>NC_135648.1:4982545-5284263 GCF_053574225.1 Canis aureus
AGCAGAAGATGATTCTTCTGTATATTTGTACACCAGAATCATCCAGACAAGATAGCAACTCTGCAAGGACTGTTTTTAATGATCATCCATTTTTTAAAGAAATCGTAATGACCGAAGGATTTGCTCTGGCACTCAGCATGCCATCAGGTCCCGGGCTCTGGAAAAGTAGACCAGGATGTCACAGCCGACCAACCTACATGCGAGGCAACAAGGATCTCTGCCGATTGCTGTGGGGTCCCAGTGTGTGCTTGTGGTTGGGGACCGAGGGCGGCTGGTGGGGCGCGGGGTGTAGCCTCACCATTTACACACAAGTTATGACATTTCCATTAGATAACCATTCCAGGGGAAGCCTACTTGCCCTCTTGGAAGCCAGGCTGCTCAGTGTGGCTTCAAAAGAAACAACACCGCAAGGGACCTGGGTGGCTCAGCGGCTGAGCGTGGGCCTTTGGCTCAATTCATGATCCCCAGGGTCCTGGGATCAAGTCCCGATTTCAGCTTCAGGAAGCCTGCTTCTCCCTCTGTCTATGTCTCTGCCTCTCTCTCTGTGTGTCTCTCATGAAAAAATAAATAAAATATTTTTAAAGAGAGAGAGAGAAAGAAACAACGCTGCAAAATCACTTAAGAAGTAACAATGACTTTTGCAACCAAAGCCAAAAACCAAACACAAGTGTGGGATGGTCCTGTGTGTAACCCTGTTACTTTCTCCCAAGGATCTTTTTGTGTCTAGTCACTGGGGCCAGTTTCTCTCTCACCCCAGGGTGAACACCTTGGCTGCTCAGTGAATTTCCTAGGGCTTGGTGACACTACTACGGATGGTCACATAAAGTGAACACCAGCAACACTGACACTCTCAGTTCTATGGTGATTTCCAGTTGCCAAATACACTCTTGATTTAAAAATTAGAATGCCCACCCCACAGGTAACACAGTGCCCACCGAGTAGGCCTGGCCTCAGCTAGGACTTAAACGAGGCCAGTAATCGAGGCCAGTCTTCAAGGAGAGGAGTGTGACCCACTTCTCTCTCTCCCCCCAAACCTCCTCTCCATCTTTCTGGGTCTTGTTATTCCCTTCCAGGGGGTGAGGCACGTGCCCAGAGGAGGAGAAAGCATGTCTACTCCGCTGTAACTGTGGTCACAAGGCTTTCTAGGTCCCAGCAGATGAGTGGGGTGGTCCCCGTTGTCCTGCAGCAGCTTCGAGGTTTGCTCAGAATCTGCTCTGATGGCCCAGAATCAACTCTGTGAAAGAGACCGCATCCTGCGTTGCCCCCTCGTCTGCTCCTCCCCACAAGGACTCCCCACAGGGCCACTAACCTTCCAGGCCAGAATTAAATGGCTCCAGCCAGTCATCCCTGCCCTACCCCACTCATGACCAATTTCTGATTTATAAAACACTTGTAAATCCCTTGCTCCTACAAGCAGGCTGTCACGGTGCAGGAGCACCCCTCCTTTGCTTTCCCAGATGTCGCAGGGGCACCTGCTTCCCTCCTTCGACCCTACCAGAGCCCTGTCCTTGGTAATCCCATGGCCGGGAGGAGACAGGCCCACTTTGCTTCTCCACCTACTTCATCCCTCTGCTCCCACCAGGGAACCCATATTTCCTTTGCTTCACTTTGGAGATGTAAATAGCGAGATAGATCTCTTCGTTAGGTACAGTGAAGACCCCCCCTTTAGGTGGTCACCCAAGTTACCCCGAAAAGGGTGGGGAGGGAGAGGATGCCAAGCAGGAGAGGTGAAGCACTGGTGTGGTAGCTGGAACTGAGGACGTGTGCGTGTCTGGTAGCAAATGTTCCACATAAGGTCAGTAGCCTGAGGACCGAGAGCTAGCCCTTCGGGGGAAGAATCAGGGCCAAGGTGTTGCCCTTCAAGAGAACTATTTAGTGAAGGGAGGGGCCCACGTGAAAATGCATTTCTGTATTTCTCTATCATCCTCTGCAAGTTCACACCTGATACAAAGTTTAGTCACCGTGATAAGCAGGCGGGGTGCCTCATATGACTTGATGCAGTATGTTCAAGCCTGTTCCTCGTTGTTTTTTTTTTGTTGTTGTTGTTGTTGTTGTTGTTTGTTTTTTTCTAGACACAACCATAGTATGTAAACCTGACTTTCCTTTTCCATAGGTATCCAGTGGCCACACAGCTTTAATTAGTCTCTTGATACACCCAGGTCTCTGGGCATCTCCAGCACGATCCTCTTACACACCTGGCCAAAATGAGGCTGTGAACACACACAGTGGGATGGTCTCTTCGTATCCCCTGTGCCTCTCTAATATCCACTGTGACCACCTCAGGAGAAAACGATCCCTTCACCATCTGAGCTCTGTTTCTGTGCTCTGGTTCGCTCACTGGCTTTCCATATGCGTGTGTCACGTCTCCCGAAATAGAGTGAAGACCTATACACCTGAGGGACGGAGTGTATCCTACGCTGTGTCTCCACACCAAGCTGTCCTGCCTTAATTGTTAACATTCCATTTCTCCCCATTTCCTGCAGGGCAAAGCCAAAACCTCCGAGTATCCCATACAACTCCATTATGTTATAACTAGTTGTAACATAATTGGAGTTTTATGCATCAAAGCTTTGCACAGACACAGATGGAAAGCAAACTCCTGGAATTCCCTCAGTAACCATGGTGTAGGCTTTCATTGCTGGATACAGAGATATTAAATATTAATCGTGTGCCAGACACCAGACGCAGAGGCATTACCTCTAAGGAGCTTGCATCGTGCTGTTTGTGTTCATTTTCTATCGCTGCTCTAACAAATTACCACAAACTCAGTGGCTTAAAACAATACAAAAGTTATTAGAGTTCCGGAGATTAGAAGCCTGCAAGGGTTCTCACCAAGCTAAAACCAAGGTGAGAGTGGGGCTGTGTTCCTACTGGAGATTCTAGGAGAGAATCTGTTTCCTTGCCTTTTCCAGATTTTAGAAGCTGATTGCATTTCTTGACGTGTGGCCCCTTCCGCCACCAAGGCCGTCAAGTCCTTACCTTACCTTACCTTGTACCACTGCAACCTTCCCTCTACCATCACATTCCTTCTCCAAGTTTTCTTCTCCCATCTTCTACGTTCAGGGACCCTTGTGATTGCATTGGGTCCTCTTGGATAACCCAGAATAATCTCCTTATTTTAAGACCAGTGGATTAACGGCCTCAATCCCATCTGCATCCTTATTTCCCATGTAACACAGGCACAGGCTCTAGGGCTTGGTAGGTGGACATATTTAGGGTCTATTAGTCTACCTACCATATTGATAGGATAGTTTGCCATAAATGAGCAATGTAATATATTATTTTGTTAGAAGACAAGCTCAGATAGAGGGCCTGTTACAGGGCCAGATTATTGCTCTAAAATGAGATGTCTTTGGAATTAGAGCCCTAAAAATGGTACAGTTTTCACCAGGCTAAAGAGATGAAATAATGCTAGAAGTAATTCTGAGCAAAGGGGACAGTGGGAGGGAAAAAATTTTATTTATGAAACAGCATGACAAGTTAATGCAAATTGAGAGAATTTTAAATACATTGCAAGAGTACAGCATACCAAGATATAAAATTAGAGCAGGGAGCAGGGCCATTTCATGGAAGCCTTGCATGATATACTGAAGATTTGGGACTTTATCTTGAAAATACTAACACTGTTTTTTGTTTTGTTTTGTTTTGTTTTGTTTTGTTTTTAAAGGAACAGACCAGGACGATGAGGTTTGTGCTTTCAGAACAGTTACTCTAACCAAGAGCAGGGCAGGACTACAGGTAAAGAATTCAGCTGTGTTTCCGTCAGGAGACGATGAGAGCCTGGACTGAGAGACTTGCAGTGACGATGGAGAAACTAATTTGATGAAAAAATGATGAGCAGAATTTGCTAGACTTGGTGACTGATTGGGTTTATAGAGAGACAGAGAGGAGAGTTTCCAGGATGACTCACAGGATTTGTTTTGAGTGACTGATATGATCCAGTGAAAAGGGATCGTAAGAAGAAGAGCATGTTTAGGGATAAAGAGGGAGTTATGTTCTATTTGGGATGTATTTATTTTAAGATACAGCTGACTCGCAAACAACACAGGTTTGAATTGCACTGGTTCACGTATGTGCGGATTTTTAAAATAAATACAGCGCAGTACTGTAAATGCATTGTCTCCTCTTTATGATTTCCTAAATACCATTTCCTTTTCTCAGTTCTCTTTATTGTAAGAATACAGCACGTAATACATATAACATACAAAATATGTGTTAATCAGTGGTTTATGTTGTCTGTAAGGCTTCTGGTCTACAGGAGGCTATTAGCAGCTAAGCTTTTGGGGAGCCAAAGGTTATACACAAATTTTTGACCATGTGGAGGGTCGGTGTTGTTCAAGGGCCACCGTACTTGCAAGAAATGTAATGATTTCCAGGAGGCAGTTAGCTGTATTAGTCTGGAAATAAGACAATGTGGGCTAGAAATTTAGATGTGAGAGACATCATTGTATAGATGTTAGTTGAGGCTATGACAATGGTTGAGTATAAAGTGAGGAAAAAGCTGGACAGAACCCTGGGTGCCACTAATATTTATAGGATGGGAAGAATAAGAGGACCCGGTTCAGGAAACTAAGAGATACTGAGGAATTTGAGGAGAAAACTGAGAGAAAGAAAAAACTGTCATGGAAGTCAAAGGAAGAGAGACTTTCCAGAAGGGAATGATCAATAGTGTCAAGTATCAGACGAAGGTCAAGTAAGGAGATGATGATTAAAGGCCCATTGGACTTGGTGATTAGGAGGACAGTGCTGACCTTTGCTAGTACCATTGGAGAGATGGAACAGAAACCTAATTGCAGCAAGTTCAAGAATAAACTAGTGGGAAGCAAGTTAAGACTATGCTTTCAATGTTATTAGCTTTGAAGGAAGAGTCGGCAATAATTAGAATCAAAAGGGGTTTATTTTGTTTTGCTTTTTTTTTTTTTTTCAGATGAAGACATAAGGATTTCCAGTCACCATTCCTTCATGAAATTCTTCACAGCTGCTTCAATAAGAATTGAGTGCTCTTTCTCTGAACTCCCGTAAAATGGTACTTGCCATGGAGAACTTCTCAATAACACAGACAATATCCTGCTCCTCTTTGTAATCTCATGCCTGGCGCATGGAAAGAGGTCAACAAACATTTTTAGATGGATGAGTGAAAGGAGGAAGGAAGGAAGGAAGGAAGGAAGGAAGGAAGGAAGGAAGGAAGGAAGGAGTAAAGGAATGAATGAAAATGTTTCTATTGGCTGACCAATTTTTGGAACACCAAATTGCTCACATATGCTGGTCGAAAAATAGATTTCACTGATGTTGTTTTGTCACTGGACACCAAGAAATACGATGCTTAGACAGTATTCAATATATTTCTTTATAACCAACAAACAATAACAGGCAGAACATTTCCCACCTTAGGGATTTAATTTTCATTACAACGCTCTCTTTATTGCTCACACTACCCTTTCTAATAAGTAACCTGAAGTAAAAGCATCCTGGAGAGATGATTCTTTAGAGAGAGTTTCACTTTGCTATACAATTCTTGCTGCCTGACCCCTACCAGCCTCAGGAGATGAATGGAGCTACTTTCTTTCCACATTAAGCCTAGTGAGAGAAGGGACCTCACGGGCTCCCCTTGGGGAGCTCAGTATGCTTCCCCCCGAAGATTGGGGTGGCTGATTTTTACCTAAGGAAGACTAAAGATGAAAGGGATGCCTGCTTAGAGACAGAGGAAAGAGAAGTGGCTGCATGGGAAGCCAGGTGCACTCACACCAACAATGAGGTGAGAGGGTTTGCTTTCTGGGTACAAAACGTGAACCCTTCAGAAGACAGCTGGCCTAAACCAGCTTTAAAAGGGGTCCTGCTGGAAAGGACTACTCTGCGAGTTAGTCCACCACGGAGAGGCTCAGGGACAGAAACGGTGGAATTGGGGTGAATGACAACTGGCAAGCCACAGGAGAGGTACCTCCCATGTCAGTGTAGTAGCAGGAATGCTCTGGTTCCAGAGCACAGGTGGAGAGTATGAGTCTATGAAATAAGACAGTGGCACTGAATGGTAAGCGGAACTCGATGACCTATCAACCAGGGGACATAAGTGACGAGTGTCAGGTAACTTGAGATGTCATCCAGGAAGAAAGGACACCCAGGGGGAGAAGGATTGGGTAGAGAGGAAATGAAAAATTAGCTCATTTGCAGATACGTTTTCATCTTTGGTGTAGATTTAGTCATTAGCCAGGAGTAGTTAGCATTCAAACATGCAGCTAGACTTCCTTTTTTTTTTTTTTTTTTTTAATCATTGTGGTAAGAATACTTAACATGAGATCGAAGTTCTTCACAAAGTTTTCAGGGTACAATACAGTATCATCAACTACAGGTATAGTGTTGTAGAGCAGATCGCTAGAGGTAGTAGATCTCTGGCCATCTTGTATAACTGACAAGTTATACACATGGAATAACACCTCCCCACTAAGGCCCTAAAATTTCCATCAAGGAAAATCTTCTTCCCAGCTTGCAGACAGCTGCATCCTCTCAATGTCCTCACATGGTAGAGAGCAGAAGCTCTGATGTCTCTTCTTCTTATAAGGGCACTAATCCCATTCTCGAGTGATCCACCCCTGTGACCTCATCACCTCCCAAAGGCTTTACCTCACTGGGGGTTAGAACTTCAACATAGACAATCAGTGGGAGATAAAATATTCAGTCCATTATAGTCTTCTCTTTCTTCTTTTCTTCCCAGGTTTGCCCTATGTCCTGGAAGTTGGGGAGGAATTTAGGTATCATCCTGGAAATGGCCATGGAGGCTGGGGTAGGACAACTGGGCATTGGTCATCATTACCTCTCCTCCATGGTTTCCAATATGATGTAATTCATGTCACCACTCTCTGTCCTGTGTGCTGAGGTCCCCAGGCCTACCCAACATAAACCCTCTTTTCCTGAGTGTCAAGGTCCCTTTGAGGTTTACAGGCTCACTCAGATTTCCCAAGCTCTTCCTGTGGGCTCAAGAACTCCATGAACACATTCTGGCAGGGGTTGGGGGGCGTTAATAGACAGCACGGTGACTACAGTTAACAATACTGTATTGTATATATCATATACATATATAATACTGTATTGTATATTATATAAATATATTTCAAATATATTTTGTATATAATTCAAAGTTGCTAAGAGAGCAGATTTTTATATTTCTCACCACACACACACACACACACACACACACACACAGAATGTAACTAAGGGAAGTGATGGATGTGTCAACTAACCTTATTGCAGTAATCATTTTGCAATGTACACACATATCAAATCACCCTAATATACAATGTTAAATGCAAATTATGTCTCTATAAAGCTAGGGGGGAAAAAAGGACTCCATGTTTTCTTTACTATTTCTCTCACAAGATACTGTAGTAGATGAACTTTGTGGAGGAAGAAAAAGTTTTCCTCAACCTCAGACCCTTACTGGGTCTGAAAAGTAGACTGACAAAGACAGGTTAACAAAAGAAAATCATACACCTTTTTTTTTTTTAAAAGAATTTGTTCATTTAGTTAGAGAGAGAGAGAGAGCATGGGGGAGAGGGGGGTAGAAGGAGAAGGAGAAAGAATCTCAAGCAGATTCCATGCTGAGCACAGACCCCACCATGGGGCTCGATCCCACCACCCTGAGATCATGACCTGAGCCAAAATCAAGAGTCAGATGCTTAACCAACTGAGTCACCCAGGCGCCCCACACATTTATTTAAGTTTTCCACAACATGAGAAACTTCATAACGGTATGATGACCCAGAGAAATGGTTCAACTCGAGTGTTTTGAAGCAAGGTTTCCTGAGGAGTACAAAGCCACGGAGAGATGTGATAGGGGCAAAAGTGAGTTAAATGTAGTCAACTCGGGGTACTTAGCAAGACCTCTTCTTTAAGATCCCTCCATGTGTCCCTTGCTCTTCAGAGAGAATGCTCTTTTCCTCGGAGTATAGGCTGGGTGCCTCTCACATGAGGGTTTTAGGATCTACTCCAGGGGAGTTCAAGCAAGTCTTTCGCACATGCCATTTCTCAAATTCTCCAGCTTGAAATATTCAGTATGTCAAGGGGCCACCTTTTACAGCAGCCCGAGACCCGTTATCTTGTAAGACTATCTTCATGCACAACGCCTAGATGCCTCTCATCCTTTGTTGCTCTTTTGTTCTGGCAAAAAGCTGGCCTCATATCTGATAAGCAGCCTCTCCAGACCACACCCTAGGAAATAAAGCACAATCTTCTTTCAGGCTGGAATTCCCATCACACTCACCTGGGTTTATATTTTCTGCTACCCAAGCCCAGGGGCTCTATGCTGATACGGGACACTGTGCAGGCCCCATGTCTCCGTCAACTGTCCCTTCTCCACCTGACAAAACCTTGATGGCCCATGCTTGGAAGACTTCATATCCCTTTTCCTAGGAGGAGGGGGGCAAGAAGAGCAACCAGGTCTCTACCCACTATTACTCTAAAACCTTGGCTTTTCATATTGAAAAATCTCTTTTGACTGAGGAGTTGTGTCACCCGCCAAGCCAAACCCCTGGGAGACTTCATGGAGAAGTCCAGAGGCCTCCATTTGACTCTGTATTCTCCGTGTTGCCCCTATACCTGGACTAGACAATAGGATGGCAATACCATGGCCTAGATGGTGGGGAAAGGAAGTGTTAGGGAAGAGCCCTTACCTAAAAATCTCAGAATTGTGTGTGCCATGTCACAGGAGCACAGAATATCCCTTTCAGTGCTACAGCAGCAGCCAATATGGTTCGGCCTTGGATCTTGCACTTGCAGGTTTTTATAGGAAGATCACATCTCCTAGCTCCCAACCTGGTTAAATAAGGATCCTCTCTGCCTTATTAGAGTTTTCCAAATAGCAGTAATTAAGTAACGAGGGATCACCGACCGAAGCCCACATCACCCAGGTCTTCGGGCTTTAGGGATGTCTGGGTGAGCAACTTCCCCGCCTGCCATCCCACCCTTGAGAGTCACTTTAAAATATTTCCAATTATTTTCTTAAATTGAATTAAGAAAATGGCCCTCTCTGCCTCTCACAGTGTGGTGCTGATGTTGTCAAGTGTCTCCTGGAAGGATACCACAGAAAGATTGAGCGGCTCTCCCTCTCCTGCCACTTCTCCCTCCCACCGGCTCTCCCACTGAATTGTCAGGAAAATTCTCGGTGCCTCTCTCCAAAGGCACCTTAACAGCTGTGAACTCCTGACCTAATTGTTCTAATGGCATTCCCAAGCTCCCCTGCTCAAGGCCAGAGAAATCACAGCCCTTTGGACCTCCAGCCAGTAATTCACGGTACTTAGTCAAACTCCTTCCCCGCTCGCCCTCCCTCCCCCCACCCTGTCCTCCTGCTCCCACTCTCTGCTCTCTCCTCACACCAGTCTGAAGCAGCTTGATCACCTGCCAACCGGTATTGATTTTTGCTTCCCAATCTCCAGGCTGGATAGAAGGAAAAGATTAAAAACAGTTTGTCAGTTTGAAGTTGAATAAGAATTCGGCACAAGGGACGTCTTAGAAATGTGAGCAAGTTGGAGGGGGGGAGGTTGGGAGTGGGCCGTCAAGGCCAAAGCAAGTCTTAACAGGAGTTTAACCCTTTGTCCCAAGCAGCCCCGGCATTCTGGGGAGGGGACGGGGCTGTGATCCTGCACACTCCCCTTTTCCCGGGGCTCCTGTGCTCAGAGCCCTCTCTGATTTTCTCTTAGCCTGCAGTATCAGCCCAGATTTTATGAGGATTGCCCCAGGCCCTAGGACACCACTCCCTCCAGCTCGTGATCCCTGCTACCTCCAGTGGGGTCATTTGGCCCTGACCAGGAGGTGACACCTGCATTTCTGCAGCTCCAGGTTTGGGCAGGGTTGGGGGGCGGGGGTCTCTGGCCCTGCATCCCCACTCCTCCACGGGCTCTGTTAGTATTCACAGAGCAAGGTCTGCCGCTGTCCTTGTCAAGATGGAGTGGGGAGACCAGAGAAATTTGCCCTTCAAAAAAAATGAGTATCGTTGACTCATGAAGGATCCTTTTGGTTTCTTTGTCAGCTACAGAGATGACAAATGATTTACAAGCATCTGTGGAAAACCTGAAGGGCCGAGCACAGAACATCACTGTGTGCAGGAGTCACATCCAGGGCACTAATATTACACTCACTCAAGAGCCAGGTTCCCAGTCCGCTGAGAACTCTGGGGCTGGGTCAAAGCAGGAGGGCTGCCTTCCCCTTCCTGGGAGCAAGACACTTGGAACCAGGCCGGACCCCTCATGGTCACAGAAGCAGCCAATGAGAGATTCCCACACAGCAGTGACGATGAGGCCAATTGCACAAAAGGTGGTGTAGTGGTGGGTCCCAATTCCCTCTTCTTCTCCCCTCCCCATTACTTCAGGATTTGGCACTAATGGTTCGCTCCGTGTGTAGCATAGCCAGACAGAAATCTGTCTTTGTTTAATGTCAAAGTCTGGTTGGTGGGCTGTTGCATGGTTGTATCCATTTTGCACACTCCTATTTTGTCACTAATTAACCAATATATTCTATTTCGTCCAAGCAGACTATGGATGTAGACGTTCCGTAAGGCGGAAGCTCATGAAGATAACAAGAAGATGAGTGAAAAATAGTTAAAATCACGCTGACTATTGGGAATTCTACTCCATCTGCTAGAAATATTTCAGCAAAATGAGTGGTTCAGAGGAACCCCTGGTTCTTCCTCACCCCCACCCCTTGCTACGGGAGGAGGCCTGGGCCGGTCTAGACACCCTTCTGCTTGTCTAACACGTTGCTCATCTTATGCCATGGGCTTGGCCATCTTGTTTTCTTTTCCAAGCTCGTTAGTACGCGACTCAAGTTTATCTTCTGCACATGTTCTAACTGTGATTCCTGAGTCCTGACTTTATCACTCAGAAACTATTTCTTCCAATATGTTCTCAGAACCACAGCATGTGGCTCTGTGATAATACAACTCCATACCTCTGAAAGCCTGGGACTCTGCTTCTGTTTTGAAAGTGAGATATTATTTGTATAATGAGCAACTTAGTCTATGGCAAAGGAAATACGATTAAAAATATCATTTGAGGGACACCTGAGTGGCTCAGTTGTTTAGCCACCTGCCTTTGGCCCGGGGCATGATCCTGGAGTTCTGGGATCAAGTCCCACGTTGGGATCCCTGCATGGAGCCTGCTTCCCCCTCTGCCTGTGTCTCTGTCTCTGTCTCTCTCTCTCTCTGTCTCTATGTCTCTCATTAATAGATAAATAAAATCTTTAAAATATATATTATATATATTATTTATATATTTAAAATATATATATACTCAGCTATTAGAAATGACAAATACCCACCATTTGCTTCAACGTGGATGGAACTGGAGGGTATTATGCTGAGTGAAGTAACTCAGTCGGAGAAGGACAAACATTATATGTTCTCATTCATTTGGGGAATATAAATAATAGTGAAAGGGAAAATAAGGGAAGGGAGAAGAAATGTGTGGGAAATATCAGAAAGGGAGACAGAACGTAAAGACTGCTAACTCTGGGAAACGAACTAGGGGAGGTAGAAGGGGAGGAGGGCGGGGGGTGGGAGTGAATGGGTGACGGGCACTGGGTGTTATTCTGTATGTTAGTAAATTGAACACCAATAAAAAAAATTAAAAAAATAAATAAATAAAATATATATATATTTTATATATATATATATATATATACCACTTGGTCTTGGAGTAACTGTCTACATAAAAGTGATCTGAACACAATCATCTATCAGATAGGTCAAGTGGACACTGTGATACCACTAACATTGCCCCCTTAAACGCTCACCCACACTTTTCCCCAAAAGCAAATTATCACAAATTTCACAGCTTTAACCGGAACACAAATTTATTCTTTTTTCCTAAGATTTTATTTATTTATTTTGAGAGAGAGAGAGTATGAGCTGAGGGAGGCAGAGGGAGAAATAGACTCCCCACTGAGCAGGGAGCCTGATGAGGGCCTCGATCCCAGGATCCCAGGACTGTGACCTGAGCCAAAGGCAGATGCTTAACCAACTGAGCCACCCAGGCACCCCACAAATTTATTTTTTACAGTTCTGGAGGCCAGAGTCCAAATTCAGTTTCACTAAGCTGAAGTCAGCATGTGAGTAGGGCTGATTTCTTCTGCTGGCTTAATGGTGTAATCCGTCTCCTTGCCTTTCTAGCTTCTGGGGAAGGGGGGGGGTCTCCTGGGTCCCTTGGCTTCTGATTTCATGTCACCCCAACCTCTTGCTTCCATCATCCCACCTCCTGACACTTTATGGACCCTCCTGCCTCCCTCTGTAGGAATCTCGGTGATTACACAATCCCACCCAGATAACCCTGGACAATTTCCCCACCTCCAGATCCTCAATTTAATCACATCTGCCAAAGCCTTTCTGTTATGTCCAGTAGGATTCACAGGTCATGACATTTTGGGGAAGTTGTCATTCAGCCCACACATAGAGCAACTTTACTCATTAATAGATAAACACTATAAAACAAGTTAATTAATTAACAACTAAATGCAGTATGCATCTAAAGCAAAGATAGTGAAAATTAAAAATAAAACGTCCGTGGTCACTACTTTTCTCCAAAGTGCGTTTGGTTGTAACTTGGATTAAGTTAAACAAACTGATCCCTCTTACTCCATTCCATCCTCAGCCAATCCATGCTCTAAAATACAACTTCTGAAATGCAAAAACAGTCACGTCCACCACCGCATGCCCTGCTTCCTGAAAGCTACTTGAAAAGTTCAACTGTCTCCAGACTCATTAGTAGTCCTTACAATATAATTTATTACCCACACCAAACTTCTTGTTCATAGAAAGTAGGTATGTAGTCTCTTTGCACGTACAATTCTGTCTTTGGAGTATTTTTCTTCCACCTCATTACTTCTGAAGCCCCTTCTTCTCCATCATATTGCAGCTTACATAACACAACCTCCCTCTTTCTTGCTCCATCCTATTCGTTCTACTGAAAGCCAAGTCAAGTTCTCTGCCAAGTTCACCTTTAGAACTCTCTGCTCCTCCTCAAATACCTCCTACCACATCGTGTTGATTTTCCTGCTTCCTGGAGTATTTTTCCTATTAGACCAGAAGTTATAAAACAGATCCTGCATCAGGTTTTTTTTGTCATATCACCAGAGCCTGGCACCTAGCAGATATTAAAAAAATTTTTTTTTATTAGTAGAAAAAAGCACAATAATGATTTGATCCCCAAAACAGCAATCTAATAATTTTCTTTTAAGGAATGTCTCTTTCTTGGAATCTGAACAATGAAAAAGAACACTCCCTAATAAAAACAAGCTTCCATAATTACTAGCCACAGGTTCAGACTGAATCAGCATGTAATTTTCCCGTTATGCTTTCTTGCTTACCCATGATGACTTATTCGTTTCAGATTTACATATATAATTTATTTATGTAGTTGTGTATACATATGCACGTATGTGTGTGTGTGGTCATCATGTCGTTCCTGGATCCCAGAGCCTGCCTTTCCACTTCTCGAAACCTGAATTCTAAATACATGTTCAATCCCATTCTGGTTTGTATGTCCAGTTACACACTTAGACAGGAGATACTTAACAGATATAGTTCACCCTGAAAAATTCAGTGTCAAATTTTCCATGCAGACAATCTGTCTCTGAATATATTTTTGTGCCCCTGACAACATAGCTCAAATGTGTCAGACATCTTCTAGCACTGGGTCCCTGTCATAATCACTATTTTGACCAGTTCCCTTTCCAGATATTTGAACCATATGATTAAACCCCAATCTGTGAGCCTTCTACTCATGGTGGCCCTCTTCCCCACAGGTGTGTACTCTACTTTGGGCTCTTGGAATAATCACCTACTGCTCCAAAATTCTCCACCATCATATCCATCTTGATAAAATGTTAATTATACTTCACACTGGACCTTCAATACAACTGTTTTCAGAGAGATAAGACATCTGCATTTGTGACTGTTTTCTCCAGCACCTAACTCACTTTAGTGGCCGCTTGAAGTTCTAGGTCCCAGGACTTCCAAGTCTGTCCAGCTTAACCTATCTACAATGAATTGAGCATTCCCAACTGTGACACCAATGTCTTAAAACAGAAAAACAATATGACTTTCAGGAAGGAGGAAAAATATTATTTCCATAAGATAGAAGTTATCTACATTTTTAAACCTGAGGAAATCAAGTAAAACTTAAGAAATTTATATGTGTTCCAAAAAATGGTTAGTTGTAGAATAAGTATATAAAAACACAATAAAAATCAATTAATAAATTTAATTTGAAAAGTTGGCCAAAGTAACAATAAAATAAACTATCTAGAAATGCATTTAAAAGTTATATATAAATTAAAAGAACTATTACTTCCCTGAAGGATATATGAATAAAATCTGAATAAATGGAGTAACATTGGTGTTCTTCAATGGCAAATCCCAATAAAGTTAAAATATCAATTATCCCCAAATTTATCTATAGACCTAATGTGATTACATTCAACATCAAAAAGACATTTATTTAGAACTTCAAAAATTATTTGAATTCCATTTTTAAATATACATAGGCTGGAATAGCTAGGAAGTTTCAGAAGAAAATAAAGGTAAATTTTCATGTTTGAAATGGCAACAGATTATAAATCTAGAGTAACATAACCATTATAATACCAGTGTAAGATATAACATCCAGTGGGACAGAATTTTTTAAAAAGCAGCTGGCATTCTAAAATAACAGAAATACTGATTATTTAGTTAACTCAGGAAATAGTAGTTAATTATTTGGGAGACGTAAATTTTACTTACTTCAACATCAAACAAAAATTTGGCTAAACTATCTAGTACAATAAATGAAAAAACTAGAATTATTTTTACTTAGTTTTTCAAAACATAAAGAAAAAGAGAAGAGGGGCACCTGGGTGGCTTCATCGGTTAAGAGTTTGATTCTTGATTTCGGCTCAGGTCGTGATCAGGGTTGTGAGGTCGAGTCCCATGGTACACTCTGGGCATGGAGCCTGCTTAAGATTCTTTCTCTCTAGGTGCACTTGGATGGTTCAGTTAATTGAGCAACCAACTCTTGGTTTCAGCTCAGGTTGTGATCTCATTGGTCATGGGATCAAGTCATGGATCCATCTCCCCGCTCAGCAGGGTGTCTGCTTGAAGATTCTCTCCCTCTGTTCCTCCCTCCAATTTCTGCATGTGCTTTCTTGTGCTATCTCTTTCTCTCTCTCTTTCAAATAAATATATAAGTCTTAAAAAAAATATTCTCCCTCTCCCTCTCCCCCTGCCCTCTCTTTCTCTCTCTACAAAAGAAAAAAAAAAAAACACCTAAGTATATTTAAACTTCTAAATACCAAATTTAAAAATTTACTTCTGCACATGCAACAACAACAACAGCAACAACAAAAATCAAAACCAAAATGAAAAAGGAAGTGCAAAGGTGGAGAAAAAGCTTAACCTATACAAAAGAGTTAAGACTCTCATGACATAAAGACTAACTTCACTAATATACAATTCCTAAATAATGAGAAAAGCAAGTACATAAAAAATATGAATAAAGGCCTTGAAGAATGAACACACACATGAATGGGTACACACACACACACACACACACACACCACAAAAAGCCAAAACCATGAATGTATAGTCAACCTCACAATAGATGAAATACATATAGTTTTTTTAAGGACAAAAGAATAATATTCTACTTAGCAAATTGGTTAGGTTTGTTGTTTAGGGATGATCCCCATATATGAATAGATTTAGGGTAGAAAGTTACCCTAATATATTAGTTGAATTATAAATTAATACAATTTTTTTAAGAGTTTTAAAATTATATAACAAAAAAATAAATAAAATAAAATAAAATTATATAACAAAAGCCTCAACATTCTAAATAATCTTTGGCACAACAATTTCATATCTAATAATGTAACCTAATAAAATATATACATACATAGGAAAACTTAAATGTAAAAAGTACATATCAGTTGATAAAAATATTAAAACTTTACGAGCAACTATAGTGTCTAATAATTGGAAATTGATTATATTATGTTGCATTCTATGTTTCCACTAAAAACCCTGTTTCACAAAAATTTTTGATAAAATGAAGACAGTGAAAAGATATCCTGAAAGTGAGACACCTGGGTGGCTCAGCAGTTGGGCACCTGCCTTTGGCTCAGGTTGTGATCCCACGTCCTGGGATCGAGTCCTACATCGGGCTCCCTGCATGGAGCCTGCTTCTCCCTCTGCCTATGTCTATGCCTCTCTCTCTCTCTCTCTCTCCCTCTCTGTGTCTCATGAATAAATAAATAAAATCCTTTTAAAACAAAAAGATATTCTGACATTATATTGTTGACTTACGTTGGGTTTTAAAATAATTCTATAGTATTATCTCAGTTTTCAAAACATATGTCAGTGTGTGTGTGTGACACTATAACAAAAATGCCAACAAAGACTATTGCTTGGTAATATTATTAAGGAACATTTTACAATTTTCTCTATGATCTATATTCTCTGGATAAAAAGATACAATTTTATTATAAGAAAAAGACAGTATTTTTAAATCCTAATTATATGATACAAAGGACTTTTGGGAATAACTCTTTAGAGTCCTCAGATTTGAAAGAAGAAGAACTATGTTTCAAAAAAATAGTTTTATTATTTAAAAAAATATTCAATTGCTTTTATTTACTTGAAGACACAAACCTTTTCCTAATTTGAAGTGGGTTGATTATGAGTATAGTGAAGAAAAATACACTTCAGTGTTAATGGACCAAGAAATGCAGAACAATCTTACCTAAGAGATAAACAGCTGGATGAGAGGCTATTTAAAACTGCTTGGCTGATTTTGAGAACCAATATGTAGCAAGGAATTATCATATGAAGAGGAGAGCAGAGACCCAAGGAGTTGTGTGTTGTGTATCACTTGTTTTCAGAGGGCTTTAGCCAATTCCAGAGGGAGCACTCAAAGATTGAGCTGCGCTTTTGAAAGCCATACAAGACCACAGGGACATGAATTAGAGTCTGGGTCTCATGAAGGAAGAGGAATGTATCTTAGTAAATACTTCCTCCTCTTTGGGTTAGGATCTGGAATGCCACATCCAACCATGAGAAAGAACTGGCAAAGGGCCACTCTTCAGAGGATTGCAGTCCAGCTTCGAGTGGACTTGGTCTCTGAATTTGGAAGATGATGCCGAATTGCTAATACTTATAAATTCTAGCTTAAGTAAATTTAAATCTTCTCTGGAAGAATGTAAAAATATCTGATCTCAAATTATTGTTACCAAGAGTCGTATAAATACAATGCACAGCATAACATCGAAAGTAGTCCAAACAGAAGAGGAAATCAAATATTCTAAATAAAAGCCAGCAGAAACAACAGGTAAGAGAAATTAGTCCATCGGATGTGCTAATACTGGAGTTATCAGATCCTGACTTTAAAATAAAATATAAGATTAAGAATTTCAGTAGAGATCTAAATTTTTTTTTAATTTTTAATATTTTAAAATTCTAGAATTAAAAAATATATATAGCTGTCAATATTAAGAATGATTGGGTTAAGGGGTGCCTGTGTGGTCAGTCAGTTGAGCATCTGATTCTTGATTTAGGCTTAAGTCATGATCTGAGGGCCACAATATTGAGCCCACGGTTGGGCTTAGCAAGGAGTCTGTTTCATATTCTCTCACTCCCTCTCCCTCTGCTCCCCCCACTCTCTCTCTCTCTTTCTCAAATCAATAAATAAATTTTTTAAAAAAAGAGGTAGTGTGAACAGGTGTATGCAAATAAACTTAAAATT
This sequence comes from Canis aureus, assembly GCF_053574225.1. NCBI lineage: Eukaryota > Metazoa > Chordata > Mammalia > Carnivora > Canidae > Canis > Canis aureus. The sequence goes on from NC_135648.1 coordinate 5,000,302, forward strand.
TAGGCTAAATGGAAATATTTATTTTTAAAAAGAGCAACTTACCAAAATTGACTTAAGGGAGAAAAAAGAAAGAAAGAAAATCTAAAGAATCTTGAAAGTGCTAATGAAATTAAATCTATTATGTAAAAACTTTGCCAAAGAAATGTGCAATCCCAGATGTTTTATTTTACTGGTGAATTCTTACAAACATTTAGAAGAAATAACACCAATCTTACTCAAACTCTTTCAGAGAATGAAAAAAAGAATATTTCTAAATTCATTTTATGAAATAAGAATAACTTTAATATCTAAATCTGAAAAAATAACTTTATAAGGAAAAACACAGACCAATATTATTCAAGTGGATTAAAAATCATAATAATAATCTTAGCCAAAAAAATTCAGTGGTATACACAAATTTGGTTTATTTCAAATAGTTAGGTGAAAGATTCAAAAACAAGATTATTTTAATAAAGGAAAAATCATTTCATTAAATTCAATACCTATTCACATTTTTTAAAAATCTAGAAATAGAAGAGAAATTCCATAGTCTAATAAAGCATATCTGCAAAATAACATAAAGCAAGTATCATAATTAATTATGAAATGTGAAACTTTCCTTTGGTAAAGATTTAATCAGTGATGCCTTCTAGGTCCACTTGTTTTTGTCATTGTGTTGGAGATCTTAACCAATTAAGTAAGACAAGAAAAATAAATAGAAGATATAAAGACTAAAAGGAAAGGAGCGAAACTCATTCGCAAATTGTATAATTCCCTATAAAAAAAATCCAAATAAGAAATGACAGTATATTTAGCAAAGTTAATGGATGCAGGGTCAATATACAAAACTAAAGTGCATTTCTATATATAAAATATCAGCAAAAAAAAGAAGAAAACTAATGTCATTTGTAGTTGTATCAAAAAGTATCAAGTCCCTATGATTAACTATATAAAACGGTAAGACATCTGCACAGAAAACAAAAGAACGTTGAGAGAAACCAAAGATATAAGTGAATGGACAATAAACTTCATAAATTGGAAGACTCAAAACAGTGTTGTAAAGGTGCTAAAACTCTGCAAATCCAGGGGCACCAGGTTGGCTCAGTCAGCTAAGGTCCAACTCTGGATTTCAGCTCAGGTCATGATCTCAGGGTTGTGAGAATGAGACTGCTTAAGATTCTCTCTCTCCCTCTCCCTCTGCTCCCCACTCCTACTCAAATGCACTCTCTCTCTCTAAAAAGAAAAACAAAAAACAAAAAGCAAAAAAAAAAAAAAAAAAAAAAAAACCTCCCCAAATTGATCCTTAACTTTAAAAATTAAATTAAAATCCCCAAAAGGTGTGTGTGTGTGTGCGTGTGCATGCACACAGTGTTTGTCTCTAGTGAAATTTGCCCAAATAATTCTCAACCTGATATGGAAGTGCGAATGGCAAAAATTCCTAAAACCCTGTGAAGGAAGAGTCACAACATGAGAGAACTTGCTCCACCAGAGATCAAGATGCTACAGATTTACAACAATTAAGATCATCTGAGAGTGGATGTTTAATTTATGACAAAGGTAACATTGCAGATGAGTGGAGAATAGTAAATGTTCTTGGATTTATTGAAATACCCATATTTTTAAAAAATGAATGTTGATTTCTACTTCAGAAGCCAAATAAATAAACATCTATTTCGGTTGGACTGTAGATGTAAATGTATAAGGTAAACCAATAAAGCTTATAGGAGATATTCATGACCTTGTGGTGGAGAAAGAGGCCTTGAAAAGAATATAAAAAACAGACGCTAAAAGAAGGGATTGATGATTGGCATATTTTAAAATTACAAACTTGTTTTCATCCAGAAGCATCATAAGAGAATGTAAAGCTAAGACATTAGTGGAGGAAAAATTCAACACATATAATGAGAAAGGGATAAAATGTAGTATAAATACATAAAAAGTCCCATAAATCAATTAGCAAATAACAAAAACCAAATACAAACATGAGCAATGTTTGAATGGGTCCTTCAAAAAAGAGAAGTTTTCTTAAAGATTTTATTTATTCATGAGAGACACAGAGAGAGACAGAGATGCAGGCAGAGGGAGAAGCAGGCTCCCTGAGGGGAGTCCGATGCGGGACTCGATCTCAGGACTGTGGAATCACAGCCTGAGCTGAAGGCAGACGCTCAACCACTGGGACACCCAAAAAAGGTGCCCCTCAAAGGTGCCCCTCAAAAAAGAGAATATTTAAATGGCTAATAAAGATGTATTTCTAAAAAACAGCGTTCAGTGTAATTAGTAACCAGATAAATTAAAATTAAAATCAAAATGAATCCTAAATTTTGTTTTAATATCAATACTGATTATTGGCTGGATTGTGGACAAACACTCTCATGCCCTGCTGATGAAAGCGCAAATTGGCACAGCCATTTAAAAAACAGTTTGGAATTATTAACTACAATTAAACAACCCCGTACCCTATGACTCAGAAATTCCACTCCCAGGTGTACAGCTAAGAGAAATACACACACATAGGCATGAAGGGTCACATACAAAAATGCTCATAGCAACACTGCAACTCAAATGTGCGTCACCAGTAAGAGGGGAAAATAAGTAAGCTATAAATAATATTTATAAATATATAAATTTATTATTATAAATAATGGCTTAAATAGAATAAAATGTGGCAATGAAAATGAAGGAATTAGAACTACACACAACAAAATGAATAAATCTGAAAACCTAATATTGAGCAAAAGGAGTCAGGTGAGGGATAAAAAATGTATAGTGTGATTCTATTTTATAAGAAATTCAAATAGCAGGCAAATTTGACTATATACTTATATCGCACACTCAGGCAGCAGAACTTTAAGAAAAACAAGGGAATAACTACCATACAATTCAAAAGATTGGTTACCTTTATGGAGAAGGGAGGAGGTGGTTATTTTTTTATTATTTTTTTTTAAGATTTTATTTATTTATTCATGAGAGAGAGAGAGGCAGAGGGAGAAGCAGGCTCCATGCAGGGAGCTTGATGTGGGACTCGATCCCAGGACTCCAGGATCACACCCTGGGTTGAAGACAGGTGCTAAACTGCTGAGCTACCCGGGAATTCCCCAGAGGAGGTGGTTATTGAGAGCAACACTGAGGTGCTAACTGTGTTCTATTTCTTATCCTGAGTTATAGATACACTGGTCTTCGCTTTGTGAAAGATGAGTGAATTGTACATCTTTCAGTATGCTTTTCTATGTTATGTTATGAATTATAATTTTTAAAAATAGGATGAGGAAATGAAAGATTGTTGAAAACTATTTGAAATTTTCACATCATTTTATGAAATATATACATATTGTTATCAGGGAAGCACTCTCTGATAAGGCACAATTTGAGTTAACGACTAGAAGAATGTAAGAGAGTGAAGGTACATGGGTAGCTGGGAAGAAGGCTTTTCGGGCATAGGAAACAGGATATGCAAAGGCCCTGAGGTGGGAACATGTCCCATTAGTTGGTGGAACAGTGGGGCTGGAATATGATGAGTGAAGAGGATGGATGGAGGTAGGAGACACGAGCAGAGCGTTTCTCACGCATTGGAAGTGGATCACATAGAATCCTATAAGATACCATAAAGTGTTTGAATTTTATTCCCAGTCAGATGGAAAACCACTGGAGGGCTTTGAGCAGAGAAGTGATGAGAATAAAACTGCATTTTAAGAAGATCATTTGGCCTCTGTGTGACACATTGACTACAAGAGGTGTAGGAAGGGAGACTGGCTGGGGGGCTATTGTAGTAGTCCGGGTGAGAAATGGTGGCCACGTGGGCCAGGAAGGAGGGGCGGGCGTGGGGAGAAGTGGTTGAACCCTGGATATAAGTCAAAGGTAGAGGTGATGGATCGTCAGAACGAGGAAGTCTAAAGGACAAGACGCTAGGATTTTTGGTCTGAGAAACTGGATAGAGCGTTGCCATTTACTGAGACGGGGAGATACATGAAATATGATCCTTCTCTGCTAGGGTGTAATGTACTATAAAGTCATTAAATAGAAGTATTTCCGATGAATAAATTAGAGCCTCTTGCAAGTTACTTTATTGAAAGTGGTGGAGCCAGTGATGAGTTGAATGGGCCCCATTCACTGGGGTTTCTAAACATGTAAAGGCTCTGCAGCATGTCGAAGGTTTGATTAGTGTGCTGTTTAATTTCTTATGATCTCTAACGCGCAATCCTTTATTTCAGGGACTTGAAGAGTAAAATTTCGTTTTTGAAATAAAAAATAAAATGAGTTAAAAGTTAAAGTTTGGGCTACATCGCCAAATATCTATCTCCCCACCCACAGAGAACATGTGCTCTTGAAATTTCCTTATATTTTTCTGAAACTCATAACGATCCAGGGGACTTGGATCCAGAGCTGAATAATTCACTTTGCGTTATCGTGCTTGAGGATAAATATTTACAGCCTGGGGGGTCTTTAGGTACACAGTCAGGTCAAGGTATGAGGTTCCAGACGTAGGCGAACGGGGAAATTTAATGCGCACAAAAGATTCAACTTATAATCTAGGGTAGTAAAGGGCCTAAGCTTTGGAGGAAGACAGTCATGGTTCAAATCCTAGTTCTGCCCCTAAAGATAGTCTGACCTTACCTTGCTCTGTCACATTGCACTGGAACCTCCTCCCCATCCTGAAAATTTGGGTCAGTACCAGGGCCCTTCTTGGAGAAGTGCCGTGAGCAGTAGGCAATACGGTCTACATGATGAAGTTTGGCAGAGTACCTGGCGCATAATTTGAAATGCTCAATAAGCGTCCCGCAGGTACGTTTGCCAGAAGACAGAGCAAGTAAGGATCCAGCCGGCTCCAGGGAGGGCAACGGCCCAGAGTGGGCCAGGCAGGCCCAGCCTAGACTTCCTCTCGGTCCAGTCTGACCGCTGGAAATAATGACCTGTAGGCAACGTTTCGCTCTCACTTTTTTTTCTCAAAGGTAGATGAGCCCATCTGTTCGAAGTCCTTATTTGGGGTGGCTCGAAGAAAGAAAGAGGTTGGTCTGGAACAACGATGACACTCTGTGGCTTTGAAAAACCACGACGGTTGCCCTCGCTTCAGCTCACACTAGCACCTTCCCCCTTGAATTAAAGTGTTTCCATTGAACCCGCATTTGGTTCTCCACCCTTGCAACAGGGAGTTCCAGTGGTTGATTGAAGCCCTGCATAAAGAGATGTATCTTACACCTTCGCCTGAAAATTATTATGTCAGCACCGAGCCTGAACGCCAGTTGAATTGAAATGTATGATTTCCTTAAGAACATGTGTTGACAGTTACTTTCCTCTTTGGTCTTCCCGCCTGGTTCCAAGAGCCCATAAAAATCTTACAACCGCACAAACCGAAATTATACAGGAGACACTTTGTTGTGTTTGGCACAGACCAGATTGGGTGTGAGTGGAACCTTACACTTCTTCCTTCTAGGGACTCCCTCTCCTCTGCCCCCGGACGTTGGTTCAACCTCTTCTCTGGTCCAACTATTGCTCCCCAGTCCGCTCCTCCTCTCAACGCACCTTCTGGTCCAGGAGAGGCTGTCGGCCTCTCTCACTTGTTAAGGGGAACAGACAGGTCGTGTCTATTCACTTAACAATTCCGGCGACATATCACTGAACTAAACTTAAGCTCTGGATTATAAAGCTTTCTGGCACTTCAGTGATTTTTCAAGGCCACTCAAGGAGCTTTGCTAATACAAGGAGGTATTTAACAGACAGCTCTCACTCAATTCAGCGTCTCCAAGCTACACACGCCCAGCTGAAAGAGAGACTCAGCTGTCTAATGCTGCAGAGCCACTTCCTCTTTCTTTTAACACGGTGACATCGATCAATTCTGACCCCCTCCGAAGCATTGTCCCCAAACATTATTTAATGTGCGTTAGGTCAGGTGGAAATGCCAACTATTTGGGCAAGCCACATAAATGGCAGAGAGTCATTCGCAGGGCCCGCTAGGCCATCTCCACAGAAGTAAGGACACATCTTGGAACTTCTTGTATTAAAACCTTTTAATTCTCCAGGATGAAATAAAAGTGCCATAATTTGGAAGACGAAACCCTTCCTTTCTACCTCAACAGACCTTATTGCCTCCTCTCCTGCCCCCCCCCCCACCATGCACAGGCACCCACTCGCACTGAATTGCTTGTGCCTTCTCCTCCTGAGTCTCCTTCTGGAATGGTCTTTCTCTGCTTCTTGAACTCTCACTTGTCCTTTACGATCCAGCCGAATCATCCTTTCCTCTGAGAAACCTTCCTCTGCATAATACTGTCCTCCGCAGCCGATATATCCATCCTTACTCTGCTTCTCCTCTACGTCTTGCTAGAGTTGAAATTCCAAGCAGCCTGGTTATAAACAATCTCTACTTCTTACATATTCTTCAATGCCCAAATATGCTCCAGAGAAGTTCCATCTAACCAGAGTTTTATAAACCAACTATTATTTTGGATACGCATAAGCACTATCAATATGAAGGAGCCAAATTATGAATCTGATTTTTAAGAGAAGCTTTAAAATAGATTTATGTCAATTATCATACATGTATATATTATGTTGCATATATATATAATTCTATATAAAGATATAATATATATAATGTACTATTTATTAATATCGTATAATTTTACATATTTTATACTTTAAAATTTTAGATTTTAAATTTTAGATTTTATTTCAAAAATATCTGATACGCTCGCATAGGAGCTCTCTGGTGGGTTGGTTGGTTTTGCCACTGATGAGCAGACCCAGGTCTACAGCTAATGGGTAGGAGGCCATGTCACCCTCAAGAATTTTTAATCCCCGCTTACCACAGCCCTCAAAACCGTGCAATCCCCAACGCAGGCCCTAGCAGAGCTGCTGACATTTAGCACATTTTTCTTTTATAATATTCTTCTAACAGTTACTAAAGCCTGGAAAAGAGTCTTGGGGGGTGTGGGTGGGCAGCAGGTGCTGCATTTACACATAGAGGGGATAGTCGACCTGGAGAGAAAAGAACTTCGAAACTCAGAATGGAAGGCGGGCAGGTGCCTTTATTTAAGGTCTACTGAGATCCACCGGGAGAGCTGAGGGAAGTCCCTTCTCTAGGTGCTCCAAGTTCTCTATAAAACAGACTCTGTCTCCCATGTAAAACAAAATTAATCTTAAGTACCCAGAGAGGGAAGATTTAGACGAGATTGGGCATGTTCAGGGTGGTATGGCCATAGACAAGAGGGAAGATTTAGATTGAAAGTTGAGCTGCTAATTTAGGAAGATGGGGGGGGAGTTGAACCTACATGAGCAGTGGCTTATGGAGAGACAACCCCTAATTAGAAATTCCAGAACTCAGGATCCCTGGGTGGCGCAGCGGTTTGGCGCCTGCCTTTGGCCCAGGGCGCGATCCTGGAGACCCGGGATCGAATCCCACGTCGGGCTCCCAGTGCATGGAGCCTGCTTCTCCCTCTGCCTGTGTCTCTGCCTCTCTCTCTCTCTCTCTCTCTCTCTCTGTGACTATCATAAATAAATAAAAAAAAAAAAAAGAAAAAAAAAAAGAAATTCCAGAACTCCCAAGGCCCCCCCAACCTTCACAGCTGTCAAAGCCTGTGGTCACCCTGGCCACCCAGCACCACGCACCACTTCACTGGGTCTGATTGTACAAGAAGATCTTCACATTTCAGTCTGTTGTGTGTTTGTGCAGTTTTGAGCTTTTACTAACTCTCCCAGAGATAAATATGTCTCTAAATACGCATACGTGTCCATTCAAATCCCGACCATCAGCAATGACAGCGACAAGGAGAAATGCAGCCCCTCAGTGGCCCTGCTTGCAACGTGGTTTGATTGTCATTCCGGTGTTCTGTAAGCCAGTAGAGCCCTCGGACAGCTCTTCCTAATGCAAACATGCTTTTAGAGGTATTAATTTGTGGTAGATAATAACCTTAGGGACCCTTTTCCACTTTTTAAAAAAAAATGAATAGCTGTAAATTTCTCTTTTTTGAAAAAAGATTTTGGAGCACCTGGGTGCTCAGTCAGTTAAGCTCTGCCTGTGGCTCAGGTTGTGATGTCAGGGTCCTGGGATCTAGCCCCATGTCAGGCTCCCTGCTCAGGGGGACGCCTGCCCCTCGCCCAGCTTGTGCATGCTTCCTCGCTCGCTCACTCGCTCTCTCTCTCTCAAATAAATAAATAAAATCCATTTTTTTAGATTTTATAGGGAGACAGATACACAGAGAGAGCAAGGGGAGGAAGAGAAGGAGAGAGGGAGGGAGGGGGAAAGAATCCCAAGCAGGCTCTGCATTAAGCACGAGCCTGTGGTGGGGCTTGATCTTGTGACCCTGAGATCATGACTGGAGCTAAGACCAAGAGTCAGATGCTTAACCAACTGAGCCACCCAGGTGCCCCTAAAGCTCTAAATTTCTAAATCCTCTAACTTGCTAAAGATAAGCACTTTCACCTTTTGAGATTTAATGTAATGACACGTTTACGAAAATGGTAAATGACCTTAGTTTTATCCTCCTGTGCTCTCCTTATGGACAGTTGCTAGTCAGGCCTCTCACTCTCTGAAGGAGGCTGGGAGCTGGATATCTATCCCCTTTGCAATCGAAGGACATTTTTAAAGATTTTCTTGACATCAAAAATGTATCGAACTCCCACCACATGCAGGCGGAGTTGGAGGCTGTGCTATGGTCAAGGGCTCCAGCAGGACTGTGAACAGCAGTAGGCCACGGTACATCAGCTGGAACCTTTGAGGTGGGTGTGCCCCAGGATGAACCCCCCCACACACAACATGATAATAACACCCTCCAAACAGTAAATGCATCTGACATATGTACAATTCAAGCACTATTTCCCATAATTGATTTCACTTGAGGGAAAACGTAACCTTGCAAAATAAACAAGAAATATACGATCTCCACTTTATCACTGAGGTTATGGAGGCTTGGAAATGTTCATTGCTCATGCTCAAAAGTTAGAAAGTGGCAGAGCCAAGACTAAAATCCATGGCTGCCTCTTGGAGCATTCCAGATTCTAATTGGGTCCAGTCTTGAGGGACCCAAGAACGAAATCAAGACCTGGATTGAGCAGAACAGGTGATTTCCAGTGACTCCCCTTACCCCCCTACACTGATTGCTCCGTATCAATGGAGTTCAGAGAGTCTCTGTTGTTTGTCTGTTTTGTTTTTGTTTGGTGGGAGCCACCTCCTCAACCTTTTGCTGCATCTGACAGAGGGAACACAGGGCAGGTACATGTTTGCTCAGAGGCACTCTCGCCCTCTGCCTCCACCCATAAATCACAGAGCCTTTGAGAAGGCAGCCACCTCTGGGCTGAACACAGCAAGTGTTGAACTGTGAGTAATAATTTATACCACAGAGTAATTTCAGACTGAAAGTGAAAAAGATTTCTCGACCCTCCCAATGCTGAAAGGGGACGTAAGTCATATAATTTTATGCCAGCAACACATGTATCATATGAAGGGGGAAATACTCTTTCGATGACCCGAATGTTATGTGTTGTCATTAAAATATGTTTAGCCAAGGCTGTGGCTCAATTTGAAACCCATTTGAGGGTATGTGTCATACTTGGTCTCAGGCCGGACCTGAAGCCAATTTAGAGAGTGTGTGTTATGAGAAGTCTTCATGGTAGAGGTGTGAAATTTACAGTCAATAGAAAGTAATTTTCTGATTGGAACTTGGCCCAAACATTGCAACGGATACATTGAGAATGCCATGGGACCTGTAATATCCATCAATGACAGATTCTGGAGTTTAAATTCTCTTCTTGAAGCAAAACCAAGGCAAGCAAGATGCAGAAGTGGACGGAAAACATAAGGAACTAGCATAAATTAGTTAAGTTCTTCCCGACACCATGTCCTAGATAAAACTTCTCCGGAAGTTACCAGTAAGCCTTTGTTAATCACAATCTTGACAAGTAGATCTCCAAGTATAATCTGTTTCCTTTATCATGTCCTCCTGTTTCCAATCGTTGCATTTTGGGGACCTTTGCCATCTCATTTATGCCCATGTGTCCAGGTAGTCTGCTTTTTGCCATGCAAGCTTGCTTAGAACCCAAGCATCAAGAAAGTCAACACGATCATTTCCAGATCTCCTATAGTTGTACCTTGGAGAGTTGGAAGAAGTTCTTAGAATCTTGGGACTCTACCTCACCATGGCCATATTTTTTATACCTTGAGACTCAGCCTGCGAGATCCAAAACTCATGAACAATTATATAACATGTGTCTGTAGCCATACCAGACCACAGGTAGGTGCCTCAATATCTCACACATCCTCATGTTTGGACTCCATCCAGGCCAGTAGAGTGAGAAACTCTAGATACAGTGACTCTGGGCATTTTTTTTGTTTTGTTTTTCAAAACCCCCCAGATGATTCTAATGTGAAGACAAAATGAGAACCATCACCCTAATCCTAAGTGTAACCCAAACTTCAGTGTACATAGAGGTCACCCAAGGATCTTGTCTGAATGTAGATTTTGCTTCAGTTGTCTGGGCGATATCAGAGATTCTGTGTTTCTGACAAGCTCCTAGGTGAAGTTGATGCAACGGGTCCATGGATCATATTTTATACATCAAAGTTCTAACCTATTCCTTCAAAACTTAGCTCAAATGAGGTATCTTCTGAAAGGATCTTCAGAAGAAAGAAGGAGAGGAAGAGAATTTAAGGACTTCCCTATCTCTCAATCACTGCTAAGTATCTGCCACAGAGCAGAGCTGTGTCCCTAATAGCTTAATTCTACGTTGTAATTCTGCTGAATTTATTACAAATCCTGTGTTTGCAGTTCTAGGAGCTTCTGATGCATAATTTGTCAGCCATGGACAAGTGTTTCAGTTAGCTACTGCTTCATGACAAACAATGGCAAAGTTCAGCAGCTGAAACAAATAAAGAAGCATCTATTGCTCACAAGTTATGGGCCAGCTGGTTGCAAACAGGGTTGAATAAAGAGGATAACATGTAGTCTTTTCTCTAGTAAGAATATAGGATTTCAGTTACGAGACTTCATCATGGGGTTGATAACAAACTTCATTTTCTATGGTGATGAGCCTGCTACCTTACTCTGCATCACATATTGGACAATCAAAAGCTCTTGAGGATTTCCTTCCTCAAGATCAGTTTGGTTTTTGAAGTTACTTCTGCATTTTTTAATGTTATTTCATGAGGTTTATTATCTTATCTGCACAAGAGAAAGAGAAATAGATACTTTTTAATCAACTGATTACAAATAAAAACATATATACATTTATATATGTTCCTTGTTCAAGAGGTCATATAAACGTTTTTAATGTGAAGTCTCTAGAAAAGACTTCTGTGCTTAAAAAGATTTCTTTCTAACCCTGCCAAATGTCTAAAATTCTAACCAGAATATCTAAAATTCTTTTGAGTATTAAAATGCAAAGATTACTTGGGAAGATTAATGTGTGATTTTAATAAGTATCCACGAGTTGCTTCTTTTGAGTTCATGAATATGATACATGTGGATGGAACCCTGAAGAAAAGGATCTCAAACAGTTTACCCCTAGATTAGAATGGGACATGCCCCACACTCATCCTCTGAGAAAAATGCAAGACACAGAAAACCCCTCTGAGCTGTGGTCAAAACCTGTAGGAGGCTGAGGGTCATGGCGAGGCTTCTAGGTTGCTGAGGAACAGATGGTGGAACTGAACAGGCCCAAGGGGAACAGCAGGTGGATTTGCAGATAAAGCCCATCTTCTGTGATACATTCCCAGCGTTCAACTACCAATTGCCTAGACTTCCCGCATTATAGGAATAATCCCTTTCCACCAGAAGTCTACTAGTTTTGCAATTATCCAAAAGCAAGAAGGCAATTTGTGATATTTTTAGCCTGGAGACCTAGAAAGCACATTTATTATACAGGCACGCTTCTCTCCTTTACTTCCTTCACCTTCTCTTTTCCTCCACCTCCTTCTCTCTTATCTCTTCCCCTTTTCCTTCTCCCTGCCCCTTTCTTCCTCCCTCTATTAGTCTCTCGTTGTTATAAAAGCAAGGTGATCTCCAGAGGAAAAGAGAAAAACAGTGAACAAGTGAAGCACAAACAGCTCCCCTAGAAAGGTCATAAGGAGTTTTAAGTGGAAATGTCATTGTTACTTTGCCACAAAAAAAAAAAAAAAAATAGGCCTAAACTGCTTGCACCAGACATAGATTCTAGTTTTCTGGAATGGGAAATGGTGAAATGCTCCTTCTGAGGTCTGACTTTTAGTCCAGGGTTGCGTTTGAAAAATGTCTTAATCCATCTGTTATTCTCCCCACACACTGCTTCGCAAATGCGGTGTGTCATTTGGCTTTGCTTCCACACGGTTAGACAGGAGGAGACAAATACAGGAGGTATCTGGAGTGCTTTGCATGTGTCCTTCTCTAGGCTATTAGAATCTCTGATTGACTCAGACTAACGGTTCTGATTGGCGTTGGAGCCCGAAGGCCAAAGGAACATTAAACATGTATGCTGGCTTCCCCTCTCTGCCAGCCTTGACATTTACCAGGCTTGTAATCCATTAGCATCCCTCTTTCTTTCCTTCCCTCTCATAGCTCACCAGGGACCAAAAAGAGCTGATCAGTAGAAGACAGGAACCTAATAAGATGAAGCAGTAAAAGAGAATAGGTCTTTTTAATCTTCGGATAGAGTATGTACATTAGTCCTCTCTGCAGCCTCGGTCTGTTTCTTCCTGAAATCTGGGTTGGGAATGAATGGTGGGCAGAAAGAATGATACTTCTTGGGTCTTCTCTCCCGTGAATAGCAAAGAAAGGTCCTCCCTGACTTGCTGGCTGGAAGAGGATGAAAAATACTAACCCAAACATCTCCTAGGAGCAAAACTTCTAGTGACGGCTGATGAGGTCCCAAGTTCAAATGCACTGGTCAATCTGTGGCCCATTTGGTAATTAATATCTCATTTGAGGACAGAGACAGCCAAGGCTTAATACCAGATCTGCCATCTACAGATCGTGTGAGTATGGACCGGTTACTGATTCATCGTTGCCTTAGTTTCCACATCCATACAATTGGGTATAACACTTCTTTGGGATATTATGAATATTTAACAGATAATGGCTATAAGTGTCTGCTGCATGGTGAGCACTCCATGTAAGTAAATGATACTTACTGCTATTATTATTATTACTATTTTTGCATTCCTTGTGATATAGGCAATACTTCGCAAAACACAGTGAGTATGATGGAAATTGATAAACCTCTCGCTAAGCAATGCAGAGTGGGATGGTCCGGGTATGTGATAAAGATCTCCTCCTAGAGGTCGCCCAGGGTCCCAGGATTCTTCTACCTATGTGTTTGTCATCCTCAAAATCTGGTTATTCCAAGTGTGGTCCTGGACCAGCAACATCAGTATCAGGTGAGATCTTATTAAACATGCTAAAGGGGTGCTTGGGTGGCTCAGTCGAGTAAGCCTCTGACTCTAGGTTTCAGCTCAGGTCATGATCTCAGGATCCAGAGATTGATCCCCAAGATGGATTTTGCACTCAACGGGGAGTCTGCTTCTCTTCCTCTTTCCCTCTCCTTATGCCTCTTCCCAGGTTCAAGCTGGCTCTCTCTCTCTCTCTCTCTCTCAAATAAATCTTTTTTAAAAAATGTTAGGGCTCAGGCCCCACCTGTGGCTTCTGAATCAAAATCTCTGTTTTAACATCATCACTGGGTAAGCAAATTAACATTCACGAAGCATTACCTCAGAATACTGCCATCTGCGTGGTTAAAATCGACCCATTAGTATCACATCCAAGAAGAGAGGAAAGAGTGAGGAAGTGGAGAGTCAGCAATTTCCTCTAAGAAGATGACATGGAGGTCACACCTATCACCCCCGCTCACACTGGCCACACCTAGCTCAAGGGACATCAGACAACGTGGTCTCCTGATGGATGGTTAGGTGCATGGGAAGGAAGGAAAGGAGAAGAAAAGAAGGAAGAAGGCACATTCTTTGCCAAAACTGTTACCATTTTTTTGTTGTCATTGTTATTATAACATAGGATGGGCTAATATGGCTGTGGGGTAGATCTAACTGGTCCACCATGGGAAAAATAATATAACCATGGGCTTTATAGTGTTAAGCTACCAGACACAAGCTTACAGAAAGAGAGAGTAACAAAGAGACTCCAAGCTCGACCAGCACACTCCCTTTTTTAAATAGTAAATAGGTAATATTTTCACACAAAAAAAAATGAAGTTAGTAGGAACCAAGACACTCTGTCTTTTAAGGGATACATAATTCTCAAGGAACATCTTGACGTAATTTGGAACGTTGATATTTCTTGGATGGTGCAAAGTTCTTACTGAAAATTCTCCATCTAATCACTAGGAAATTAGAGATATCCATGAGCCCAGAACTGCGACCCAGCAAATGAGAGGAAAAGACACACAGAGCAGTCACAACAATAATTGCAAAGATGAAAATGTAATACCAACTTCCCATATGACAGGCCCCAAAATCTGAATGGTGTCATATCACGGGGGTTTATTTCTTGCTCACGTAAAGCTCCATGTGAGTCAAGCAGTCCTGTAATGATGCTATCTAGAACAGACACCATCTACGAACCTTACAGCAAGGGAGTCTTATGGGCCCTCAAGTGCCTTGGTCTGGATTGTTTGGCAAGGACTGTCTTTCACCAGGATACACAGATGTGGCATCACACAGAAGAGAAAGTAGGATTAAAGAAAAAATATCCCATATATTTCACTTAAAATAAATTCCCTCAAACTATCTTTTTCCTTTCACCCCTAGATTCCCCTAAACAAAAAGTTCCCATCACATTTGGAGACATCTAGAAGAAATTTAAATCAGCAAGCATCCCTGTTGCTAGTTGGGACTGCACCCTCTCCCCCAAAATCAAAGAATGACTAGCTTAAAATCCGAACAAGTATTCAGAAATTTCATCTGAAAATACACTGGTTTACTTCTGTGTAAGTTTTGGAAAATGGACTTTATTTTCCCAACACCTCTGTGAGGGTGCTTTGTGTAGAGGCAGCCCACTCTAGAGGAGAGAGACCAGGCTAAGGGTCCAGACCCAGACTTGTAACAGCCGAAGGTGGCTGACTGCAATCCTGTGAGCCTGTCCACTTGCCTATTAAATGAGAGAAGAATAGATAATCTACTCAGATTTCTTTCAATCTTTAAATTTCAGGAATTTAGCACTGATAGAAGGCAGGTGGAAAATCACCTTCTTAGTAATCTCAAGTTCGATTTATGTATCTGTCTCCTAGAAAAATCTTCCTATAGACTTGTAATATTCAAGTTGACAAACTTATTTCTTCTGCCTTATTGTAAAACATTCATACAGGCCTTAGGAAGGAGAATCAACTATATAGACCTGCAAGCAACCCACAGTTCTGATAGCCGTGCCTCCTAGACTTAAGAACTATTGGCTAATATTTTTTAAAAGGATTAATTTTAGATTAAACACAGTCCACAGACTGGAATTGGACAATGATTACAAACCCAAATCATTGCTGGTATCATCAAACAGGCAGCAGTCAGCTTATCATAAATAGCCGTACTTCATGCTCTAAAGTAGACACATTCCTGAAAAGCAGGTTTAAAGGAAATTTAAGTAAAATCATATTTGATTTTTCACATTGATCTCCACGTAAGGGGTGAGAGCCAGAATGGATAAGAGTTTTCTATTTGAGCATTGGAGAGAGCTAACTTCCCTTTTAACATTTGTTCAGATACTATATTCAACAAATATTCAGTGTTCCCAACACTAAATTGTAGGCACTACCACTACCATATTTTGGTTTCGCGTCTACATTTGCTGGAAAACAAAGGAATCGAGTCCTGATCGCAGGCGCTTTCTAGTTCTTATTTCTTATCACTATTTTCCTCTTGTTCATGTCGTCTTATTTCTCTTTTTTTCTTTTTTGGTTATTATCTTTCTAGCTTTATACCACCACCTTCTAGCATTTCTCATAGCATATAATGTTCATATATGTACATTTCCTCTCCCATAAACGCTCCTACCCTTACTCTAAAATATCTTCAAGATAATGTGCTCATGTCAGCCGTCACTGACACCCTCCCTGGGTTTTGTACCGGAGATCTGGGTCTACTCGATCCTCAGGACTGGACCCTACACAAATGGCCTCCATGTTAGAACATGCTCCTAAGAGGATGCTTGGGAAAGCCATCTGTAATGACACTTGATTTCTATGCCATGCTTCCCCCCACCCCCAGAGTGGTTTCTCATGATTTCACTGCCACAGGGACTCCAAGATATTGGGCAAATGCAATTTCCCCATTTGGAAAACAAGGAAGGAACTGGAGGTTAAAGGCAGGGAGGCAAAAGCCCTGGTATCACTCAGTTGACTTGAAAAGATCATGGGAACATCTGGTCCAGCGGTTGGTGTCAGCAGAAGGTCAGTAAGCTTTGGCTAACTCTTCCGGGCTGCCTTAGCTCCTCACGCGGTGTCCCCACTAGGTCTTCTGCATGTGTGCATGTGTGTGTGCGGGTGCTAGCACATGTGTGCAGCAGAAGGCATGTTTTTTACTTATAGAAAACACTGTGATATCAATGAACTTACTATGATCTAGGAAAGATACACTTCCTTCATAGGCAGCCCCAGAATTAAAGTAATTCCTTTGATCTTCTACCTTTAATTACTAAATTTTCCTATCATCACAACCCAGCAATGGATTGACAGCGAAGGCTAGGGCTGCACCCCTGGTTGCCATCGGAGACAAGCCACTCTGTCTGGAGGATGCCTCTCATAACGTTATTTCTTACTCCATCTCATAAAGCCTGTTCTGTATAAATATATTTTAATTAATTAATAAACAGGATGTAATGAATTCTGGCAGGGTGACATTTGAGCACAAAGCAAGGGGTTTAAACAGATCTTGACATGTGTTAGCCAGGAAAACACCCCCCTACACACACACACACACACTCACACTCACATTCACAAAAGGTCTTTTTATTCATCCCAGTTATCATGTAAAATGGAGTTTCAGAAGGTTAATTTGACATTTGAGGGGAACTGAGCAAGAGATGCAGAGGTACCGGAGAGGTAAATGTTCCAAAATAGTTGGTTAGCCATCAATCGCGATGTATCTGTATTTTACAACTCAAAACATGAGACAACGCTAGAATAGATTCTTTCTAATAAGCTTGAAATGGCTCATAAATAAATCGGTTTGTTGAGTGAGCAGCTTTATTGTTTCTTACCATAATGTTTTCTAGTAAATCCCATCTTGGTATTCAGTGAAGTGAGCGTGGGGACTTAACCTGACACACAAGTGTATTCAACAAATATTGAATCATCATTTCCCTCAGCAATTTCCTAGAGCACAGCTACCTTGATTGTGCAGACCTGGGACGTCCCCATGGCAGGGGTCCCTGCCCTCAGGATACGTCCGTGTGGAATATCACGGGTACATGGTTGGAAATTCAGCTCAATAGTGGCAGCCCATTTTGAATAGAACTAGAGAAGAAAGAGGACTGTTACCATCAGAGAACCTCCCTTACGACTTCTCTCAGCCCTTTGCAACTTTGCTCTTTCCAAAAGGGAAACTCTTTCAAATTTTAATATAAAAATTGAATAATACAATTTGACTATTTTTTAATCTCCTTTTGTGACAATGTGCGTGGTAATTGTGCCTCCCTCTTTCCCCAGCTTTTCTGAACTCCTCAGTGGAAGAGACTGTCCCTTAATCACCCTGTACCTTTACGCTCCGTATATACAATGCTCCTGATATGTTCAGCAAATGAATGAAAGTTGACCCTCAAATATATTTCTTGGATGAGCATAATTACATGTCTTTTTGCATTCTATTGCCAATTGCTATTTGAGAAACCTTTAAAAATATTGTCAACCTTAAGCAAGTTTCATAAATGAGTGAGGTG
Source organism: Canis aureus (assembly GCF_053574225.1). Lineage (NCBI taxonomy): Eukaryota > Metazoa > Chordata > Mammalia > Carnivora > Canidae > Canis > Canis aureus. Next base: position 5,018,115 of record NC_135648.1, read on the forward strand.
AGTCCTGTATCCCTCCTCATCTGCCCTTCCCATCCCTCACCCACAGCCTGGTATCTAACCTTGCTTCCCCCTCACCTAATGGCCGAATGCATTGATAACACTCCCCTTTAGCCATAAAAATACTCCTCAGGGCTCCATGCTGTCACTTCCAGACCACTAACACCACTCGCACCAAATCCACCCAGGCAGGTGAGCAAACGCAAGTTACTTCGCTCTGAGCCCCAGTTCCTCATCTATAAAATTAGCAAGTAAAAACACGGACTCCTGTTGCCAAAAGGTTCTGAGCTGAGCCAACAGATCCCTGAGATGTCCCAGCAGAAACAACTTGGGCTGCCAATCTGACCACGATCTGGTTTCAGCTTTTTGCCTATTGAAAATCGTATATATTGAAGAAAAAAAAAAAAAGAGTTGACTGATCCAAATAGAATGAATGATCTTCTGCAGCTACCTTTACTTACATGGAATTTACAGACAATAACCTGCTATCTTTCACCAAATCTCAACTTCAGACAGATTCATGAAGTGCCCCAAAACATGCCCATCACATAGTAAGGACTGCATAGGTATTGATGAAATACAATAAATTTTAAAATTATTTGATTGTCCTCTATTCAGATATTCATGTGAATTATTGTTTGTGAGAAAAGTTGCCTGGTCACAATGCCAAAAGTTTGGAAAACAAAAAGAGGAAGGAAAATCACCTAATCCCACCACCATTAGCATTTGGTTTATACTACATTCCAGTACTTTTCATAGATGTTATAGAGAATAAGAATATCATTTTTATCGGTCAACTTTTTCTCTTTAGCACTTAGTGCTGTAGAGAGAGGACTTTCTATAATTCTTGCAATCATTTCCATTTAATACTTGTGGTCTGATTCCAGACCCTGGCTAATGCCACCATAATTCTGGAAGATTATATATATATATATATATATATATATATATATATATATATATATATAGTGTGCTTGTCTTCCTTAATGTAGCATTATTGTCACAAAACAGCCTTTCATCCGGGAAGGCTACTACAACTCTCACCTTGTGGTGTCTAGGTGGAGCCATGTGAGCTAGTTCTTACCAATAGAGTTTGGAAGCTATATGCATCACTTCAGGCCTGAAGTGAGAAACCTAAAAAGATAGCTTTACATCTTCTTTCCCATTTCTGTAGCCTGAAAGTGAAAGACTTCAGGGTCCTGGAGAAGATGGTGAAGCCACAGGGCAGAAGGAATCTTGATGCAGGAATCACCTAGAAAGCTCTTCCCCAAACACCAGCATTGAACTATTAGAGCCTTACATACATAAGAAATAGCCTTTTATTACAAAACCATTGAAACTTCAGGGCTTATCTGTTACCTTAAATGACACCTTAAATAATTCACTAATATGACACACTGACTCTCAAGAGAATATAATTGTAATCATACTCATACCCACATTTTCAAATTACTGTTTAAATGTTTCATCATTTTGTGAATATTGTCCCATGAGGTTGCTTAATTTCAACTATTATCCATGTACATACTTGCAAAAATAGCAAGCTATTCACAGTTTTATATTAATTTCTTATTCATAGATTTCTGTTATTTACTTTTTGTCAATAACTATAGAATAATGGACTATTTAACACCTCTTTTATATATTTTTTTCTATTTATGAATTAAGTAATTGCAAAATATTCCTACAAATCAAGTTACTTTTCCAAAACATATTAACACTAGTGTATACAAATTTATTTCCAAAATAGTTTTACTAATTTTCTTGCAAACAACAATGCTCCAGAGTGTGTGTTTTATCATAACTTACCAGGATGGATTAATCTTTAGAAAAAAATATTTCCAAGTTTAATAGATTAAAATGATAAGTTATTCTTTTGAGTTGACTTACTACCCCTACTAGGTGCTGGCTTTGCTTACCCCTTATGTGTTTTACTAGTAACATAGTGAACATATTTAGCATCTGTAATTTCTCTTGATCTTTAGACAAAAAATATACAGATACAGATAAAAGAATATATGGCTTATGGACAGAAGACTCAATCAGAAAAATGAAATCCACTATATACCAAAATGTTTAAAGGACCATATAAGGGCAGCCCTGGTGGTGCAGAGGTTTAGCACTGCCTGCAGCCCAGAGCTTGATCCTGGAGACCCGGGATCGAGTCCCACATTATGCTTCCTGCATGGAGCCTACTTCTCCCTCTGCCTGTGTCTCTGCCTCTCTCTCTCTCTGTCTCTATGAATAAATAAATAAAATATTTTTTTAAAAAAGACCATATAAAATCCATAGGCATAAAAATATAGTCTCGATTTGGCATTACTGAAAAAGGTAAGTGAAAACAGTGAGATTGAAGAGGCCCTCTGTGTAGATGGAACAGGTGACACCAACAAAAGATTTGACAATGTCTTTCCAGGATTTACACAAAAGCTTAGCTGGGACTCAACGTTTTGGCAGTTTTACATTGCCATTATCTAGAATGCCAGCTGATATATCCAATAAACCCACTATCCTTTTAGGTGATTTAAGGGGACAGATACAGGAAGCTGAGAGTCCCAGGGAAGCACTGTTCCCACCCTGGGACCCTACAAATACTCATAGCAGAGATGGTGGCCCTTGCTTCTGATTTGGCCATAGAGACAGAAAAGGCTAGAAAGAGCTGCTATTTTCAACTGGTGAAGAAGACAGGGATAATAGGAAGGCAGAAAAAAAAAAGAGAATCGGTACCACTAAATTTGATTTCATGTGACCTCACTGGCAACTAAACACCAAAAAAAGCAGACGAATGAGGAAGTCAGATGGTTCAAACCCAAAATTCAAAGCATACCTCCTATTTCCTGAATAATTTGAATGAAAGTGTTACTTTGGCCTGATTTATTCCCATAATTGTCATATAGCCCCACCTCATTTGGCTCCACAGACATAATCACAGATATGAAGTCACTTTTTAACAGTGAGGGTAGGGAAGAGGGAAGCATCACTGCATTCTGTATGTCACAGAAATTCTCCTTACTGACAGTTCCCATTAGGAGACACTACAATACCGATTTAAATTAAACTTAGGTCAACTGGTTGCCTAGCAGTAGGATCTAACCTCAACATCAATCTGAATATAGATCTTAGTTGATATTTATTTCAAGCTTACACAACTGTGGCTTATTAGTTTATTTCAGGGGTCCTTCGGTGGCCTTTGTGTCTCTGTTGGGAAAGCATACAGAAATTATTCTGCAGGTCATCAGCTACATTTGTTCTTTCCCAAATATTAATGCTAAATGCTCTAGAAATCCTAACATGTTGGGGATTTTTTTTTTATCCAGCATGATTATCAAATCAAAATCACCCTGATGGTTTAATTTTAATTAAGCCAAGTCACTCAAAGGAGACCATGCAAGTCTCTGAACCAGTGAAACTGAAGATGTTTAAAATTATGGAGAGGAGTATTCATTTCAATTATTCACAAACAAATCAAGAATTTTAACCCAAATCGAATTACTCTAAACTTGATATTTATACTAATTCTGCTACATATCATTCTGAATTATTTGCAAAACAAAAAAGGAAGAAAATAATGGGGGTGATTTGTGCTTATTATGGATTTTCCACATAAGTATAAATGACCAGTCAACTAATCATTGATTTTCCTTCCTTGTCCATGTTGCTTCAAAACAATTAACTCAACATAAAAACAGAGGAACCCACACTGCAGTCGTTCTAACTTACTAAATGTCATTAGAACCTCATTTATCAGAAGGAATAAAACATTCCTAAACCACTCCCCTTGGTAGATTTTGCCTTTGATATTTAAAAATATATATTTATTATAATTTTCAAAATGTGTGAGATCCATAAGATCAGGGGTACTATCTTTCTTACTGTCTACTGGAATAAGGGTCTCATGTGTTTATTGGCTTGTGGTATGTGTGTGATAATTTGTTGAATTTTTTAAATGTTGCTGATACATGGGTACTCATCCTACTTTCAAATGCAACGATAACTCTGTTCAGAGTTCAGAAGCTTGGATTTTAGTTTATACTCCATTTCAAAACTACTTAAGACTCACCAATCCATATGTAATGAACATATTTTCTTGCAAGTTAGGTTAGAAAAGTTAGAGTTTCTTTTTTTTTTATTTTATTTATTTATTTATGATAGTCACACAGAGAGAGAGAGAGGCAGAGACATAGGCAGAGGGAGAAGCAGGCTCCATGCACTGGGAGCCCGATGTGGGATTCGATCCCGGGTCTCCAGGATCGCGCCCTGGGCCAAAGGCAGGCGCCAAACCGCTGCACCACCCAGGGATCCCAAGGTAGAGTTCCAAATAAATTTTTGCAATCAATTTATTCACTAAGAATATTTTCCTAATTTTTAAAAATTCAAACTCAAGTTAAAGATGTGATGTATTGGAATTAAAGGAAAAAAGTCATTTGTGTGAATTCAATCCAAATATCTAGAGAAAAATCTGTGCACTGAAATCAATAAATACTTATTGTAAAAGATAATAAAATTTTCTTCTACAGCAGGCTTTATTTATTTTTTAATTTTATTTATTTGAGAGAGTGAGAGAGAGCACAAGTGGGGAGGATAGGGAGCAGGGAGCCTGACACGGGGCTCAATCCCAGGACTCTGGGATCATGACCTGAGCCAAAGGCAGACACTTAACCATTTGAGCCACCCATATACCCCTACGGCAGGCTTTAGAAATAAGATCGAGCTTAGACTTTCAGACAGATTCATAGTTGAAACTCAACTCTTCAGCATATTCCAAGTTATCTATACTCTTGGAAACTCAGTTTCTTCATCTAAAAAATTAGTACGGTAATCGCCATTTCACATGGTTGCATGAGAATGAATTTAAATAATGCATATAAAACACTAGTAGAGTGTTTGTCAAATAGAAGCATTCCTACCATTGAATACTGTAGCTTAAAATACTCAGGGTACAATTTTGCATGAATGCAGGTAACTATGTGAACTCTAAAGTTTCCTACAAGCCCTAGATTTCTAATTGTTTATTGAGAATTAAGATACAGGGGGTAGAGCAGTCAGTTTAGTGTCTGACTCTTGGTTTCGGCTTAGGTCCTGATCTCAGGGTCTTGAGATAGAGTCCCACATAGGGCCGTGCGGGGCGCAGAGTCTGCTTGTTCCCTCTCCCTCTGCCATTGTGTGCTTTCTCTCTCTCTCTCTTTCTCTCTCTCTAAAAATAAATAGATAGATGATAGATAGATGATAGATAAATCTTTTTTGAAAAAAGAATCAAAGCTCAGCTGAACCACTTTATATAGACTTGATCGACTATCAATCACATTGATCCTACTGGCTTTGAACTGGCCCCTGAGGTTTCAGATTGGAAGTTAAAAGTCCAGATCATAAACTATATTCTTTATATTAAGTGCTCCTTTGAATATATCTAAATACTATTGTAAATACAAAATACAATGTACCATTGCAGCATTAAATAATCATGGAAAATATAACGTAAAACATACATTTTTTAAAAAAAACTTTAATTTCACTGGGAAAATTCAGGTTCTGACAATGCTTCTGGCACTCAGCCAAGATCATCAGAAAGCCATGATTTGGCTGGAACAAAGAAAGAAAGTATTATTAGCTATAAGGGATCAACACAAAAGATACTTTGCTTCAAGTTCCACAGGTGCGGAATTTGGGGATTAGTTACTGGCATTCTGTGGGGTGTCGTTAATTGTTTTAATAGTTTACAGAAGGAATGCTGGTGTGCACAGGTGTGTGTATGTCAGACACAGAAACGTTGGCAGCTATACTACTTCACCATGGAATAAATCTGTGATCACTTGTTGGTCTAGAGACAGACCAAGAAATGGGCCCTCCTACCCATTTCTTCATGCTTGTGCAATCGCCTAGAAAGATCATGACCATGTAGTGTATCATTAGGCCCAGTTTTCCTCCCTGTTAAACTGCAGGGTCCGATTCTCTGCAGCTACATGAGGATCAGGCTGCTGTAGTTTTTAAGGGATATTAAGTCAAGACAGCTGGGAATGCCAGCTCTGCCAGTCAAGCAGTGGTAAGGGTCAGAGTGTAGCCACCTGCCTATTCCCTCATCCCCTCATTCCCGTCATAGATTGTGACACTGATCTCTAAGCGAGTCTCAACTCGCTATGAAGGAATGTTTCCTGTTTCCTGAGCCAATGTGATTGTCACTGGGTAAAATTCAAGCTGTAATCACGACAAGAACCAGCAGAGCTATTACTAGGTGGGTTTTTCTCTTGATTTTTTTCTGTTGACCTTCGGAATCGTGTCAAGGGATGAGGTGATAGAGTAGGCCCTTGCACAAGACGAAGGGGAGGGCTGTGAAACGTAGAGGATGCAGAAGCTAGCTAATTTCAGTGGTTCTCTTCTTGGAGAAGGTTGATATCTCCTGTCTACCTCTTGAGTGATTAATAATACAGTGGCTGATTCTTCTTCACCCAGAGGGTTATTGTCATCCTTGGTAGAGTTTGACATTTTACACTTTAAGTAAGCACACCCTTAGGCGAGGAGACACCAAGAGACAGATTTCCTTATTAAAAGAAGATGTCACCAAAAGAGCAAGTCAACAAATATGCCACTGCCAAGAAACAACCAACATACTAAAGGGAGCGAGAAAATAAAGTAGAAGGAAATGGGAGATTAAAGAGAGAGGGGGGCTAGGTGTCACCTGGAGCGCAATGTGGCTAGCAGACAGGGATGAGCTATTCTCAGTTCAGCGTACTCAACTGACTTGCCACTATGAAGTATGAAACGGGGCTTGATATTTGTTGTATATGTATCATGTATATGTCAGGAGCCCTCAGTCAACTATGCTGTCATGGCCAGGTTAAAAAAAAAAAGATAGATAGATAGATAGATAGATAGATAGATAGATAGATAGATAGATAGATAGATAGATAAAACAGTTTGTAATGCCAGGTTGTACAGATTTAATTTGCAATTTTGGGGTGGTTAATAGAAACACAATGGCAGTGATCAGCTTATGCACATGGCACTGATAGCAGCCCACCAAGTAAAGTAGCTGAGATATTTGAGGTGAAGCATCTCAGGAAGTGGGCATCAAGGGTAGCAAAGCAGGCTTCACAAGGATGACTCACATTGCCCTGCTGTGACAGTCCTTTCACTGAAAGGACTCCTCATGTGATGGTCTTAGACCAGGACCCCAGATCTCAGTAATAGATGAACTAAAATGTACAACCACACAGATTTTGTCCCTATATCTTCTGTATATGTCCATGTGCTATTGACTGAAGTGCTTTGCCTTCACTGAGCTTCCAGTCTTGTAAGAACTACATAAATTAAACAAGACAAAGAAGGAAAATATATTATATTAGACAGTGACTGGCACCAAAGAGATAAATAAAGCAAAGAAAGAAGCTAGGAAATGTTGGGAGTTATGGAAAAGAGACAGAAGGGAAACAAATTACGTGGAGAGAAAGAGACTTGATGTTGGAGACAGTAAGTTCTGCAACTCTTCAGAGTTTTAGCCCAAGAAAGGGAAAGGATTGGAGTAGTATTTGGAAAGTGGGGCCAAAGTGGGTTATTGGTGTGTTTTTGTTTTGTTCTGATTTTTTTTAATATGGGGGAAATCACAGCATACTCTTGAAGAGGAAAGAGAGGGTGAGATCTGATGGACAGATGGAGGGGCTGGCCTCATGCAGGAACACAGGCAGCTCAGAGAAGCGAGATTTCATAGGCACAGGTGCTAGCAGGACTGTAGATAGGATAGTAACTGAGTGCGGAAGGTTTTTCACAGTGAAACGGAAACCAGAGCCATCAGTGGAGAGTGCGGACATGAGAAGGTATTCAAGACTGCAGGAGGGAGGAGGCTTGAAGAAACGGTCTCATATCTAAAAAGGAATGGACACAAAAGATACAATATGATTTCTGGATAGAAGTAGGGACTCATGTGAGGTTCATAATGACAGTGATTTTAAATTGAAAGCAGCCAACACAGTTGTGTGTTCTCCTCTGGCCATTTCAGTTGCATGTGCACAGGCGCAGTATCAACTAAGGATTGAATTACAGTTCTGATTTTTCCAAAGAAATATAAGTGCAAGGAAATGGAGGGCTATTCAAAGGATTAGTTACAATGAACAGCCAGAGTTTCAGCTGGGTAAGAAGGTAAGTTTACAAGGATGAGGAGAGGACGTGAAAATATATCAGCATCAATGGACTCTATATCTTAACTGGGTTTTATCTTAACTGAGTTTTATGCTTACAAGACTTGAGGAATCCAAAGGGTGAGGGGAGGCTAGGAAGATAAAAAGTGGTGATCAAAAAATAGCGTACAGCCAATTGAGATTGTAGAAATCTTAAGAATTATTGATAATGACAAGGTCTAGGGCATGCCCATGGAAATGAGTGGCTTTAGGAAAAGAAATAAGATTAAGAAAAGAATAAGATTATCAAAAGAGAGGAGGACACAAATGAAAAGCCAGGCTGTTAGAGGGGACATTCGCATAGATGTTGAAATCACCAAGGACGTATTCAGTGAGTGGCAATAACACAGGAGTATAAATCTTCAAGGACCGAGTATTTACCCAAAAGAATTCAAGCACAGACAAAATTGGTAATTGCACTAGGAACTTCAAAATGCAGGACATTTGGTGTCAAAAATCTAAATCCAATTGTTTTCTCTTTGAGGAAATCCATTTTCACACATGATACTATCATTTTGTCTGTATTAGGGGATGCAAACTATTCAGGCTTTTATGTCTCTAATAGAAAACTAGAAAAGAACTTTATTGTCCTGTAGGTGTTTTCTGAACCTATTAGTGTTGGTAGATCAGAGTTTTTCAAAATCCTCTATTGTATGTATTCCAAAGCCAGAAGATCACAAACCCATTCCCAGAAGTTCTTGAGACTGAGTTCAAAGCAGTGCTAAGTACAAGCCCCACATAAAAGTTCAAGTTAACTGTTTTATTTTAAAAACTACTATGTAGTGTTTATCCTTATATACACCAGTCAGAGCAAATAACAAGCAATATTCACTGCTAAACGAATAGTCCCCAAAGCTAACTGTATAGCTTATTACTTATTCATGTCACCATCCAATGCTGGGTGGCATCTTCTTAGTGGTTCTAAACCACCTTAGAGGGGTTTAGAACACCCCACAGGATCATTAGCCTCCAGCAAATGGAAGGGGGGAAAATCCAGGGAAAAAAACAAGTAAACATTGAGAAACTTGTAGAAGTTACAGCTCATGCATGGGAGTGTTAAGATTAATTCTACCCACATTCCACGGTCCTGTACTCAGACACATGATGCACACAGAACCTCAATGCAAGAGGAGGCAAAAAATGTGGTAGTGCTAACAAAGTAGACCAACATACATTTAATAGTTGGTTTTGTAGACAAGATACTAGTATATGATATTCAAGAAACAGCGCAAGAAATGGTTTGTATTAGTCACCCTTGAGCAAAGTGGAGGTTCCAGAAAAATAAGACATACCATGTTTATCCTGTGGCCTCTCATACCTCCTTTACAAAATCTACAAGAAGACAGAAATCTAAGCATTGACCCAGGGGAAATTTCTTCCTCCATAAGTTTTTGATAAGTCTTATCAAGCTTCAGTTTGCTTCTCTGCAAAATAGAAATAGTAACTGAGAATTTCATCCTCTCTCTCTCTCTCTCTCTCTCTCTCTCTCTGAGTGGTAATAATCCATTCGTGTTATAATATATAGGAAGTCTCTAGAAAGTGGTACCAAACAAAACAAATTACTTACTTATTTCATAGATATTCCATAGAACCGTTGTGGGGGTTTGTTGTTGTTCTTTTTTCTTCTCTAGAAGTGTCTTCTCTGTAATTGTCTCTGAAGTTAGTAACCTCCCTTTGTTTATTAACTTACCTTTTTCCAGATTATTAAACATTACAAGTAATACTTCATTTCCATGGATCTGTAAGATTTGTTTTCATTCACAAAGTCTGTTCCCTAGGCAATCAATCTAAATCCCAGGGACTTTCAACACTCATAAGATAGATCCCTTTAACACCGATCTATGTGTTGCATAGTTCAATCAGTAATACTTAATATTAAATAATGATAATAAATTAACTTCAAAATATTCACAATGTTATTTAATGAAACAACTGAACCTTCATAATAACTAGATTGATGGAATAAGATTTTATGTGAAAATATAGGAAATGTGCTGATCATGGATTTAATTTAAGTAAAAATTTCTTTTAAACTGGAACTTAAACGAGACTTGGAAATAATTTCCACCTCATGCCAAGTTTTAAACCTGTCAATTGTCACAATAGTAGATACAAATGTAAAGTGCAAAATGATAGAATTTTGGACTCCTGATAATCTCTCTCTACTACTTATTCTCTCTTAAACATTTACTGCATAAAAACATTCATTTCTCATTTTCACTTCTACTCCCCTACCCTTCCTTTGAAGGCAAAAGGGTGACTGAGGTCCTAGGAAGCAATGAGTCCAGAGTCAATAGCAGAACCAGGGGCTGTGGAGGCAATAGGACAAAGATGATGGTGGTGGGATTAAGAGACATGGAGGCAGCCAGAGTGATTGAGAGATCAGTTGCCTCTAGGAGATCGATAAAATAAACATAGTGAGGATATGGGAGTCAGTTTTCACCGTGCAAAAAAGAAACTTATACATATAGAAAGGAGGGAAGCTAGAATGACCTAGGAGGTATTGAATTGGACTATGGAGGGACTGATATAAATTCGATTTTTAAAATATATATATAGAAAGATATGGAAATACAGGTATGTATGTAGATGTGTATGTACATCTATATGTGTACATATACATACATATATCGCCTAGTGCTGTCTTCTGAGAGCAAAAGAAGCCATGACACTCCAGTAGCAATAAGCACACCTAGCACTAAGATCTTGGTTTCTAAGTACCAGAACAACGGCTTCTTGGGGGAAATGTCTGATTTAGGAGTGGGGGCAAGGAAAGTATAAGATGATCTTTGAATACCATGTTGTTCTGGGAATGAAGGCAGTACTTAAAGAATGATGGAGATGTAGCTTGAATGGACCCTGTCAATTCTAGGACAATTTGAGCATCATGCAAATAATGTTAATGATAAGCAAAACAAAATGAAAAAATAAGAATCAAGAGTTCATGCAGGTAAACAAATAAGTAGGAAATAAGAATAGTAAGGTCTTCTTTATAGTAGAATGCCAACTAATGAAGAAAGAAGGATGAAAATAATGTCATAGAAATAGAAAATGCATCAGAGAGAAGATATCAATGTTTGCTAAAACCAGTAGGTAGATATTTAATGAAGAAAATGATTTCACATACTGTCAGTATTTTCTCACAATGTAAAAGCAACAGCAAAGGCAAAAATGGTGACTTTTATGGTCACCACTATGGCAGCATAACTTTGATTAGGTGATCAAGTTTAATACCACCAGTGAAGGAGCAGATCCACATTATATGCATCTGGATGTGACCCACTGAGAGCAAACCATCAGTTCTATGGTGGTGATGCCCGCTACGCATGACGTGGGTCTGGTCATAAAGACTCAGCTGAGGGACATTCTACAGAATGAAATGCCTATAAATTTTATGATTTTCAAGGTCATGAAATATGCAGAAAGATTGAGGAACTAATTCAGATTGCAGGACCCTGAAGAAACATGACATCTGAATGCAAAAATGTTACTCTGGATTAAATCCTGGAGCAGATGGGAAAAGGAGCCTTTATTGGGACAGAATTGTATCAGTGCTGATTTCACTTGGAAGACTTAATTGTAGCCATATATGAAAGTGTCCTTTTTGGAGAGAAATACATATTAGAGTATCAGTCAATAGGTGCATGATGGAGCATGCATTTGTCTGTAAGTGGCTCTCAACTGGTTAAGAAAAAGGATAAAAATATTCAGTTACCGATTAATTGTCTCTCAGCTTCAAAGTCAACTTTTGTTGCCTACTTTGCAAAAGCAAATCTAGGCCTTGTCATTTTTCTCTCTGCCAGACAACAAGAAGCTGTATCAGTAAAGGGAGCTGGAGAGAGAATACAAAGGAAAGGGGTTTTGTTTCCTGGTTCCATTGCGCTCCCTTGGCAAGGGTCTTATGAAGCAGGTGGCTTCCCCAGTGCCTGGTTCCTAGCACATATCATTTCCTTAGCACCCAGTGCCTCCTGGCCTGGCAGGTCCCCTGGACTCAGCTCCTATAGCACGCACAGCTTCTCTGGCACCTGGTGTCTGCAATGATGGCAGCCAAAAGTGCCCAGTAGCCGATAGCTTGCACCTGCAATCACCTCCAGGGAGAAACCTCCCTGTGAGCAGCTTTCCCTGGCATACTAGAGGGTGGGTTTCCAGCAAATTCTACCAGCACAGCACTACCACAGCTTCCTTGCCATTCAGTGGACCACAGCCATGCCCTCTTCTGTGAGGTCTGGATCTCAGCCCTAGAGAGACTCTTCCTTGGGCACTTTATCTCAGCTTTAAGGCTAGTGGCTTCTCCTCAATGTCCACGATAGCCAAACTGTGGAACGAGCTGAGATGTCCATCAACAGATGAATGGGTATAAAATATGCAAGATAGATAATAGATTAGATAGATAGATAGATAGATAGATAGATAGATAATAAATACATACATACATACATACATACATACATACATACATACGATGGACTATTACTCAGCCATCAGAAAGGATGAATACTTACCATCTACATTGACATGGATGGAACTGGAGGGTTTTAGGCTGAGCAAAATAAGTCAGTCAGAAAGACAATTATCATATGGTTTCACTCACATGTGGAATATAAGAAATAGCACAGAGGATCACAGGATAAGGGAGGGAAAACTGAATGGGAAGTCATCAGAAAGGGAGAAAAACCATGAGAGTCTCTTAACTCTAGGAAACAAACTGAGGTCTGCTGGAGGAGAGGCAGGTGGAGGGATAGGGGTCACCGGGTGATGGGCATTAAGGAGGGCACGCGATGAGCACTGAGTGTTGTATGCCACTGATAAATTATTGAACACTACATCTGAAACTAATCATGTACTATATGTTGGCTAAAAGAATTTAAATTTTTTTAAAAAGGCTAGTGGCTGCTCCTTTTGTCTACTATTCCTATATTTTTTACAGTGCTCTTTTTTTTTACTAGATAATTTCTCATTCCTACGATCCCTAGTTACAGTTAGTAATTCTTTATATTAAACTTTTCCTCCTCAAATGACTATGTAGTTCTCTATCCTGAATGAATCTTGACATACCATATCTGGATATAGAGACCAGGAAGATGTTGCTGAAGCAAACATGCTATAATGTTAACAATCGAGAGAACTCCATAAAGATAATATGGACCTTCTTTGGACTGTTGTTGCAACTTTTAAATAATCTCTTAATTTAACTCCTGGTGTTCTGAAATTTCACCATGCTGTGCCTTGTTGCTATTTGGATGATTTTTGGTATAAAATGAAGCAAAAGTTTCATTTCTGCCATGTTCATTCAATGGAAACTCATTTATAAAAATGAGCATTTTTCATAATATCTATTTTAATATTTATTTTAATCAGATAAATAACTTCTACGCATGAAAATAAAATCTTATTATATATATCTATACTGATAAAAAAAACAAGTGTTTACATTTTTTTTACATTTCTTAATGACCAGAACCCCAACTGTACTACCCTAAGCCTCCACTATCCTTCATAGAATTGGAGGATGAGGCCTTAGAGCAGAGCAAGCTTTTTACTACAAATGGTTCATAAGGTCAGAAGGAGCCCATATCCATGACATTTGGCTAGAACCCCAAATATGAGCTTCACAAAGACTCTTCTAGAAAATCCACTTTGATACAATATCTCTATCCCATCCCACAGCAGGTTAATTATGGACCTCTCGGTCAGGTTCCCAAACACCCTTCTTCCCAATCCCTTATTATTCTTGCTACCAGAGTGAGGGTTTCTTGAAGACAGCTATAGCTTTCATCTCTGAGCCTATACTGATGTCTCAGAAATACTAGGCACCAATTAAATGTTTGCTCAATTAACAGTTATTTTATACTGTTCAGTAAATAACTCCTGCAAGAATCCTAAGAAATTTAATGTGGATTTGCCTATGAAAAATAACTCTACCTATCTCACTCTTTATTATTACTTCCACTTGGAAACAAAAATTGGATCCTGAGGGACGTCATAATATTAATCATTTGAGAAACTAAAATTTGAAGCCATCTCAGATAGCCTGATTCAATTGTTTTCTGGTTCTATTTTTTTCTTGCAGCTAGAAGGCTTTGATCACTCCCTCCAACCTCTTAAAATGACTAGAATCTCATTCTAGTATTTAAAAGAGTAGAAACACAGAGCGGACTATCTGTTCCATATGGATATTTTCATCAGCTGGATATGGCTATATTATTTAACTGATAGATTCCTGCAAATAGCAGCTCTGTTTCGCATGGGATGAATGCCTCTGGCCATGTCTATATTCCCTACATTGCTGACAAAGGTATTTTGCTCCACTTTATGGAGTATAAGTATCATATACTTAATAGCAGTTAGTGATGTCAGTGCTCTCTGGTATAGTAAATCTCAAGTGTGAGATAATCTTAGTTAATAATCAGCATAAAGCAGAGAGAGGTCATTTTTTTTAACGTTGCCATAAAGCCTGCGTTTACTATGATAGAGTTGGAAGGAGGCAATCCCATTAACCTTTGTATTGTATTGATAAAATTATATACCCTCCTGAATATCAAGGGTGGTGACGCTGCTGCTGGTCTTTACCTTTTAATGTTCTCCAATAACATCTCAGCTGGCCCAGCAGCATAGGACTTGGCCTCAGGTGACCTAGACTCGAGCCGGCCTTGTCATTCTTCTAGGAATGTGACCTTGGGCAAGTCTTAACCTCTTAAAGCTCAGATTTTTGCTTCTATGTTTTTCCTTCCTTCTAAATGAAGTATATGAGGGTTTGCGTGTGGTTTACACATTTTTTACAATTATCCAGTGTGACTTCTATAGAAAGGAAAAAAGACGCATTTTAAGGCATTTCTTTAAAAAAAATTCCTTTTATATCATTTTGCATAAAAATAAAAGCATGTCTCTATGTGGGGAATTGGATATTCATAATCCTCCATTTCTTACTCGCCTCATAGAACTGGTATATGAACTGAATAAGAAAGAAAATATGAAAACACTTCAAAAATGGGAATTAATATTATCATCACTCTGCACACCCAAAACTGAAGGGCTTTCCTTGAACTTTTCAAGTCACTGCTCATGGACTTTATAGGGCAAAATGAGCGGTAAACTGGGGAGGGGGATAGAATTGCTCTCTTTTGCAACCCGTAGCCTAATTCGAGATGACGTGGAGTAATGGCAAAGAAGTTTTCCCAGGGCATAGAAAGAGATGAAAAGGAAGTGGCAGCTTGGATCCCCCAGCAAGGTACTCTGGAGATTGGGCCTTGCCATTTGGCGGTCACCTAGGAAACAAGAAGTGGCTGCCCCGTTGACTTATGCAAGGGTGCTGAAGGTTGGGTGGCTTCGGCCCTGCATTGGAGGACATGGGGCAGCTTCTCAGGCTGTTCTTCAGGCCCACCTCCCATCCAAATGGAAGAGAATGTTCACACGTTGCCGAGGATGTTAATGCAAGGCTATAGTTCAAAAACTTTAAAGGTTACAATGCCTACAGAAAAAAAAAAAAAGTGGAAAGGAAAAATGAGGTCAATTAGCAGAAACCCTGCTACTTAAGTGGCATGCCTATAAATTGTCTCAAAGGTGGCCGCGCATTTGAAATGCTTTCGTGGTATAGGTTAATTCTTCCTCTATGTAATTAAAGAGAATGGTGACAATAGTGTTGTATCCTAGGTCACTTTCCCCACCATCAGAATTAATTAATTCAGAGAATTAATTAATTTGGGGGTCATTTTAACTATATGTAACCCATCTTTCAAGACTCATTTCAAACCCTGTCGTTTTAGCAAAGGCCTCGTTGAGTATTCCAGGTCTCAGTGAAAACCTGCTTCTTTTCTTATAATTCTTATGATCTGAAACACACAATTTAGCATTTATTCTAAACTGCCTCTTATTATTTCTCTCTCCCCAATTAGAGCATAAATTCTTGGAGGGCATGAATTCTGTTTTACACTTCTTTTATTATCCTACCATAGCCCTGAGCACAATTCTGAAAATAGTGCTTAATAAATACTTGTTGATTAATGAACACTTCCTGAATTGCCTCTAAGGCACCATTCACACTTTCTTTCACCTTAGGGTAAGGGCAATTTTTCTGCTTAGGGAAATATGCCAAGATCCTCTCTCTTTACCTTCTTTTGTTTTTGTTTTTGTTTTGTTTTTCCTTTTTAATATGTAAAAGTAGATCTTGCAGAGAAGAGGGGATCTGATAATGTGGCAACATTCGAGACTGCCAATTTCTTTCCTCCAAGAAAATTTTCTCTCTGGATTATTAGGCATGCAGGTAAATTGATAGAATTTTTATCAAGACACAGCAGTTTCTCCGATGAGCTACTCCATCCCAGCTGCACGCCCTGAGCACAGACCTGAGAGTCAGCCAGAGCACCCCCCTCGCCACCACAGGAGGTAGCTGGCTGTGTTCTCTACCACTGGCCCTTTCACAACAAGATATGGTGCTTCAGGCCTCCTGCCCCTCCATGCTCAAACTTTGTGACATACAGTGGAGGAAAAACAAAACAGAACTGTGTGCCTCCAGGGGCTGTCTCTGCAGGCTTTCCGCAGCACTGGAAAATTCCAGCTGAGTGACCCTCCCTGTTCTGCTAAGTGATCCCTGACTGCTCAGGTCCTACCCAAGGTTGGGACCTGAGATGGTTTACAGTTAAGATCTGGAAGTGGGGAACCCAGACCACCTGCCAATAGGGAAACCCAGGAATAAGTCATAAGGAGAGAACAGAAGGAGTAGTCCATGCAGCCTTCTTGTTGCTCTAGCGAGGAGACCCGGATACAGGAACATGGTCAACCAAAATAAAGAGGGCTACCATGGCAAGGGAGTCTTCTCTGGAACTGAAGCTCTTAATTCACTTCACTGAGAAGCTGACAGGCTAGGTATCAGACAACGTGAGGTTCACAAGGCTAGTTGGCTTGAATAAAGGGTGCTGAAGAGAAAACTGAAAAGGGAATTTCTGATTTTCTTATAAGGGACTGCTTCAAGGAACAAGAGCACTAAGAAGGAGAGGGTAGTTCCGTGGAATGGTGATTCTACAGAAGAGGAAGAGAAGGGTGACCACACAGACACTCTGATAGACCTGAAGACTCTACACTGGGCTTCAGAGGAACTTCTTTTGAAGAATATCCTGTGGATGATGGGAAAGTAAATAAAAGGAGTTTCATCTCTCTTTAATGACTTTAGAAAGAGGAAGGAAAGAAAATGTCATGGATCAGAAGCAGGTCGAGTGGAGATTCAAAGCTTCCCTTCTCCATCAGAATTGCCCACAGAGGCAACAATGTCAACTGAATTAGCATCTTGGCCATCCTCACAAACACTTCCTCTAAATAATTGAGTTACTGGTCACTGGATGGGTGGAAGACTGGAGTCAGGCCTTGCAGGAATAGAAAAGCAGATGTGTCATTTGTGCCACCTTTTGGATACAGAAGCCAGTAATAAGCCCAGAGTTTCCAGGCTTGGAGGAAGGCAAGATGTCCCCACCAGCTACGCATTTTCTCCTCCTATCTAATATTGTAGCACTTTCCTCTCCCCTGAAGAAGAGAGACCACAGTTGTACTATGGTCTTCTTTGGTGCTGGAGTCTATAGCATCTCCAGGGATGATCACTACAAACATTCCAACTCCTCCCGGCTGCAGCTTTCACCAAAGTAACAGAGAAGGCTTCCGTGCTTAGAAGCACGGGAGTTTCAGGGTTGTTCTCCCGAGTTCTGCCAAGAACTAAAAGCAAGATATGGTTACAGAGGTAGGAATGCCACTGGACAATCTGAACATAGCAATGAAGAGCCCCTGTAATCGTGTAGAATATCACTGCACAGGTAGCCCTGGGAGCTACTCAGGTTGAGATATGTTCTAGGGGCTCCCTTTTGAGCAAGAGGAACACACCAGTAACATTTAAGATGAAGGTAAACACGGTGCTGATGAAGTTGGGTGAATTCAGTGTGGCATTGATTGATGACATCGCAGTATACAGCCAGACATGGGAAGAGTACGTGGAGCATGTAAAACAAGGATTTGGGTAGCTTTTACAAACAAGCCTGACAGTGGGGCCAAGGCATGTCAGCCTGGCATGCTGAGGTGACATATTTAGGACAAAAAAAGAGAAGAAGCAAACAGCCACCACTCTGTTTGATGGCGCCCTGCTCTCTTTCTCAATGGGCCATTTCACAAGGAGATGCTAGCCAAAGATTACTGGACATTGCTGACTAATTGCTAGAGATCTATGATTACTCAGTTCGAATGCCACTCTACTAACCCATCAAGACTGCCTGAACAAGTGACAGGGCATAAAATTTCAAGTAGCATTTCCTTAAGCTTCCAAGGTATTTTTTTGGAGTTCATGGAATCAAAACAGTACTTCAGGATAATGCTCTCTTGCTTACAAGAGTGTGGCATCCCAACCCCTCCCAGCTGCTAAGCTAACTGTCTGCTGTACAAATTTCAGTTTCCAACAAGGGGTTAGGTCTAGAAGGATGACCGTACACTCCAGACAAGTGTCCTGTTTCCAGAACCCCGTGACAGAGCCCATGTGCTTTCTCCTCACTGTCTTACTGCTGGGCTATGTTTTATAAAAAGTCTAACTTTAGAGCCAGAATGGGGTCAGCCACCCAGCCGCCCAGAAATCATCTCCAGTTCAAATGAAATTAGCCGGTTCCATAGAGATTCTTCTGGCATAGTTGGTACTGCAAGTCTCTGCCCTCCTGGGGGGGAAGGATGACCTTACATCTTCTCATTATTCTTTCCTACCCTTAAGGTATTTCTTGTCAGCTATTATCATATAAGCCCTGTGTTGTTAGTCACCCTCATTGCGCACATCTTATGGCCCCAACTGCATTCAACAGTCCTTGAGGGCAAGGCCTGCTTCTTCCACTTCTTGGAACCTGCTATAGCATGCCACCCGGTGTCATGTATGTAGTTAGCATCAATAAGGGTTTATTCATTAATGGAGCCATGGACAACTGTGTCCGGTCCTTCTGTGCAGCATTTGTCTATATATAATCTACCTTGGTGGGTCAGGTAGTTTTACAAGTCGCTGCGACTGCCAGGATTTCTCAGTCATATGAAAGGCAGGATAACGTACTAGTGAGGAGCATTCATGGGCTTTAGAGAAGATGCACTTGAATTTAGATTGCATTTTTGCCACTTCCCAGATATATGCTGTCTGAACCTCAATCTCCTTATCTGTAAAATGTAGATAGTGCAAATTGTCTCATGATTATCCAATCATAGGGATGAAGTGAAATAACAAGAGTGAGGGTGCTTGGCACACAGCAGACACTCAACAAAGGGTGCTTAGTATCCCATGGCTTTGTCTTACTCCCTTTTACTCTTAAACACTTTGTTCCAATTCTATTCAGTTTAGTGGACTCATGTTTCTTCCTTTCCCAAAACACAGAATGATGATGTCCACAGTGGTGCAACTGCAATGTTACAGGGCCAGGTCCTCCCTTTGTGTGAAAGGCAAATGAGATCTGTTACGCAGACTGGTGTGGGGCAAAGGTGGTATAAACAGGATACAAGTGGTGATTTGTGAATGGTTATGACACCTTGCCTCAGGCAAATCCTCCAAGCTGAATTTACAGGCTTTTTGCTCAATGGGAAAAATACACTACAGGTGACAAGTCAATTAAAACTCAACCATCTCCAAGAAAACAGCTTCATGGCACATGCAAGGCAAAAAAGAATAAAAATAAAAATGGGAAGCGTAAAGGTTCATTTTGACTTCACTCAAAGTGCTCAGCATACAATCTAGAAGTTCAACCTACAGCCTCAGTTCATGGGCTATTATTTCTGCCTGAAGTTACTCTTTATCCACTTCATAATTATGAAAAATGTGTAAGGCAATATCTTTCTTTTTAGTGAGAAGGTTAGACTCTATCAAGACCTTGAGGTTGATATGCACCAATTTCTAAGATTTAAAAAGTTTTTAAGGCTCAAATATGGGCAGAATGTGTTTTAATTTCCCCCTCTCTGATGCTCAGATTACCTGGAATCAAAGAAACATGTACCTAATTCTCTAATGAACTCTCAGACCCATGTAGTCCATCCCCCAGTCTATTGGTGAGCCCTCAGGCTAACTGCCCAAGAAAGATACCCAAGGAATGATGTCAGTTCCTGGATAAGAAGGAAAGAGCAATGGACCATGAGGCAGAGAGCTGGTTTAGGTTTCCTGGGACAGCCCTAAGTATCCACAGTCGTTTGGAGCTCCATCGGCTTTCTCTGTAAGTAGGAGTTAGGCTGAGATGCTCTCTGAGATCCCATGAGCTCCAAAACTCTATGGCCTAATAGCAGCCTTCATGTCACATCCCAACAACCTTACAAAACATCTTCCTGTCTAACTTCATTCACAGCCTTCATGGGCACCTTCTTCCCCAGGCTCTCCTGAGAATCAAAGTGGGAAGGAAGTAGGCCTCCGTGTCATAGGAAAAGGACATTCCTTTTTATATGAAAACACTGAGTTGAAGAGATATGTGCACCCCCATACTCACTGTGGTGTTATTTACAATAGCCAAGGGAGGTATGCGACCTAAGTGGCCATCAATTAGATGAATGGGTAAAGAGACATGGTATATCTACAAATGGAATATTATTCAGCCATAAAAAAGAATGAAAGCTCGCTGTTTGTGACAACACAGATGGACCTAGACAGTATCATTTTATGTGCAACAATCAAACAAGGAAATATAAATACCAGGATTTCACTTATACATAGAATCTAAAAAACAAATGAACAAAACAAAATGGAAGCAGACTCAGTATGGAGGACAAACTGACACCTGCCAGAGGGGAAAGGAGTGAGGGAATGGGCAAAATAGGTGAAAGGTATAAAAAGGTACAACCTTCCAGTTATGCAATAAACAAGTCACAAGGGCGTAAAGTACCTCATACCACATAGTCAATAGTATCATAATAACTTTGTAGGGTGACAGATGGCAACTAGACTTGTTGTGCCCATCATTTTGTAATGTATATAAGTGTTGAATATCTATTGTACACCTGAAACTGATATGATATTGTGTCCATTATACTTCATTAAAAGAAAAAAAGGCATTCTTTTTCAGGGTATTTCCCATAACCCTTACCTATAAGCTGACAGCAAGAAGTAATCTGAACTATATAAAGCTGTGTCTTGCAGCACCGCTGATCAATAGGACAGAGAACAGTGTGCTCCAGTGTTGGTAGGGTTCCTGATGAAACCAAAACCACGCACTGGGCTCCTGCACTTCAAATTATGTCTGCTGGGGATTATGGTAGGGGTTATATGCATCTCGAGGAAGAGAGATGCCCTCAAACTGCCTCCCAAAATGACAGGTGAGGGTATTTCATGTAAAGATACAGAGAGAGAACTCTTAGAAACCAAGACCTTGCCATCCTACCCAAAGGAATCACAACAGGAAGCTGGGATGCTTTTAGGAGGCAAGCAGGTGCATGCTTGGGCACCCCGAGGTCTTAGCTCTAAGGTGGCTCTTCTCTCTGTCCATTCACCCTGTTCTTTATGCTTACTCATGTTTGCTGCCTCGCACATTGAGTTTAAACCTGTTTTCCATTTCTCCAGGTCTAATTCTCTCTTGGATCTCTCGAAACATACATTCACCTCCTGGCCCCACCAACTAACTACCTTTTCCTTCTGGTTTTCCAAGTGCAAATGCTTGTAAAGAGAAATTTTATGAGAATGCCACATATTTGTGAAAGCCAGGTCACACAGGAAACACATGGCTGCCCAAACTGTAAACACACAGCCCAGAATCCAGTGCCCCTCTCCTGGACCAATGTAATTGGGACAAATTTTAAAAATAGTTCCTGCCCATCCAAATGACTGTATGGAGTAGTCTTCCTGGAGTTGGAATCTAGACAGTCACTATTGCCCAGGACTTTACAGAATCAACTTCTTTAATAGGTAGCTCCAAGAGTCCAGAACCAAGGATATGTCCTTACTTTTTAAATCTTTTCCTTTAAAAAATAAATAAATAAAAATCTGGGCCGACAAACAATTTGACTCATTTCCTGGGTGCCCTCTGTGTGTGGTCCAGCAGATACAAGACCTGTTTACTGTTGGCCTCCAAACTCATTTAGTTTGTTTTCTCTCTTTTATTATCTGAAAATGGGCCTTGATGATCTACCTCAAAGATTACTTTGAAGGACACCTAACAAAATATTAAAAAGCAACTTAGTAAGTGCAGCTACATGTTAGTATAGTAACATTTACTTATTAATACTACAAATTATAGGAATAATAATCTTATGCTTTGTTTTTTTATTTTTTTTTTTATGCCCAAGGAGGCTTAGTTGAGAAACTGACACCTACTTTGTGAGAAATGTGATCTTTTTACACCGCACCAGGGTTTTCATAAATCCTCAGCTACAACTCTATAATTTGTTTTACACCATCAACTCCCACATCATTCCTATATTATTATAAAATCCAAACAGCTACACTATAAATTTTAAGATACGGACTTTGAAGCCCTCAACTTTCTAGTCATGAGGGCTTCAACCTTTTAAGAAACCAATTGGAACTGGTGGGGAAGAAAGAGGAAAACAGAAGAGAATTCACCGCCACCCCCCTTCTTTTTTATTCTTTTTCTTTGAAAAGGAAAAGGCCATCTCTGCAGAACATCTGTATGAGAGGAATAGGGAGAAATAAAGACTGTGGGGAAATCTGTGACTTAATCAAATATTTTAAGTCCTATTCTAAGTGTTAAAATTTAAAGTCCATATAGTTTTATAGGCTGTTTCCAGGAAATTTAAAAATTTCCCAAGCGGACCCAGGAAAATCTCAAGAGACTTGCTGCCAAAATATTCTGAAGCAGTAAAAACCTTCAGACTCATTTGGATTGAAGATGCCATTTGGGTAGAAGAGTCTTTTCCACCTCTGAGAATCCAGGAAGGCTGTCTGGGGATGCCCACCAAATGCCCTTCAGCGTGTCTTCATGGAGAGGCAGCCCAGAAATCCTGATTTCCACATTGGAGTCACATCAAGGTCTGCCTCGGCATTCGTTTTATTTTGTCTTGTTTTAATTTGAAGCACTTACAGAAAATCCTGATAAATTCAAGTGAAATCTAAAACATCTTACGACTTCTTTTGAGGAGAAAAAAAAAATTATCTAGATAACATCAGCTATTTTGCCTCTTAAAAACGCCAAAAATCCAAAGCAAGGTGTGAGGCCTGTATGATCTACCTAATTTTCCAAACCATCTCTGCTCACCATTTACCAAATTATCCCATAACTTAACTCATGTTCAGAATTATCTCATTAAGAAATTTCCATGTCCTCAGAAATCTAAGAAAGACGTAATTAGGCTTGCTGTCCTCTTTATATCAAGGACACCTTTTATTACCATGTTATGAGTGTGAGTTTATAAGCTCTCCAGAGATTTGACTTCTTCGTGTCTGAATGGCCAGCTGCCTGTAACATAGGCAGCTTGTCCAATGCAGAAAATAGTCAGCTTTTCCACTCAATTTCCCTCATGTTTTTTTTTTCTTATTTAAAAAAATTCCAGTTTTATTGAGTACTAAGAAATAATTGACAGATATCTCTGTATAAATGTAAGGTGTACAAGAGGGTTTGATTTACATATATTGTAAAATGATTATCACAATAGGTTGAGCCAACATCCATCCTCTTACATAGATACAAATTTTTTTTTTAAGATTTTTATTTATTATTCATGAGAGATACAGAGAGAGAGAGAGAAGCAAAGACACAGGCAAAGGGAGAAGCAGGCTCCATGCAGGGAGCCCGACGTGGGCCTTGATCCCAGGACTCCAGGATCACGCCCTGGGCTGAAGGCAGGCGCTAAACCTCTGAGCCACCCAGAGATCCCACATAGGTACAAATACAAAGAAAAAAGAAGAAAAGAAGGAAAAAATGTTTCTCCTCGGGATGAGAACTCTTAGGATTTACTCTTCTAACAACTTCCCACATACCATACATCAGTATTGGCTGTGGTCATCATGCTATACATTCCATCCCTAGTACTTACTTACGTTACAACGAAGTTCACACCTTTTGATCACCTTCCTCCCATTCTCCTCACCTGCCTGCTCTGGTAACCACAAGGCTGATCTCTTTTTCTGTGAGTTTGGTTTGTTTGTTTGTCTGTTTGCTTTTAGATTCTACGTACAATTGAGACTACAGAGTATTTCTCTTTCTCTGACTCATTTCACTTAGCATAATGTCTTTGAGGTCCATCCATGTTGTCACCAATGGTAGGATTTTTCTCATTATTTATGGCCAAGTAATATTCTATTGCACATATATATATTATACAACTCTTTCAGAGTTAGGGGTTTTGTGGTTTTGCTTCCTTTGGATATAGTCCCAGAAGCAGAATTGCTGGGCCATTAATTTTTTGAAGACCCTGTATAAAGTTTTCCATAGAGGCTGCTCCACTGTACATGCCCCCTAACAAGAGCTCCTTTTTCTCCATGTCAATGCCAGCATTTGTTATCTCTTATCTTTTGGATGGTGGCCATTGTAAAAATGAGGTGATATCTCATTGTGGTTTTGGTTTGCATTTCCTTGATGATGAGTGACACTGAGCATATTTTCATGTATCTGTTGGATTTTTGTATATCTTCTTTAGAGAAATGTTCAGGTCTTTTCCCATTTTTTAATTAGGTTATTTGTTTTGTTGTTGTGGTTGTGTTTTGTTGTTTTTTTTTTTTTACTGTTGAGTTCTATGAGTTTTTGATGTATTTTAGATATTAACCCCTTATCAGATATAAAGTTTGTAAATATTATTCCCCATTCTGTAGGTTATTTTTCAGTTTGTTGATGGTTTCTTTTGCTGTGCAGAAGCTTTTTGATTTAGCCCCACTTGTTTATTTCTTATTTTGTTCCTCGTGCTTTGGGTATCATATCCAAAATAACATTGCCAAAAGAAATTGAAGAAGACCTAAATAAATGGATAGATCTCCTGCGCTCATTGCTAAGTTGATAACAAATTCCAAAGTGACTTACAGATTCAGTCAATCCCTATCAAAATTCCAACAGCTTTTTATAGAAATGGAAAAGCCAATCTTCAAGTTTATACAGAATTGCAAAGGGCTTTGAATAAAACAATATGTAAAAAGAAAAGCAAAAGTTGGAGGACACATGTTTCCTGATTTCAAAAAAAGTAGCAGGGGTGGAGAGATGGGTGATTTTTTTTTTTTTTTTAAGATGGGTGATTGTGAGTTATTTTTTAATGGTTTTGGAATTTCTGTTCGATATGATGAAAGGTTTTTGGAGATAGTCATGATGGTTGCACAACAGTGGAATGTAAGTAATACCACTGAAATGTCCACTTAAAAAAGGGTTACAATGGCAAATCTTATGTTGTATATATTTAGCACAAAAAAAAGTGAAAGGAAAATTTTAATGCTGCCACAAAGCAAATTAACCAAGAAACCCAATGCCTCAGTATAATTAGATTTTTTTGAATGAGTCTTCAAAAGTTATCAATCTCTGTTTACTCTAACCTTGTTTTATACAAAACGTCGAAAAGGTCACTTTTTACAAATTTTTATATTATGTCAAAATTCCTCCTAACACTGTTCTAGGATTTCAGTCCAGATTGAGGTTAAATGACCTCCTGGCAGTGTCTACTCAACTTTCAGCCGGTTTTTGTTTCCTCAATTATTTGTGTGCTATTTTGATGTATGTCACCCACCAACTCGTCCCCACTCATTTAATAAAGCTAAATAAAAGCATGACCACCTATCCATTCTTTTTGACATTTCTGCTCCTGTCCTTCCTCTTTTTCCAGCCACCAAAAAGGAAGCAGAAAGAGCAAAATGAGTTCGAAGTAAGTTCCCTTGTCACTGGGACCCCATGTGATTAACTGTTCGGCAATCATAGTGTTTCCTGTTTTATATCAGGCCTCCATGTCTCCACTTCAGCAAGAATTGCAAGCTGTTAGATTGTGCTTTAATTTGCTAGTAATTTAAATACATAAATACTCACTACCTTCACGCAGAGAAACACTGCTTCCTGTACAGCATGTGTAAGCACAAAAATATCTAACTACTATGGAAATGTTACACAATACTTAAGTACAACATAACAAGGACACTGACGTACTTTGATTTTTATTATATGATACATTTGTAAAATACATAAAATAGAAAATATCAGAGAGTATTGAAAATTAAAACCATCAAAATCTCACTAGCCAGAAGGCATCAAAGCTGATATTTTTGGTATATTTATTTATAATTCTCTTCTGTACATGCTATACATAAATAATTTGGGTCATCTCATTATAAAAATCAAATATTAGTTACACAAAATTCGGAAAATTTAAAATTAAACGATAAAATTATTTTTATCATCATTTAGATGTAATAATTGTTACATTTTTGCTACATATGCTTCCAGATTTTTTCCGTCTGTTAATAACTATTTCTGATTCTAGAAGACATAAATGCTAATTACCTAAACTTGGAAAATATAATAACTTGTTAAGAAAACCTACCACTGGGATATATCCTCCACAAAGTATAGATACAGTTATAGCATCAGATATATTATTTTAAAGTGATTCTACACACATCACTCAGCAATAGAATATGACTATTTTCTCATGTCATCAGATATTCTGCTAAAGCATATGTTTTAATACTTACATAAAATTCGATCTGTATCTATTATAATTTATTCTGTTTTATGTTTAATTGTCTTGTCTTCAGTTCAAATTATGAGGGACCATTTTTTTTTTGCACTCTTACCAAAACACAGAAATTATTATTGTAGTTTTAAATCTTCCCTAACTTCATAGGTAAAAATAATGTTGTTTTTAATTTTTAATTTACTCTGGTTTGATCATCAGTGATAGTAAACTTTTTTAAATATCTATATTGACTGTTTTTGTTCTTTTGTGGATTGCTGGCTCATTTATTTTTGCTTATTTTTATTATTGATTTATAGCTTTTCCTCTATGAAGTTACAAAAACTTTCTATTTCATAAAGATTATACAGATTTTACAAACTAGTCCTTTTAATTTTAATTGTATAGGCATTTTTTATAGGAAGGAGTTTTTTTATATAAAATTAAATCCATCATTTTTCCACTTAGTTCTCTTTTGTAGCTATTCTCAGGGAAGCCACCCCTGCTTTTCAGTTATTTAAGTTTTCACCTGTATTTTTTAAAATAATTTTTGTTTTCTTATTCAACTCTTGATAAATCTGTAATTCAATGTGGTATATTATTTGATGTAGGCAACTGAGTTTCCTAGTTTTTCCAATTACTTAACACAATCAAGTTATTGAAATGTCCACACTGATTTGAATGCTAGCTTTGCCATATACGAAATGTTATATACGTATAACTTGGTCTGAACTTTCTTTTCTATTCCATTGATAGGTTTATCAGCATTACATTATTGGAATTATTGTAACTTTATAAACACCCTGCTGCTTCTCAGTTCAAGTGGACTCTTTGTTTTTTCTCCAAAAATATTTTTGCCAATGTTATGATGATTAAGTTTCAACCAACTTTAAAGTCATTTTACACTAGTAGGAGAGTATCCTAGTGTAATTGAAAAAATTCCCCCAAGAATATTACAAAACTTTTAGCTAGTTTTATGATCTTGAACAAGATACTTTCAAAGCTCAACTTTCCACATGATGGTCTTTAAGGACCTCCCTTCTGTGATATTCTTTAGATCTAAACAAAAAGGGATTTTTACCAGTTTCCAGAAAACAACTCTAACACCAACCAGAAAGGCAGCCTAGTTAATTATATGCTTATGATTTTACACACGAACAAACAAGGATGCTTCTGACTTTGATTTATACCTATGTGTGGTTAAGACTGAACAGATGAGTAAGTAGTGGTTCTCTTAAGATCCTCAGCTGTAATTTCTAGGTTTTGATAAAAGAATGAAATGTTGTGTCCTTCAAGAGTGATGGCATACGAGTTGGTGGCTATGAGTTGTCTGAAATGTGAAGTTTTACTTCAGGGTCCTCTTGGCATTTTCATGTAAGTCTATCCTTTCCTTAAGAATTGCACACCGTCTATTCTTGGCAAAAAACTGGGGTCCAGAAAACATTGCTTTAAATAAGTTAATCTGATAAGAAATCCTCAAAAATAGAAAAAACAAAAAACAAGAAAACATTGCCATTATCCTGTACAGGAAGTTTTCCTGTCAACTGCTTGTGAGTTCTTTACATTGTTATGCTTTTAGGTTTCCTTTTCAAAAAGGGCAATTTTTTTGCAATCAGATTCAGTAAATGGAAAATCTGTTTAAGCTGCTAAATTTGAGTCTACCCTCTTTTCTCCCAATCTTATTATAGGCAATTAAGGTTTTGTTAGTTGACTTCTCAAAGGTGAGTTTATAGCTCTACAAATAGTTGATTTCTGAAAAATCAATTGCATTAACAAATTTTCCAAAATGAATGATAGGGTTTATAATACAAGGCATTAGAGAGAAATAACTCATTTTCCTTTAGAATCTATTACCCACTGTGTGTCTATCACCTCAATCTCCCCCTTCTCTCTCCCTTGATAAAGACAAAAAAGCGTTTAGTTCCTTGAGATCTTTACATTTTGCCTATATGTAAGGGAAAAGAGCCTCTCCTTCAGGGTCTACTAGAATCTACAGTTTTGACCCATTTGTTCATGTATCCAATCATAAAATATTTACTAAACATCTATATTACACTAGATATTATGCTAAATATTGAATTGTAACTTTTGTGGTAATCTTTGATTTGGGATACTACAATATGCTAAATGGGGTCTACACTCGGGGTCTACACTCAGGGTCTAAGGAGAAAGCAGAGACACAAAAATACATATTAATATACCCACGCTGATCATTTATCATTGTCACCCTTTATCACTTGACCTTCTCTTATTTGTCTAACTTTCAAAAAGTGAAAATATATTAACTGTTGGATGCAGCAAGTACATTTTCTACTGTGGTGTTTACCTGTTAAAGGCTACATTTTCAATGCATTGTTGTATCTCCTGACCTGTTCACCAACCTCCAGCCTCACAAAACATGTCTGACTCAGTATATAAGACATCATATGGGGACACCAGGGTGGCTCAGTGGTTGAGCATCTGCCTTCAGCTCAGGTCGTGATCCCAGGGTCCTGGGACCAAGGCCCATATCAGGCTTCCCACAGGGACCCTGCTTCTCCCTCTGCCTATGTCTCTGCCTCTCTCTCTTTCTCTCTCTCTGTGACTCTCATGAATAAATAAATGAAATCTCTTTTAAAAAAAAGATGTCATATCAAAAATACCAGTTGATAATTATTATTTTTCCATGACTTATGCTAATAGATATGTTAAAAGGCATTCTTCATAAAGGAAGAAAAAGATACCAGATGAGACCTTCGATATCCAAAAGGAAAGAACTATTGTGAAAATGGGAAATAGGCGTTCCACATAAAAGATTTTTTAAAATGTTCTGATAACTTTAAAATTTCCATTAAAGGTCAGTGACTACATAAGGCAGCATATTCTTGGGTCTGTACCATATGTAGAAGTGAAGTGAATGACTAAAATAATACCAAGGATGAGAGGGTGAGAGGGAGAAATGGAAGTACACTGTAGGAAGGGCTATATATTTGTGACAAAGAGGAGATTAAACAAATAGAAAACAAATAGAAAAATGCTATGTTTAAGTACATCAGTATGAAAAATTACAACTGATGATATTAACTGTAAATTATCTGGGTCTGCATCCACATCCCCTCCCCATCCCCATCTCCCTCCTGCCAACCATAGGGTCTCTTAAAAGAGCTAGGACATGGAAATGCAGAGGTCCATCTTCTAGCTCCTTCTACTCACATCTTCCAGTCACCCCTTTGCAAATCAACTTTGACTCATCCCTTTCCTTCTGCTCTTGGAGACTATCCTCAGGGATTCTGTCCAACAAATATGGTGGGAGACCTAAGACCATCAGATGTGAAGATAAATGGCTGCAATTTCAGGGATGCTTATAATAGAGGAATCACTAATGTGACATGGCCAGGAGCTTGGCATATTTTTGGATATTTTCCAAAGGATTATATGCAGGTAATTCATGAATACACAAAAAAAGACCTAGGCTTCTCATTAAATAATGATTTCAATAGAGATCCCTCCAAATAATACATACAAATGAACCAAAAGCATATGAAAACATGCTTAACATAATTAGTAATCCAGGAAATGCACATCAAAATCAGAGATACTACTTCATATCCACAAGTATGGCCATAATAATAATAAAAAGACAGATCTGTACAAATGTTGGTAAAGATATGGAGAAGTTGTAGCCCTCATGCTCTGATGTTGGGAATGCAAATGTGCAATGATTGGCAGGGGGGATATTGACAGTTTCTCAAAAGTTATGGAGTTACCATGCAATAGGCAATTCCACTCCTAGATGTATGCCCAAGAGAAATGAAAATGCATATCTACCCAGAAGCATGTACATAAATGTTCATAGTACTTTCATTCATAGTTGCCAAAAAGTAGAAACAACCTAAATGTCCATTAACTGATGAATGTACAAGTAAAATGTGCTATAACCATACAATGGAATATTATTGTCATAAAAAAGAATAAAATACCGACACATGCTAACACTGGATGAAGCTTGAAAACATCATGTTAAGTGAAAGAAGCCAGTCACAAAGGGCTATGAATTGTAGGAATCCTTTTACATGAAATGTCTAGAAGAGGCAAGTCCATTGAAACAGAATTTGGTTTAGCACTTACCAGGGACTTGGTGGGAAAAAGAATGGGAGATGTCGGGATCCCTGGGTGGCGCAGCGGTTTAGCGCCTGCCTTTGGCCCAGGGCGTGATCCTGGAGACCCGGGATCGAATCCCACATCGGGCTCCCGGTGCATGGAGCCTGCTTCTCCCTCTGCCTGTGTCTCTGACTCTCTCTCTCTCTCTCTCTCTCTGTGACTATCATAAATAAATAAAAAAAAAAAAAAAAATTAAAAAAAAAAAAAAAAAAAGAATGGGAGATGTCTTCTAATGAACACAGGATTGCTCTTTGTGTGATAAAAACACACTAGATTAAGATAGCAGTCACATTTGCACAAACTTTT
This sequence comes from Canis aureus, assembly GCF_053574225.1. Lineage (NCBI taxonomy): Eukaryota > Metazoa > Chordata > Mammalia > Carnivora > Canidae > Canis > Canis aureus. Next base: position 5,049,296 of record NC_135648.1, read on the forward strand.
TAATTTATTAAAAGGCCATTGAATTGCATAACCTAAAAAGGTGAATTTATTATATGTGAATTGTATCTCAACAAAGCTTTATAAAAAATAAAGAAACATGCTGAAAATATAGATTTTATAGTCATAGAATGGAAGATAACTAATTTCCATATAGTTAACCAAATTGATGACAAGATGAAGTCTGTAAAAGAAGGAATAGAATAAAAATTCTGTAGCCAAAAAGTAAAATTTAATGAAAACTAATACCTCCTAGATGGGTGAAACAATATTTAAGCACAGCAAAAGAAAGAATTAGTGAGATTGAAAATATCCAGATAAACACAAAAAGAAAAAAAAAACAATAGAAATTTCAGAATTAAGGAAAATAGAAATCTGGAATATGGTACAAAATTCAAATAAATAATATTTAATTGGAACCCCAGATAAAAAAGAAAAGGGGAAAAGGGAAAGAAGTGATATAAGGAGAGATACTGACCAAAAAGTGTTATACTGGCAAAAAGCACTAAACATTATATTGAAGAATTTCTACAAATCCCAAGCAAGATAAAGACAAAGAAAACCACATTTCAGTAAATCAGAATGAAATTTCTAAAAGAAAAAGCAAAGAAAAAATTTAAAAGCATCCAGAAAAATAAAGACATTTTACCTTCAAAGGAGCAATAGGATTCAAAGTTGAATTTATTAATGAATTATGGCAGTCAGAAAAAAATAGATTGGTATCTATAAAGTGCTAGATAAACAGCAGCCAGATTTCCAGATAGCCAAGGTAATGGATGTGGCATAAATCTGAATCTCTTACTGTATCTCCCAAAAGAAAATTAATTATAATAATAAAAAATAGAACTGCAAAATCCCATGAAATTAGTATAATTACAGCACATAGAAAATTTGAACTTCAAGGTTCTTGTAACTAGGAAAACCCACACCAAATCCAATGAGCTCTGAAACTGCTGCTACAAGCCTTCCCTAAGAGCAAGTGCAGCTCAAAACAAAACAAAACACCAAAAACACTACAGAAGAGAGAAGAATGGAAATGTCATCAGACCTGAGATTAGTGTAAATCAAACTTTATAAAGAGAAAACCCTTCCTAGGTGTGAAAACAAGAGAAAATTATACTCCTAGATAAGCTTATTAACTATAGGGAAAGGACTCAAGAAGTTGACATGAGACAATGTTGAAATAATAACACTTTGGATAAGAAGAAGGTAAAAACAAAAGAGGGAAGCCTGCAAAGTGTTCCTGGTCAAGGGAAAAAGCAAGAGTAGAAAATGAAAGATCTTACAGGACAGAAGAAATCAAGCAAATTAACACCAAAGACCACATCATCCTTCCCAATGAAACAAAGCTCCATAAAACAAAGGCTATCCATGAAGAACAGTATTTCACTACAATAATGGAAGAGGATACTAGGAATTGTATAAAACAACCCAAAGCTACTGGCTGTCTCCACAGAAACCTAAGAAATAGCTTTCATCTATTGAAAATTACTATTAAAAAAAACATAAAAGAATAATTCATCTAATGAAAATCTCTACACCTCTAAAGACAAAACAACAACAAGGTAATCAAATAGGAAACAGAATCCTCCAAACTGAGTTAACATATCATAAGCAAGTATTGGGAATATAAGGGAAATTCACATTGCATGAGAAATTTTAAAACTTAGAATGGGAACTAGAAGGCATCATGCTAAGTGAAATAAGTCAATCAGAGAAAGGCAACCATCATAAGGTTTTACTCATATATAGAATATAAGAAAAAGTGCAAGGGACCATAATGGAAGAGAGAGGAACTGAGTGGGGAAAAATTAGAGAGGAAGACAAATCATAAGAGACTCCTAACTCTAGGAAACAAAGGGTTGCAGAATGGGGAGGTCGGTGGGGGGATGGGGTAACTGGATGATGGGCACTGAGGGGGACACATGATGGGTTGAGCACTGGGTGTTACACTATATGTTGGCAAATTGAATTTAAATAAACTTTTTTTAAAAAAACTTAGGACATGGAAACGCAAAAAGGCCAGAGATGAAAGTGAACTGAGCTGAGAGAAAAATACAGAAGAAAATCATTTCAGGAAAAACACTAAGTGAAAATTTAATTGAGGCAGAAGGGACTAACCTGAAAACCTATTAAGGAACATTAAAGGCAAAAATGGAAATGAGGAAAATGAAAATATTTGAAAAGATTTAGGGAGAATGTGAGTAAAAGAGAAGGGAGACAAAGAAGACAAAATTGCATAAAATTGGAGACCCAGAAAAAGGTTATTTTAGAAAAGAAATGAAAATTAGTATTTAGGGGCACCTGGGTGGCTCATTGGTTGGATGTCTGCCTTTGGCTCAGGTCATGATCCTGACGTCCTGGGATTGAGTCCCACATCGGGTTCCCTGCTAGGCATGGAGCCTGCTCTCCTTCTCACTCTGCCCCTCCCCCCTCATTCTCTGCCAAATAAATAAATAAATAAATAAATAAATAAATAAATAAATATCTAATCCAAGAAAGCTTTCCATAGATAAAAGGATTTAAATCTTTGTAAAGCAAAGGGCCTATGAGATACGAGGGAGTCACCACAATGATCAGCTCTGAGACTGATCCTGGGGAAACTATGAGACTTTAAAGATAAAGAAAATGTCCTCAAGATTTTCAGGCCAAAAAATAAATAAATAAACAAACAAATAAATAAATAAATAAAATAAGAGAATTAGACTGTAATTAAACTTTGGTAAAATAATATACAAAGTAGGTAAATATGGAACAGTATTTTCAAAACACTCAACTAAACAAAGTTGAAATCAAAGATTGTATACCCACTCATACTGTCCTCTGAGTAAAAAAATTAGTTTTAAACATGCAGGAACTCAAGGAACTCTAAGCCCATTATCCCTTCTTGAAGAATCTAGAAAATAAACTGCACCCAGCCCAAGAGATGACTAGGGAACCTCAGGAAAAAAAAAAAAAAATGGCTGATGAGATTTGAATGTAATAAAGTGCAGACAGGAGATTAAAACAAAATTGAGAATGAGGATGGAAAAATAATAAGCCATATCTTACATGGTATATGCTTTATCTTTTGTATTTAATGTTCTGACAAATTTGAAATTAGGCAACTCATAAATCAATGAAATAAGAACAGTAAATAGATTACAAGTACAAAGATACCTAATAGAACAGAAATACAACTTTCCTATATACCAATAAATGTATAAAGAATTTTTAAACTATCATATAGAGAAAGGAACATGACAAACATAACATAATGCACGTAATAATTATAACTTAAAATAATTTAACATAAATGAAATAAACTTAAGAGACTTATTAAAAGAAGATTTTTAATTTTGCTGATAAAACTGAATTATTATATATATATACATATATATATATATGATATGCCCCAAGCAGATTGATTCTGAAAGGCTCAAATTAAAGAGATGGGCAAAGGTATACTAAGCTAATAGAAATAACAGAAAAACAAGTATAGCATTACTGATATCAAAGCAAAATTCAATACAAAATCATTAAATCATAACAAGGAATGACACTTTTTTAATAATAAAAGGCAATATTCACAATGTAGGTAGAAGAATTATGAATATTTACAGCAAATAACAGCATGTTGTTTTGTTTCATTACATGCAACAAAATTGTAGATGGAAGAAAACTCAGAAATAAGACAATAAGAAGCTTTAACACACTTTTTTTTTTTTAATTTTTTTTTTTTTTAATTTATTTATGATAGTCACAGAGAGAGAGAGAGAGGCAGAGACACAGGCAGAGGGAGAAGCAGGCTCCAGGCACCGGGAGCCCGACGTGGGATTCGATCCCGGGTCTCCAGGATCGCGCCCTGGGCCAAAGGCAGGCGCCAAACCGCTGCGCCACCCAGGGATCCCAAGCTTTAACACACTTTAACACACTACTCTCAGCACAAGACAAATTAAATAGATAAAAATTAACATCTAAAGATATAGCCAATAAGCAGACCACATGGATATAAGTAACTATACATAATATATAAAATAATAAATATATATTAGAAATGAAGAATCACTTTCTTTTAAAGTGAACATTCACAAACATTGCTCATATATGAGGTCACAAACAGTAAGTTTCATAATTTAGAAATATCATGATCAACAATATTTGATCACAATGCAGCAGAACTGGAAATTAAGAGAACCCCTTAAGATGCCTTCCTAACTCTTAATTTAAAAACTTTTATTAAGTAACTCCTGGATGAAAGTGAAAATGCAGGGATCCCTGGGTGGCGCAGCGGTTTGGCGCCTGCCGTTGGCCCAGGGCGCGATCCTGGAGACCCGGGATCGAATCCCACGTCGGGCTCCCTGCATGGAGGCTGCTTCTCCCTCTGCCTGTGTCTCTGCCTCTCTCTCTCTGTGTATGACTATCATAAATTTAAAAAAAAAAATGCATGCTGCAGATAGAATCTGTGGGATCTGTGTTAAGCAGAGCTGAAAAAAGTCTATAACTTTAAATATATTTATCAATATAAATGAAAGAACAAAACAATAAACTAAACTCTCAGCTCAAAAGTTAGAGAAAGGATATTAAAATGAACCAAACACACACACACACACACAGAAGGAAAAAATAAAAAAAGTATAATTAATAAGTTAAATACTAGAAAATTTTAATTTGTAATTAAAATCAAAATCCTCAATGTCCTTTCGACAGATGAATGGATAAAGAAGCTGTGGTCTATGTATACAATGGAATATTCCTCAGCCATTAGAAACGACAAATACTCACCACTTGCTTCAACGGGGATGGAACTGGACGGTATTATGCTGAGTGAAATAAGTCAAATAGAGAAGGACAAACATTATATGGTGTCATTTATTTGGGGAATATAAAAATAGTGAAAGGGAATGAAGGGGAAAGGGGGGAAATTAGTGGGAAATATCAGAGAGGGTGACAGAACATGAGAGACTCCTAACTCTGGGAATTAACTAGGGGTGGTGGAAAGGGAGGTGGGCGGGGGGTGGGGCTGACTGGGTGATGGGCACTGAGGTGGGCACTTGACGGGATGAGCACTGGGTGTTATGCTATATGTTGGCAAATTGAACTCCAATGAAAAGAAATTTTTAAAAATAAAAATTAAATAAATAAATAAACAAACAAACAAACAAAATCCTGAGTTTTTAACACTTAACAAAATTAGACAAATCACCTCATTTTATCAAAAAAAGAATAAAAAGACAATACACAACAGAAGAAATGAAGTGAGGAAAATACCATAGAAACAGGACAAAAATAAAAGGAAATATAAGAAAAATTTATAAATCTGCAATCATACTTGGAGGTTGCAATACACTTCTTTTAGTAACTGGTTTAAAATGCTGACCAAAAATGACTAGAGGAGTAAACTATTTGAAAACACAATTAACAAACTTAACCAAATTGACATTAATAGAATCCTGCATCCAACATCTGCAAGAAACACATTGTTTTCTAGTGTAAACTAAACATTTACAAAAATTGACCATATGCTGAGCTATAAAGCAAGTCTCAAAAATTCCAAAGTACTGAAATCATACATGGGTGTTCTCTGGCAACAGTGGAATTAAACTAGAAATAAAAACAAAAAATAACTGAAAAATCCCCAAATGTTTGTAAATTAGGCAATCTATTCCTATTTAACTCAAGGGCCAAAATAGAAATCCTAAAGCAAATTAAAAAAAATATTTTGAACTGAATTAAAACAAACCATAAAAAATCAAATTTTATGGAATGAAGTTAGGGTGAAGCTGAGGAAGAAATTTAGTAAGTTTTTAAAAACATACAGAAGGGGAAAATGCCTGATAAGGATCATTTTCAGGGAGCTAGGATAAAAAAGAGAAAACTAAACAAAAATCTATTTAAAGAAAAAAAGGAACACAAGTCACTGAAAGAGGAAGAAAAGGTATATTTGAGGAAAATCAGGATCAAAATTAATGTAAAAAAAACTAATAAAATTCATAAACGTTTAGCAAGATTGATCAAGGAAAACAAAAGGCAGGAAAGAAAAGTGGACGTACTACAGGTTCTTATAGGCTTTACAGACATTTAAAAATAATGAAAGAATATTAGGAATAATTCTATGCCAATAAATTTGGGAATTCAGCCAAGATAGGTAAAATGCTTGAAAAATGTGACTTTGTACTCAAAAAGAGAACTTCCGGCCCATATGGCTTGCTGGTGAATTCTTCCAAGCACTAAAGAGAAATGTGATATTACTTTAATTACATATTAAAAACAATAAATTCCTGGGGGGGGGGGGGACAAACCATACATACCAACTTATTCTATGGCTTTTTGCTACCAAAACTGGACAAAAACCTTATAAGAAAAAATTTCAATTATAGGATAGGCCAGTAGCTTCTATAAAAGCAAATGTAAAATACCCTGTGAAAAATTTAAGTCAAATCCAAAAATATAGAAAAGGAAAATGCATCTTGACCAAATTTAATTTATTTTGGGCCTGTAATACGAACTAAACATCTGAAAAAGAATCAATACAATTCATCGCATTATCAGAATAAAGGAGACAAATCATATGATTTTCTCAGTGGTTGGAGAAATGCATTTAATAAAACATAAAACCTACGCATAATTTAAAAAAAAAACTTTTGGCACCCTAGAAATAGCAGAAAATGTCCATATCTGATAACACTATGCACAAAAAAGCCAACAGCAAATAACTACACAATAATGAAATGTTAAAAGCACTTCAAGACTAGGAAGCCCACCATTTCTATTCATCATCATACTGGAGGCTTTTGCCAATAAAGTAAGAAACAAATAAAGATTAGAAAAGGAAAAAAAAATAAAACTATCACTATCTGAAGACAAGGTTTTTACTTATGTCAAAATCCTTTAAAATCTCCATAAAAATTACTAGAATTTATAAATAATTTAGCATGTTCTCCAGCTATAAGGTAAATATACAAATATTAGTTTTATTTCTATATCCTAGAAATAAACTTAAAGATATGTGAGATCTCCACATCATAAAATATGAACCATTGTTGAAGGAAATGAAAAGAGATCTGAATTAATGGTAGGATATGCCATAATCAGGGATAGAAAAATCCAATACGATCAAGAAGTCAGCTCTTCCAAATTTACTTAGGGAATCTACGCAGTCCAAATAAAATTCCTAGCTGATGACGTGTGTCAGTGCATTTGTGAAAACGGTAATACGTAAACTGAGAAGCTGATTCTAAAATGTGTATTAAGGCGTGCCTGGGTGGCTCAGTCTGTTAAGTTTCCAACTCTTGATCTCGGCTCACTTCTTATTCTCACAATCATGAGTTCAAGCTCTGCATTGGGCTCCAAGTGGGTCATGGAGCCTACTTTAAAAAAAAAAAAAAACTGTATTAAAATGTAAAGAGTAGATAAAGACAATAATCATGAAGAAGAAAAAAATTGGAGAACTTACACCATAACAAAGCTGCCATGAATAAGACAGAGTGGTATTGGTGCAAAGAAAGACAAACAGGCCCGCAAATGAATATAAGAGGGAAACCAAAAAGATACTCAAATATGTACAGTCACTTAGGACAAAGGTCTCATTGCTATTCAGTAAAAATGGACAATACTTTCAATAAATAGTGTTCACTGAATCAGATATTCATTCTATAGGTCTTTTTCCCTACCTCATATTATGCGTAGCAACAATCGATTTTAGGTGGCTTGTAGATCTGAATACAAACATCTTCAGGATTGGGAGTAAGCAAAGATTTCTTAATCAGGACAAATTTTTTTTAAAAGATCTTATTTATTTATTCATGAGAGACACATAGAGAGAGAGGCAGAGACACAGGCAGAGGGAGAAGCAGGCTCCCTCTGGGGAGCCGGATGCAGGACTCCATCCCGGGACTGCCCTGAGCCAAAGGCAGATGCTCAACCACTGAGCCACCCAGGGGCCCCCCCAAATTAGTTTTTTAAGTAATCTCTATACTCATTGTGGAGCTTGAACTCACAAATTTGAGATTAAGAGTCATATGCTCTATCGACTGAGCCAGCCAGGCACCCCAGGACAACAATTATTAACAATAAAATAACCGTTGATAGATTGAGCTTCATTAAAATTAAGTATTTCTGTTTTCCAAAAGACACCAAGAAAGATGTGAAAAGGACACACATCCTGGAAGATTTCTGAATGCACGTCTTTCGTAAAGGACTAGTATCTACAATATATCTTTAAATGCTGGTAATCAACACGGAAAAGGGAATCAACTCAAAAGAAAATAGGCTACCGACTTGAAGAGATACTTCACAAAAGAAGGATATCAAAGGGCTAATAAGTATGTAAAGTGATGCTTGCCATCATTAATCACCAGAAAAATGCAAATTAAAGCCACAGTGACATTCTACTGCATACCCACTAGAAGGACTGCAATCTTACAAAATGGCAGGATGAAGTGGTAGCCAGGATGTAGATTATCTAGAAGTCTTAAATACTTCTGATGATATGTATAAATTCATAGATTGTTCAGAAATGTATTTATTAAAGCAGAATATATGCATTCCCTATGACCAAGCAATTGAACTTTTAAGCATAGCACTCTACGGAAAGATTTTCATACCCGCTTCCAGAGACCCCATGTAAGAATGTTCAGGGCCCTGTTAATCACCTCAAACTAAAAACAACCCCAAACTTTCATTAGCAGTGATAAGTAATGATGCATTACGGCATATTCATAAAATGGAATAGTATAAAACTGTAAAAAAAAAATCAACTGCTGCCATGTGCCACGGCGTGAGTGAATCTCACAAATAAAAGATTGAGTTAAAGAAGCCAGACAAAAAAGGAGACATACTTTGTGAGTTCTTTGGTCTACATTGCAAAACCATCAAATCTAACCTATTGTGGTAGAAGTCAAAACTTCGCTGTCACTGAGGAAGGCGTATGTAATGACTGAAGGGACACGGGGGGTGGGTTCTCCGAAACGCTCTAATTCTTGAACTGAGTAGTTATATTAGTATGTTCACCTTGTAAAAATGTGTAGAGCTCTATACTTTGGATTTATGTAAAAAATATAAATACTTAACTGCATATATTTCCAATATCAATGATCATTTATGTATGTGTATATATTAATCTATATGCGTGTATGCTACGTACATACAAACTTTCCCAAATAAAAAAAAAAAAAATCTCCTAAACCAAATAATAGGTAGAGCGCCCTTCTAGGAGGTATTTGTGCTTTATATGGTAAAATTAATAATGCACAAGATTGTCAGATACAATCTAGCTGTGACCTATGACATAGTTAAACAATCTTACTACTCTTTTCCAATGATGTTTTTAGCAGTCGAAAAACCTTAAGGACGCGGGCCCAGCAGCCACTGCCAACACAGGAAAATGAAGTGAAAACTATTACCATCCCCAGCTACACAGCAGAAGAAGAAATCATTAACACCAGGATTTCAAACTCTGTAGTAATATTAGGTTGACGGGAGAGGGCTCTGGGTTGTAAGATTTTTGTAGCCTCTGATCACTCTGGTAGGCAGGCACCTCTTTCCGCCCCAGAATAAGGCCAGCTTTGCCCTGAAGCTATAGCAACCTGCCAGGCCCGACAAGCCTGAACTTCAAACAGAGCTCAGGCCCATCATTTTTGCAAAAAGGTCCTATTAGAATGACCTTACAGAAATAGTCACCACCAGAGTTAAGTTTTGATCAAGCGTATTAGGAAATAGAACCTTATCTTACAGAGATTATAAACAACAGAAACTCTCCCTAGAGGAAAAAACCAGAACTTTTAACATTTAGTCGTGGCTCTCAAAAAGTAAAAAAAGAAGAAGAAATTATCATCTCCATTTTTGTGTCCGTACTCAGAATACTCTTTCAGGATTTCTGTAGCATGTACCTCAATAGCAAGTAGTTCCAGAAAAATCCTCATTTGGCTTACTAAACCATCTTTCTGTTCTAACTTACATTGTGACTCACATTTTCTATACGTTGGAGATTCACATTTTCTTTTGGTAAACTGTTTCCTTAGGAGGAAAAAAATCATAAGCAAGTGTTTATTTTTGTATTCAGTAATTATTTGCCTTATATTTATATACAGTAGGTTTCTCAGTGTTTCATAACACAGCGTCTTGAAACAATGTCTACTTTCTCCTACACTTTTAATCCTTAGGAACCACTTACACAATTGATTACGACATTAATCATTCTCCACTTTTTATGATCACCTGAGGTTGGAAAAAAGTAATTTACCCAACATTGGGAGAAATGAGCCACAGCAATTTGCACAATGCTGTAGGTTTCTGTTATGTTTTTGAAATTGAAGGAAAAAGCGTGTTTTGTCTTTTAAGATTTTCATTTCCACCAGGAGAAGGTGGAAACCTAATTTCTGATACGATCTTCATGACTCTGCTGTCTTCTCTGTACAGTGATGGACTTAACAAGTGAAGAACCATGACCCGGAATATTATGAACACACAGAACACTGACTAACGCTCAAAGAAATCTGTTTAAGTCTTTTAAAGTGGCGAAATTATTTTTGAATTAATCCACCGATGACCTGACAAGAGTCTCTTTCCCCAGAAACCTATCTCAGCAGCAGCCAAAGAAATTCTTTTCTATATTCTACAGAAAAGAGCCGGTCACCTCTCTAGGTGTGCTGAAGACAATGCACTCCCCCATCCCCCGGAATCCTAGTAAGACAGTTCCTTTCTTCTTCTTCTTCTTCTTTTTTTTTTTTTTTAAAGATTTTATTTATTCATGAGGGACACAGATATAGGCAGAAACAGGCTCCCTGCGAGGAGCCCAATGCAGGTCTCAATCCCAGGATCCTGGCATCATACCCTGAGCCAAAGGCAGACGCTCAACCACTGAGCCACCCTGGTGCCCCAGAAGTCAATTCCCTACAGAAGAGCTTGGGTGTTGCTCCAAATGAAACTCATCCTCAAGGTTACACCTGTTATTTGTGGTCTATCTTCTTCTACCACCTGAAATTCCTAGACAGGTATTGAAACCTTTCTACATACAACTGTATTTAATGGCTCTAATAGCCATTTAAGTGTTTGCTGAAGAAGGTCAGAGGGACCTTGAGCGTTTGTACCTAGTAAGATAACAAAAGACCTATAAGATGGTTAGTGAAAAATCGAATGAAATAGAGAAATCTTAGTCTGATAGGCGAAGGTTCCGGCTCAGTGTTCTCTGTGAATTAATTTCTTTTATCGGGAATGGTTTTACGAGCATTTTCCTTCCATGCATACCAATTCCAGAGAAGTGGTTATACCAGACTGGAAGGCATTACAATCAGCCAACTCAGAGCCATTTATTTATTGAAAAGTTTATCTCTGTATTAAATTCTCACTGAAGAGGGTTTCATTAGACCCACAAGACCAGTATAAACAGGGAGCTGCAGTTATTTGGAAAACGAATCGGGATCTAACTTCTTGGTCTGTTTTTTTGTTCCCATTGCTCATACACCAGGGCTGCCAACTGCACCAAGAGAGAAGCATGTATTCAAGTTGGAATTTTTTTTTTTTTATTTCCTGCATTTGAGCAGGCCACAATTTATATCACTCAGGTCTCCTTAAATTAGTCCAAGAGGATTTCATTTTACAGGCCTGCTTGACTGGGATCCTTTTGGCACGATGGGTTCAGCTTTGTATACAACTGAGATTCATATTTTATGTGTGTGTAAAAACCCCAGCCATGAATCTAACAGCTCAGAGCTTCACCTTCATTCTTTACAGCTCAGTTCAGAGCCCGGCACATTTCCATAGACTGAGTCTCAAGGCAGCTCCTGGCAGAGCTGAGAGGACAAAAGCTAAAAATAGATTAAGAAACTCAGGGACATAAGAAGAAGGAAAAAAAAAAAAAGGAACTCATTCAGTTCTTCTTTACAGTGCACGGCCCAAATTAATATGATGTGGACATAATGCTTCCCCTTCACACATTTAAATTGAAATAGCACTTTTGGCCGGACATTGTTTTCTGCTTTTAAGTTTAAAAAAGCTGTAGAATTGTCAGAGGCTTCTCAATTCCTATCCCACTCGTGGACCTCTTTGATTAGGCTGCGAGGTTGCAGTCTACTCTCTCCACTCCTTTTCCCCAGATACCCTCCAGCTCCTGGTGGTATCTCTTTTTATGGTCTTGCTTTTCTCCCACTTCACTCCGAAACAGCTGCCACAGAGCTAGGAAATCTTGCTTTGTTACTCTTCTAATAATTTCATGGGCAGTTCTCAGAAACCTGTGCCAATGTGTATCCACTGATACCCATGAGAATATAATGGTGCTCAGTGCTGAGTAGAAAGAGTGTAGGTGAAGGGCGCTGAGTGAATGCATGTATTTCCAGGGTCTGGAAGAGAGAACGACGTTCAGAGGAGTGAAAAGATCCATAGGAGTTTTGTTTGAATTTCTGTTGTCATCTCTAATCATTTGTTTATTTGAACTAAAGCTGACTGCCTTCTGGGCACTTCTTGGCACTATTAATGTCTCTAATGAGGTGTAAAGCCCACAGGTCTATAGAATTGTCAATATTGTAGCAAACTGAGAGTTGTGATCCCAATACCATAGCTCTCTTAAAATAACAGAAATCTTGTCTCAAAGACCGTGAATCATGAATTTTCTAGTGAATTCTTTCACTAGTATAGAACTATTTAGTTTCCACCAACATGTAAATATGTGAAAGCATCATAAAATCATGATAGATAGGAACTCTGTCCCCTAGTAATAATTACAAAAATCCATTAGGTCTCCAGCACCCATAATGTGCCTGAAAACCCAGTGAATAAAGAACAAGATACCTTCTCAATCTTCAAGGAGCTTTCTATCTAGAAACACAAAAAATTAGATGCATGGAAATAAGAATAACATCAAACAGAAGTTAAAAATAGAGCTACCCTACGACCCAGCAATTGCACTACTTACTGGGTATTTACCCCAAAGGTACAGATGTAGTGAAACCCCAGGACACCTGCACTCCAATGTTAATAGCAATAATGTCCACAGTAGCCAAACTGTGGAAGGAGCCATGATGTCCTTCGACAGATGAATGAATAAAGAAGATGTGGTCTATATATACAATGGAATATTACTCAGCCATCAGAAAGGATGAACACCTACATAGGATATATAAAACTGGAGGGTATTGTGTGGAGCGAAATAAGTCAATTGGAGAAAGACAATCATCATCCTGTCTAACCCATATGTGGAATATAAAAAATAGTGAAAGGGATTATAAGGGAAAGGGGGAAACTGAGTGGGGAAAAATTAGAAAGGGAGACAAATCATGAGAGACTCTTAACTCTGGGAAGCAAACTAAGGGTCACTGAAGGGGAGGTGGGTGGGAGGTTTGGGGTAACTAGGTGACAGGCATTAAGGAGCACATGTGATGTGATGAGTACTGGGTATTATACTATGTGTGGGCAAGTTGAATTTACATTAAAAAAGAATATCAAGCAATAGGATATATTGCTAATTGAGAAAATGATTAAAAATAGACAAAATGTGAGATTATAGAGAAAAATCAATACGTATTGAAATCATTTGTGAAGACACTATAAAGTGAATAGGATTTGAGTTGACATTAAGGAAAAAGAAAAAAAAATGTATTAAGAAAAAGATGAAGACATGAACAGACATTTCTCCAAAGAAGACATACAAATGGCCAACAGACACATGAAAATACGCTCAATGTCACTTGGCATCAGGGAAATGCAAATCAAAACCACAATGAGATGCCACCTCACACAGGTCAGAATGGCTAAAATGAACCACTCAGGAAACAATAGATGTTAGTGAGGATCAGAGAGAGGGGATCCCTCTTACACTGTGAGCAGGGATGCAAGCTGGTGCAGCTGCTCTGGGAAACAGTATGGAGGTTCCTCAAAAAGTCAAAAAAGCAAAACCTACCCTACAACTCAGCAATTATACTACTAGGTATTTACCCAAAGGATACTAACATAGTGATTCAAAAGAGCACCTGCACCCCAATGTTCATAGCAACAATGTCCACAGTAGCCACACCATGGAAAGAGCCCAGACGTCCAAACAGATGAGTGGATGAAGAAGATGTGGTATCAATACAAGGGAATACTACTCAGCCACCCCAAAGAATGAAATCTTGCCATTTGCAATGATGTGGATGGAACTAGAGGGTATTATGCTAAGCGAAATAAGCCAGAGAAAGACGAATACTGTATGATTTTATTCATATGTGGAAATTAAGAAACAAAGCAGATGAAAATCAGGGAAGGGAAGGAAAAAATATGAAAATAGAGAGGGAGGCAAACCATAAGAGACACTGAACTCTAGGAAACAAACTGAGGGTCTCTGGAAAGAAGAGGGTTAGGGGGAGGGGGTAACTGGATGGTGGGCATTAAGGAGGGCACGTTATGGGATGAGCAGTGGGTGTTATATGCAACTGATGAGTCATTAAATTCTACCCCTGCAACTAATAATATGCTATATGTTAACTAAGTCAAATTTAAATTAAGATTTTTTTTAAAAGATGGAGAAAATATTTTCTTAGAAGAATAAGGGGAGAGTGATAGCTCCCAGGAAGAATAAGGCTCAAAAGGCGGAGGAGTATATTCTAGGAATGGTAACCTGTGGTATACTAAGATGAGTATTTGGTCTTTTTCCCCAGTTCCTGGCACAGAGCTCCTAAAACCCTTGGGGTGCCCTGAGCGATAGGAGTGTCTTTTGTTATTCAGAGGGAGCCCCTTTCAAGCATACACCAGTTAATACTATGGGGTCTCTAGATAGCCTTAGAGTGGGACTGACCACCAGGAAGATCCAATCCTTAGAAGGTTGGAAGTTCGGGCCAACCCGCCTCTGGAAAGGGAAAGGGGAGGTGGTAGGCTGATAAGACCTGCAAAGACCCCTGAACAAGGAGATTTAATGAACTTCTGTGTTGGTGAACACAGCCACCTGCCCAGAGGGTGGTGCACTCCAATTCCTTGGGGACAGAAGCTCCTGCCCTTGGGACCTTTTGAAACCTTGTTCTATGTACCTGTTCATCTGGTGGCGTATCTATGCCTCTATCATATTCATTATAATAAAATAGTGAACTCTAGTAAATATTTCCCTGAGCTCTGTGAGCCACTCTAACAAAGGATCAAGCCTGAGGAAGGGATCATGGGACCTTCTGGTTCCTTCTGGTTTATAGCCAATCAGTCAGAAGCATGAGTGGACTTGCAGTCGGCATCTATAGTAGGTCAGTCTTTGGGGGCTGAGCCTTTGACCCATGGGATCCAACGCTATCTCCAGGCTGTGTCAATACCAAGTTCCATTTGCAGGGCCGTGTTCACTAAGTGTTGGATAATTGCTTGGTGATTGGAAAACATTCTGGTGACCACAATACTGGTCTCCAATGATCCATATTGGTGTTTATATGTCACATGGTGAGTGTCCCTACCTGTGAGCCACCAGCCTGAACACGCAGGAGATCTGGGATATGTATCATGAAGCGGCACTGGTATAATTACAGTAAGGTGTTTTGTCTTGTTTTTTTTTTTTCTCAGCAAAATGACATGTCTGAGCACCAATCCTCCCCCTCTCTCCTGCCTTTATTCTGTCTTTTTTCTCTTCCCCCTTTCCTTCATCTCCTTTTCACATCCCCTCTTTCCTTCCTTCATTATATTATTTCCATCCTGGTGACATTCAACACTTCTATCAAAATGTGTGAGGATGAAAGGAAGACGCGGTAAAATGATATATTCATTTAAATAAATAAAACCAGCTATGGTAACAGGGACTCCTGCTCTCAGTCATTGAACACAATAAGGATTGACTTCTTTTTATTATCTCAGTGCTGTGCAGACTGAGGAAGGAGTGGGGGGGGCACTTAGAGACCCAGACTCCATCCGTGTATCCAATGGCTATGCCATCCCATAAGACCTCAGTGTCTTCCCTCTGGAAGGGGCATTCATCACCTCCATCTTCATGGCATTGACCAGAACTCCTTCTTATGGCAAAGGAGGCTGTCAGAGGTAGTATGACCATGTAGAAGAAGTGATGCACAGCTAGCTAGTTTCTCCCACAGCTACTAAGAGCTGAGATTTCACATGTTTACAAGAAAAAATTAGTGCAGCTGTTCACCCTGAGAGAAAGCACATGGTCTGAGGGAGTGGCATTATATTTTACTCAACCAAATACCTGGAGAACATAACTCCACAAAGAAGATCCAAATAGGTAAGTGTGTCCTCTGACCACCAAGTGCTGAACAGGTATGTTTGATCCAAGGATCCTGAGTACCGATGAATGGTAGCTGTTGAATTAGGTACTCTGCGGAGTGGCTCCAGAGACCTGAGAACCCCAACACGGACAACCACCTGTGTGAGGTCAGGACGTCAAGAGACCCACCAGGTGTGTCTTCCATGTCACAGCCCATTCCTTACTCTGCTACCTTCCAAGCACCTCTCTACCAGTGAGAGCACTGTGATGGGCTTGTGTCAAAGGGAAGAAGGTGGGGGAGACTGTTCACCTCACGTCGAAGCAGCTACAGCAGGAATGGAACCTGAGATGGGAAAAGAAGTGGTAGGAACTGCTGACCAGCTAGCATGAAAGAGAGTAAGAGACACACTCAGCTGTGGTGCCCACCAGAGTCACAGAGCACCAGTGCATCTACAGTGACCCTTGCCAGTGCACCATGATGAGAGTGACGGGAAGACGGCCCAGGGCACCAATAGCATTGCACTGGCACTCCAAACAACCCTCTTTCAGCCATGAGACCCCTTCAGCTTCAGAGAAGCCCCCACCCCCGGGACTCCAGGGCTTGGAGGAAGGCACGTCCCAGAGAGGCAGGAAGAGTGACGGCTTCAGAGAATGAAGTCAGGCAGGGCCCACGGAGAACCAGAGCATCCACAGCATCAAAGCACAAGGCAGCGTGACATAATGAAAGATCAGGTTCAAGTTGAGTCCTTGCTCTGAGTGTCTTGCTGGGGGAATGAGGGCATCTACCTTTCTTAGACGGAAGGCTTAAATCAGATAATGCACAGAAGGGTTCAAGGTAGCGCTTGACACAGCAAGTGCTCAGGATATGCCAGTGAATCATAACAGTTGTTATAGTAGAAGTAGGAGTAGTGGTGGGGGGAGCGGGTGTGGTTAACCCATCAGATTGACCCTGGGGAGCTCCAGAACCAATTGGACATTTTGGGGGAAATAGACCCTTGGTTAAGAAGAGTGCTTGGATGGAGCTTTCGGGCTGCAGCAGAGGAAGTTTGTACGTACACACAACTTACACGTTATCTGAGGACTTAAGTCAAGGGGCCAGATGCGTAGCCCCTCCCGCAGTATAGCCAGCAGCAGGAAGAATCAGGAGGACAATTTGACTCAGGGAATATACTAGAAACTCAACAGGGAGCCATTGTGAAGCCACAAGAAGTGGTAAACTATGAAGTTGGGAGAGGAGAGGAGAGGCTCAGGTCTGATTCCAGGGCTCCCCTCTTCCCCGGTTCCCCATCTTCCATATCAGACTCAGGTCTCACGGATCATTCCTTTCCTTTACCCCCACCTCTTTCCCCTCCACCATAGACTGCAGGGCGATGGATTCTTTGCCATGCTTTTCAAAGCATTCTGAATGCCCAGCTTTCTCGCCTGATGCTTTGATAATTGCTTTCCACCGAATCAGGGTCATCCTCTCTCATCTGCGCAAGTCAAGCCAAGGGACTGTCTTTATACAACAGTGCTTTTCTAACCAGAAATAGAAACAAGCAAAGTGGTATAACATCTCATTGTTGTTTCTATAGACATAAATACAACATGTCCTTCCACAAGGTAGAGTCACCCCACTTAACTAGCCTTTCCTGCTGTGTGTGAGGTTGTCTTCAAAGGCACCTTCCACGTGCCTCTTTGAGTCCATCCACATGCATCCCCAGTTCCACCCCCCAGCTCTCAGCCTCTCCCAGCCCTACAGCCCCATCCTTCCATCCCTTTCTTCTGAGCAGCTGCTCCCTGATTGCGGTTTTACCTTTTGGTGAGATTGTATTTATTTCTTCCTCTTTCATCCTACCCAGTAGGTTGACTCTAGTTCAAAAGCCATATATTTTATTGTTCCCACACCCTCCCTCCCTCCCTCCCTCCCTTTCTTTCTTTCTTTCTTTCTTTCTTTCTTTCTTTCTTTCTTTCTCTTTCTTTCTTTCTTTCTTTCTTCTTTTTCTTTCTTTCTTTATTCTTTCTTTCTTTCTTTCTTTCTTTCTTTCTTTCTTTCTTTCTTTCTTTCTTTTTTCTTTCTTTCTTACTGGGAGGCCCAAAGACGCTAGAAAGGAGTGAAGAGATACTGATAACTTTAGGGGCATCTCTGTGGCTCAGCTGGTTAAGCATCTGGCTCTTGATTTTGGCTCAGGTCATAGTCTCAGGATCTTGAGATCAAGCCCCAAGTCAGGTTCTGTGCTGAGCATGGAGTCCACCTGAGATTTCCTCTCCCTCTCCCTCTGTTCCTCCCCTGCTCTTCTTCTCTCTCTCTCTGTCTCTCAAATAAATAAATAAATCTTCCAGTTCCATCCACATTGAAGCAAATGGTGGGTATTTGTCATTTCTAGTAGCTGAGTAATATTCCATTGTATACATAAACCACATCTTCTTTATCCATTCATCTTTCGTTGGACACCGAGGCTCCTTCCACAGTTTGGCTATCGTGGCCATTGCTGCTATAAACATCGGGGTGCAGGTGTCCCGGCGTTTCATTGCATTTGTATCTTTGGGGTAAATCCCCAACAGTGCAATTGCTGGGTCGTAGGGCAGGTATATTTTTAACTCTTTGAGGAACCTCCACACAGTTTTCCAGAGTGGCTGCACCAGTTCACATTCCCACCAACAGTGCAGGAGGGTTCCCTTTTCTCCGCATCCTCTCCAACATTTGTTGTTTCCTGCCTTGTTAATTTGCCCCATTCTCACTAGTGTGAGGTGGTATCTCGTTGTGGTTTTGATTTGTATTTCCCTGATGGCAAGTGATGCAGAGCATTTTCTCATATGCGTGTTGGCCATGTCTATGTCTTCCTCAGTGAGATTTCTGTTCATGTCTTTTGCCCATTTCATGATTGGATTGTTTGTTTCTTTGGTGTTGAGTTTAAGAAGTTCTTTATAGATCTTGGAAACTAGCCCTTTATCTGATATGTCATTTGCAAATATCTTCTCCCATTCTGTAGGCTGTCTTTGAGTTTTGTTGACTGTATCCTTTGCTGTGCAAAAGCTTCTTATCTTGATGAAGTCCCAATAGTTCATTTTTGCTTTTGTTTCTTTTGCCTTCATGGATGTATCTTGCAAGAATATTATGCTGAGTGAAGTAAGTCAGTCGGAGAAGGACAAACATTATATGTTCTCATTCATTTGGGGAATATAAATAATAGTGAAAGGGAATATAAGGGAAGGGAGAAGAAATGTGAGGGAAATATCAGAAAGGGAGACAGAACGTAAAGACTGCTAACTCTGGGAAACGAACTAGGGGTGGTGGAAGGGGAGGAGGGCGGGGGGTGGGAGTGATTGGGTGATGGGCACTGGGGGTTATTCTGTATGTTAGTAAATTGAACACCAATAAAAAATAAATTAAAATAAATAAATAAATAAATCTTATAAAAAAAATACTGATGCCCTCAGAAGTAACGGAATCTGGAGTGGAGAAAGTACACTTGTTAAAACCTAAATATTTGTTCAGATATCTGTGGTCTTCACTAACCACAGAAGCATTGCTCTTTATCTTGTCAATTAAATAAAACTAAATACAATAAGTAAGCATTTTTTTAACTATCAAAGAAACAATCGTTCGAATTTCTGTTATCTGACAAACTGAAGATCTCAAAGCACTTTCAAAATATTATATTAAAGCGTGGTTGTCAACAACTGTTTCAGCTGGTAGGCCACAATTAATGCAGCCATGGACACATTTAAAAGTATTAAGCTGCAGTCAAGTGAAATGACAGTTACGTACACTCCTTAAAAAGTGTAACATTAAATGAGAAATTTGAGTACTAACTGGCTTATTTCTTAGCTGAATAATAAACCAACTCAAAAAGGAACCAGGCTAAGTGAGATTATAATAAGAGAAATTGTTATTTAAAGGCTGCCTAGTGCTCCTCTAAGAAAGGCAGAAAGTCACCTCAAAGTAAATCTTATTGTTCTGTGTCATGTATGAATTTCTCCTCTTCATTATGCAAATGTAAGTTAATTTGGCTATCACTGCTGTGCTGAAGGGTGAACAGAAACCACTTATGCCTTGAAAAGCACTGCCCTTGGATGTCCAGAATCCCTCTCTGGGAAAAAAAAAAAAAGATGATCATGTTTCACACAGGGATTAGGGAGCCAAGTGGAAGGAGAAGACTAGGGATCCTGGACACGTCTGTTTTGAAGTCCAATGTTATTAGACCCTTTCTGATGAATTGAGATAGCTTTGACCAAGAAGCATTGGAATTAGAGAACATTAGTGGTGCCCAAAATGAATCCATCATGAGGAGAGGAGGATCTGGCCGGTGATCCAGCCTCAATATTATGGTGTAGGCAGCTGTATAGGAGGGATGGTTCTAGCACATATGGCGATGCTCAAAGACCCTTCCAATCCAGCCACCCCAATATGGAGAGCTGTGCTTTGAGAGCAGTGGCTTAGAATGAAAATATAAAGCAAGAAATACCCTTAGCCAAGAGGAGGGACTCCTATCTCCCGTCCTTGAAGAAACCATGTTGTCTGCATCAGCATGAGTGTTTGCCACAACAGCAGACACCTGGGTAAGGCTCACGTTTGATTATGAGTGGCTAGTGTCAACAACTACTCTACAGTAGCAGCAAAGGCAATGGAAGTTAAAGCTGGGAGACCTGATGACAAGATCAGATCGCCAATAATTGTCACTAGAACAGGTAAGTTGCACACTGGTGACTGGAACACCCAAAAGGACTCATCTCAAGCACTATCTTCCCTGATGGCATCTCAACCCCTTCTGGCCACATCCGTTATCAAAAAGGCAATGACTGTCCCCCTTCTGCACCCGCTACTAGGAAAGTTTGCTGAATCACCAGTCAGACGCCACCCTGCTGATGGAGATTATGTAGATCCTATTTATATTTGAAATCTAGCCAGGAAGTTCCCAAATTCTCATATGTGGTGGGCCAATACCTCATCCACAATGAAATTTTCACCTGTTTACAAGGAATGAGAGAAAAGGACTATGCATTAATTTTTCAGACAGATTATGTTAGTCCAGATAGTTTACATCTTTCCTGATGATTCTGGTGCCAAAATAACATTTGTTTCAGGCCGTGATGAAAGAAACAGATAATTTTATATGATGGCATTATTTTACAAATAAAAAATTGTCAACTACTGCATTACTGGTTCTCAATTTCTCTTCCTCCCTCTCTGCACCCCCTCCTAATTTGTTAAATACACAAGAATGGAAGCGATATAGCACACATACCTAGAGAGTGTTTCATTTTTGCTTTCTTTCCCCCAAAAGCATGCACTTTCCCCCAAATTGATGCCAAGATATTAAGGTAGTCTCAAGAAATGGAGTCAGCAAAGCCAATCCAATTAATAGAGCATTACTTAAGTTTTTATTATGGATAATGTGACCATGGAATTGTAAAATTGCCTGTGCAATATAAACTCATGAAACTACTTAGAAGAAACAGTTTTGTACTGGAAAACAGAGCTGGCAGGGCCAGGTGTTCAGCTGGAGTACAGCAGATGCCCCTATTACAGCACACTACACCAAATTACAACTATCTGTTTACATATCTGTCTCATCTACAAACTGTAAGCTTAGTGAACATACAATTTCTCCCAATCCAGTCTTCTATTGCTAACACCTAAAATGCTTTTCACACAGTACATCGATAAATGTTTGCTGATTATGTCAATAGGTATTGGGTTTCTGTTAGATAATAAAGTCTTTCAAATGATTGACACATTAAGAGAAAAAGAAAAGAAAATGGATTGGGACCTGTTATAGGAATAAATATGGTGATTTGCTTGAATAATGATTTGGTTGTTTTTTTTGTTTTTTTTTTTTTTTAAAGACACAACTCAACCCCAGAACCTATTTTTTTAATACCTGGCCTTGTATATCATGATTGCTTAGATATAAATATGCAAATAGAGAGGCTTCATTTTTATACATCAGGGCTTAGCCAACTGGGGTTGTCCATGGGCCCAACCCAACCAGTCACCTGTTTTGTAAATAAAGTTTTATTGGATTGCAGCCATGCCCTTGAGTTACATATTATCTGTGGCTACTTTCATAGTACAATGACAGAGTTGAGTAGTTGCTACAGACATCTGTGGCCAGGCCCACAAAATCATATTTATTATCTGCTCCTTTGCAGAAAATGTTTGTTGATCAAAAGTTGCTATAGATCATCACTTCCCTATACATCCTAAGATTAATTAAATGCCAAGTTTGATCTTATATAACTAAAATGAATTTATTGTTCTTGTGATTGTTTCCTTAATAGACCTTCAAAAAGACCATCCATTGGATTAGTCAGTAAAATGTCATAAAATGTCAACCCTTATTCTCCCAGACTCATGCCCAAGCCAGCACATCCTAAAGGTAGGTGCGTGCCACTTCTTCTGGAAGTCATCTCTTAAGGACACACAAGCGTCTTCTTACTTCCCATAGGATTTTGGTTTGAGCTGAGGAAAACTAACTGTATTTGGGGAAAGTAGGCCTTTCCATGAAGACATTATAAGATCAGATGGTACCACTTGGGGCGATTAAGATATCACATCTTATAAGGATACCAATAATAGTAGCTGCCATCTATTGAAGGTTCACTTTATGTTAATCACTAGGCAACTTTCCTTTTCTTTGCTTCATATCATTTTTTCCTCTTAACCAAAGCAAATGAGGCACATCTTCCTGGTTCCCCTTAATCACTGACTGTATCTTAGTCAGTGTGGAATCTGAGGCTTTAATACATTTCCCAAAGTTATACGTTAATAAAAGGCAGGACTGGGATCTAAAACTAGGCAGATTGATTACAGATCCTGAATTCTTCACTCCTCTAATATAACACATTCATTCCACTACATCATGGTGTGATAGTTTACTTGAGCTAACTCTTAATTTTCTTCCACAAAGTCTTTCAATATATCTCAGGTATAGGGCCAATGGTTTTCATTTGTTCTCAGCAGAGTCCCAATGAAGCATATCCCCCTGCTGCAAATGAATTTGCAGGGCAATTTGAGAGCAAATAAACTCTTCCTTGACTCCCAGGGAATGACCTTTCATAACTGGACTCCACAGAGGGTGTGTGAGCTGGAGACCAGTCAGCTAAAATCTGTTAGGCTGTGGTAACCCTCATTTCATACCACCATCCACTTTGATTGAATTAGCACCAAGTTTCCCAGATTGGACATTCTCTCAGAAGATTACCCACAGAATGATCTGCAGGACCTTTGTCCCTAACTATTTGTCTCCCTAGGAACACCAAAGCACAAATTATCTTCCTATGCTTTGGTGGCCAGGGATTTGTTGGGTAGCTCCAGGCGCCCTACCTGTTGGATTTGTTTCTTGTGCCTCAGTCTATCTATATATCCTAAATAACTGGATGGTCTCTGTCTTAACTCAAGTTATTATAACAAATTTACATAGACTGGGTGGCTTAAAGAAAAAACATGTATTTCTCACAGTTCTGAAAGTTACAAAATCTGAGAGCAAAGTGCTAGCAGATTTGGTTTCTAGTAAGACACTCTTTCTAGCTTGTAGACAGCCACCTTATCTCTGTGTCCTAATGTGATGGAGAGAGACAGAGCTCTGGTTTGTATTTTCTTATAAGGACACAAATTTCATCATGGGGGCTTCATTCTCCTGATGTCATCTAAACCTAATTACCATATTACCTCTCAAAGACCCTCACCTCCAAATACCATCACATTCAGGGTTAGGCTTTAACATATGAATTTTGTGGGGGCACAAGCATTCAGTCCATAAAAGTGTCCACTAACAGTTCCCATGTTGCAGCACCACTAGACAATGCCCTGTTTGAATTATATGTGACATCATGCTTTCTGGAAACCAAAATGTCAGTCTGGTCATTATGTACATTTAACTAAGATAATGCCTGGCTTTCTCAGCCAGAATGCTCCCACAACTAAAGAGACAATTGCACCGTATCTACAGGCTACCTTTCAATCAAATGGTAATGAGACCAAATCATATCTGACTGGGAGCCACAATCGATTTCCCAGTTTTAGAAAGTACAATCCCCTCTTAATATAAAGTCTGGCTGACAGTACAATGCACTCATACCAGTAGGCAGATCAAGATAATAATTAGACCCTAGAGCAACACCCATCAGGTTATATATATTTGCCTCTATCAATTCCTCCATGGATTCTGCTATAACAATATAATATAATCTCTTCACCCACCATGTGACATTCCCAGTCATTTTATTGATTCTACCTCTGGAACTCTGCACTCAGACAATGGTTACATATCCTAGCCAAGGCTTTTGCCACAAGTTACTCTTCACAAACTGCCTTCTCTACCCCATTAACTTCCATTTCTACCTGGCTGACTCATGAGCTACCACACGAATAATCTTGTGTGGATTATTGTACTACTGTTATAACTAAGGTGTATGGAGATTATCTCAGTATTTCACCTTACAATGTGAGTTTTATAATTAGTCTGGAAATACAGTTAACAACCTAAGAAAGTGTTAATAGATGGCTACTATTAAAAAAAAATTGGTCAAAGCAATGATGGTAAATCAATAAATTTTATTGTGATAATAAAATTACTGAAACCAGTAAGTGAAAATTATAGGGATTCAAATTTAAACTTTAAGGGAAAGAATACTTTTCTCATAGAACAATTTTTTAAAATAGAATCAGTTGTCCATGAGGTAGGCCTTTCACTGTACAAAGAACAAATAGACATTGGATGTCATAAAGCAAGATCCAGCCTTGGGTGTGCACGGCTGACTTTCTAGAGCTGGAGCCTAAAGATATGAGGATCTCCTACCCAAGCTATCCATGGAAGTGAGTTAATAAGAATGATTCCTAGGTATACACTAGAGAGCTCAAATGCTTGGAAAGACAGAGCCAACACTGGAGAAGGCAAAGAAGAAAAATCATAAGATGAAAGAAAAATTAATGGATTAAAGCCTAGAGAAGTGGTTTTATCAATATTCCTAGGCTTAAAACAAGGCTGAAGGCAACAGAACTGCAGGAGGTCAAGGTGAGATCAAAGGGAGGCAGAGATGGAATGGGTTGTGAACAAAGGGTGGTAGGCCAAAAGGAGAACAGAACCTTGGAGGAACTAGCATGTGAGTGCCGTGGGCCTTTCCATACAACTTAGTACAGAAGATCCCCATTATTCATGGGTTACATGTGTGAATTCACCTGTTTATTAAAGTTACTTATAATCCTCCATCCCTATCAATACACATAATGCTTTCGCAGTTATTCACAGACACATTCACAGTTGTGAAAAACTTGATCACCTGGTGTCTGTCTTCCCAGTTGAGGTTGAACAAGGTGATGCTCTGCGTTCTTGTTTCAGCTCTCACACTGCAGACAAGTGTCACCCACTCATGGAGAAGTGAGCCTGCCAGGGTGAGACCTCAAGACGCTCAAGTAGACGCAGAGCACAGGTATCCAGAGAAATCCATCTTAAATGACTTAAAGAAGAGCAGGATCAGGCCCAACCCAGGAGCCAATGCAGTGTCCAGATATCCAACTAGGGTAAAGGTTAGGTCATCTCTATGAAATGAGAGGTATCAGGTAGAGAAACCAGTTATCCTGTCAACCTAAGCCAGAGATGGGAGTTTTAAAGAAGATGGAGTCAAGCAGCTGTTCTTCCATAGTACCACTGAAAAGCAATGGAATTAAGTTCATCATCCTCCGAAGGCCCACAGACGTAACACTGCAGGAAATAATAGTAATAGTTAATATTGTGCTAGGAGTTTTTCAGAAAGTTTGTAGGTGACAAAAGAAAAGGATTAAGGAGGTTGCAGTTTGCCGGGGGTGTCACATCTATAGGGTGTCTAGGGCCCTTTTGAGAGTAAAGAGGCTTTTGATAATTATGCTGGCATGACAGACAGAAGCTAAGATTGTCCAAGGCCAACCAAGCATATCACCTCATGTTTAAAATAGGTACTGGAGCTGGCATTCAAGGCCAGACAAAAGCTCCTTCACCCCCCCTGCTTACCGAGGCAAGAGTGCTAATATTATGCCCAGCTAGATCCCTTGGGGCAGAGAGGGTGCCTGGCAGCCCATAGCAGCTTGAGTTTAACTCTGTGATGAGACCTGAACCAGGCAGAGAGCAACAGTGTGAAAATGGTGAATTTTAATAAAGAGATTTCTGTAAGTTGCAATATCCCAATAACATATGTATGCCAAGAGGCCTAATAAGATTATATTACTTACAGTTATAAGAGCTGAAATAAAACAGAGATTGAAGAGTATCAGACAAAAGTCAGGCGGTTTGACTATTAGACTGGTTCCATACACATTGAGAAGGTGCAGAACTGTCATACCCTCGCATCAAATGAGACTCCTACGCACCCTACATATTTTTACCTCAAACAGATCATTAAAATATACTTAGATAATGGCTTTATTGTTATATTGTGTTAAGACCCAATTAATCCAAGCAATAAAAATGATGATAATGCCTTAGATTTATATGACTTTTCTTTTCTTTGCTTTTCTTTTAGTCTTTGGAACTCAAATTGCTTACCTGGTATTGGTTATCTCATGTATGTATATAGCCACAGAATGGAGAGAAAAGGTGGACTATAACTCCCCCCATTTCTTTGCCTGCTCCCTCAATTTTATCAATGGAGGAATTTGATTATTGCAAGCATAAGTGGCTTCATCGTGATTCAGGAGAGAAGATAAAGAGAAATCTCATTATGTGCATCCGCTGATGATACAACCTCATGTGTTTAGTCAAAAATAAAGAAATCCACCTCACACTGAAATTCAGCGATGGGCAGGATCACGGTTGCAGTAGAGTTCAGTGGGAAGACCCTGGGCTGAGAATCAGGAACCTTTGGTTTCCAGCCCCAACGAACCCCATCACCATTCTAAAATCCCACGGTGTCAGTTTCTGATTCCGTAAAATGGGGGTAATGGTCTCTGCCTCATTCTACAAGAAAATGGGATCATTACAGGAAAAAGGAGAGAATGTACTTGGTACAACTCTAAACGTTGCCTAAAAGTAACCAGGCATTTGAAGAGTGTCTGTGCCACAGGAAGAGAATCAAAGTCAATTCAGAACAATGTACTGAGAGCCAGGAGTTGAAGTGTCATAAACAGAGTGATGAATAAAGCCTTGTAGAACTCATGGCCCCCATCTCCAGCAAGTCTCACCTCCGTTCTGAAAGACAGACTCCAAGCCAGATTTCAGACCCAGTGCCCTCTTCTCCACCGTTGACACAACTCCTTTTTACATTTATCCCAATGCTGGGCCTTGAAGGCTGTCTGCTTGATTTTCTGTGTTTCCTCCCTTTGGAAATGAGTGAAACATTCTATGCAAAATAGCCCTAGGGGTACAAAACAAGAAAAAATGTATAGGTCACTGATATATTTCAAGTCCTGAGACAAAGATCTTCAAATGCCCCCGGGATTTTTCTTTTCCCTCATAAAGTAATGGGAATGGTTAAGTGCTTTTAGAATTGCAGTGCGGAAGATGCTATGCTCCCATTCACACAAAGGGCCTGAGGTCTCTTCCAAGAGACAGGAAATACAGCGAATAGATACTGGATTTCCAGATCTGATGGAGTTTCTGATTGCAGAAGTGTTGCTCCTAACATCCCTGTCATTGTGGGTGTGCAAAAGTCAACAGGGACAGAGTTTTGTAGGTTTGTGTGTAGAAACCTGGAACTCCTAAGTCAAGTATTCACAATGATGGGAATGACTGGAAGGCCAGCCTAGCTTGCCCCTGTATTAGTTACACGCATTCCAAAGCTGACCACATTTCTGGACTAAGGAGCTACGGTAACGAACCCCTCTGAGGACCCTCCCATTAGCCACTCTGCTAAATTTCTCTCTCACTTCCCTTCACAGGACAGTTCCTGTGGAGCTAACGTTGAGAAGGCTTCATTTCTGCAGTTAAAACCTTCCACTTCGCTGTTCAGTATTTCCAGACCCTGAACACATGCTCAAGAGAAGGAATTTTGCCAAAATCGAGGCAACGCTTCTGAAAAACTGAGAATCCATCAATTACCTGCATATGGTGGATATTATCTAGATACTCTAAGATATTCTGCATTCTCGTGAGTTGAATTTTTTTTTATTGATAAGGAAAAAGTATGATCTGGATGCTATCACTGCATGAGACAACCTCACAAGCATCCACCCTACATGATGCTAAAACCACAAATATCCCAAAAAAGATGAAAAAGTTGGCAAAATCATGCTGTTCTGTGGTTTCATTGAGACTAAAATCAACTGAAGAGATGTTTGTTGAGTGTGTGCTGTGTGCAGTGTGGCCACCACTACACGTTACTACTACCACAGGAAACAGAAAGAAGATGGTGGAGGAACATTTTCTTGAGCATGTGTTTTGTGCCCAGCACTGTGGTGGGCACCCTAAGTACTTTAATTCGAATAGTCATTGACTAAGTTGGAATGGTCAATTTCCATTTTCTCTGTTTTAAAGGTGGGAAAACAGAAGCGCTGGTGGGTTAAGCAAATTTCCCAATGTCTCACAGCTACCCCATGACAGGATGGGATCTCAACCCCAGTCTAATGGCTCATTCCACTTTTTCTGGAAAATGTTCTTGGAACCTCTGTATTCTGGAGTAGATAGTTCTATTTTTTCCCATTGTACTTTGTACATCTCCTGTTAGGGTAACTGCTTAGTGGGCTGTAACCATCTGCTATGTTTTTTATGGGGAATGACTTTGGGAGTCCTGTTTGCCTCAGTACTTAGCACTGTGATCGACACATGGTACATTTTTAATAATTAATATTGACTAAAGATATTGTCTCATATTCCTTCAAAATAAAAGTTATGTGAGCCATAATGTGCCTTTATTTTTTATGTTAGGGGAAACCCCTACAGTGTCTCCTGGCTCCTGTGAGTCCAAATGACCCTACTGAATTGAGGTAAACCTGACCCTCCATATAGCAGAATCACTCCAGCATTATGTCTGATCTTGTCCATTCTGGTTGACCTTGTCTATTCCACTACCTTGAGTCTTGTGCAACCACCTTGAATTTGACCTTTTAAGAAGAATTTGTTTACCACCTTGAATATATCAGATGCTGTCCTAGGTGCTGGGAATACAAAAATTAATAAGATCTACTTCTTGCCTTCCCAATCCCCCCCAGACAAGGGGGAAGCCCACGTGTCGTATTGGTTTTGGTGTCCACTTCAATAACCAGGGTTCACTCTACTGATCTCTCTGTTTCTTACAATTCTGCTCTGTTTTACAACAAGGTTTCTGCCACACACTCCTGACAGCATTGCCATGGCCCATCACCTTCCAGTATAAACTGCTACTGGCAAGACAGTCCCATTGAGAATGTGATAGCCCTAATCATTGAATCACTAAAGACCCACTCATTATAGGTGCAATTGCTGTTATTTGTGACACTGAAGTGATTTTGGATCAAGACACACCTGAGGGACGCCTGGGTGGCTCAGCAGCTGAGCATCTGCCTCTAGCTCAGGTCATGATCCCAGAGATCCGGGATCAAGTCCCACATCAGGCTCCCTGTGGGGAGTCTGCTTATCCCTCTGCCTATGTCTCTGCCTCTCTCTGTGTGTTTCTCATGAATAAATAAATAAATCTTTAAAGAAAAAAAAGACAAAACTGAGTCCAAATCTTAGCTCTGATTTTATAGCTATGCGATCTTAGGCAACTTTTGCAGTTTTTTAAATATGCACAAAAAGGGTAGTAATGCCTCCTTCATGTGATTATGTAATTAAATAAGATACCATATAAAGGGTACTCAGCAAAAAATGTATTAAAGTTATTATTTTTTAAGAGAATTTATTTATTTGTTCATGAGAGCCACAGAGAGAGAGGCAGAGACACAGGCAGAGGGAGAAGCAGTCTCCTCAAGGTCAGCCCCATGTGGGACTCAATCCCAGTACTCCAGGATCACACCCTCAGCTGAAAGCAGACACTCTACCACTGAGCCACTCAGGCATTCCTAATGTTATTATTATTACTACTAGAGTCACATTACCTATTGAGATACAAGACATCATCTTCAAATTCCAAGTGGTACCATAATTGCGTGATGTTCTCCTCTGGGGCCTACATATATCATTTTCATAACCCTACCAAGGGTACTTCCCCCAACTCTAGCTGAGCCTACTGCCTTTGACTGTTAGAGCATGTTTGGCATGGAGACGCTTTGCTCTTACAGGCTCCATCTAGAGCAGAACTAAATGAACAAGTCTGTAGTAGAGCACCAAAGGACCAGGATACTATTCCATGTTGCACTCCCTCAAAAAATATAAAAACTAAGCACTTATTACTTGCCGTAAATTTTCCTAATCTAAACACTCTGCTCTAGAACTCTCAGCTGCCATTTTGCTTCTGCCATGATCCTCTCCTCAAGGGGTACTGTGTCTCATTAGTGTGGATGCTAACTGGGAAACATCACCTCAAGCCTTTCCAAAGTCCTCCTGTAGTCCAACAGGGAGCCAGAGAGCCTCTTCCAAAGGGACTTCTAGGACAGGTGATACCCCAGTTTAATCTGGGACTATGCAAATTAGCCCCTGAGCTACATTTGCAAGAAGAATGCTCAATCATCAAATATATTGGATTTACAGATAAATTGGGGTGAGGGAGACAATTACAGCTTCTATATATACAGTTCCCAGCCTTCATGTATGAAGCTGGTCCAGTCAATTGTTCACCTTCATTAAATTAGTATTCTAAGCTTTGGTCCAGAGCTGGCTCGTCACAAAGGAATAATTTCAGAATCATCTAGCAAATTAAAACAATTGTTCATCTGTAGAATGGAAATGATACCCACACAGAAGCTTCAGTTTAGAGCTAGGATTTCCCATTTCTTGTGGTCACACTACTTAAATCCAAACCTATGAAGTGTATATTAACTGGAGATTGCAATTGAATTCACTGAGAGAGCTGTGACCATTCTTACACAAGTTAGAATAGTTGGAAAAAGCAAACGAGAATTTTGGTGATAATCCTGGCCGATATTCCTCAATAACCAGCACGAGAGGAGGTCACAAGAGAAATTTCCTATGGCAGAAGCATTATGAAATTGTCCTAGCCATTGTGAGGCATGATCAAAGGGGACATGACCTCAGCTAGAGGAGACTCCTGAATTGCTTGATACTCAGCTTCTACCTCACAGGAATCAGGGCTGCTCTTGAAATGAATTGTATAATGGAGAGCACCTGTAAATTTCGTGGACTTTATTACAACACCACAGTGGCAGTATTAACTACCTCTTTAAGGTAGACAAATAGAATTTCAGCTCCTTCTAGCAGTAAAATTACCTCAGATGTATACTTATGAATACTCAGCACGAGTTAGTCACATATTGCTTACTTTTAGGAAGATGTAGAGAGCAGTCAGAAAGTGGATGATTCTATACAAATGGCTAAAAGACACATGAAAAAAATGCTCAATATCACTTAGCATCATGTAAATACAAATCTAAACCACAATGAGATACCACCCCATGCCAGTCAGAATGGTTAAAATTAACAAGTCAGAAAATGATGATGTTGGTAGGGATGTGGAGAAAGGGGAACCCTCTTACATTGTTGGTGGGAATGCAAGCTAGTGCAGCCCCTCTGGAAAAAGAGTGTGGAGGTTCCTCAAAAAGTTAAAACTAGAACTACCCTATGATCCAGCAATTGCACTACTAGGAATTTACCCAAAAGATATAAATATAGTGATATGAAGGACACATGCACCTGTTTATAGCAGCAATGTCCACAATAGCCAAACTATGGACAGAGCCCAGATGTCCATCAACAGATGAGTGGATAAAGAAGAGGTGGTATATATACATACATACAGTGGAATATCACTCAGCCATCAAAAAGAATGAAATCTTGTCATATGCAACAACAAGGGTGGAACTAGAGGGTATTATGGTAAGCAAAATAAGTCAATAAGAGAAAGACAATTATCATAGGATTTCACTCATATGTAGAATTTAAGAAACAAAACAGAGGATCATAGGGGAAGGGAAGGAAAAATAAGATGGAAACAGAAAGCAAGACAAACCATAGGAGACTCTTAACTATAGGAAACAAACTGAGGGTTCTGGGGAGATGGGGGAACTGGGTGATGGGTGTTCAGGAGGGTACTTGACGGAATGAGCACTGGGTGTTATATGCAACTGAAGAATCACTGAATTCTACCTCTGAAACAATACATTATATGTTAACTAAGTTGAATTTAAATGAATAAAAATAAAATTTTTAAAAAGGAAAGTAGATTCTAGAATAACTGACAGCAAATATCGGATTTACTAGCATTAAAATGAGTTGTACTGAATCAACAGTAAACAATCTGAGAACATTAACTCAATGACTCTGTTCCAATCTAGACCAGATCAGATCAATTTTTCCCTCTTTTGAACATCTCTGGCCATTGAAGATAAATAATCCAGGTCAACCAAATTTTCAGACATTCAGATGTCCGATCACACTGATCAACTGTTTTTGGAACTTCAGCAGATTGATAGGCAGCCTTATCTCTTCTTCTTGTGTTTCCTGTTGTTTTTCCGGAGCCTGTACATTGGGATTAAATGCTGAGATACTTATGTAAATGAAGTAGCAAATCTGATACTGAAAGCCATTAAAGAATGAAGCTGATGGAGCCGAGCACTCATTCTTGAAGCCTGTGGACAGAATCCTCTCCCCTCAGCTCCTTGGTTCATGGGGTGAGACTCCCTTGGAGTTTCAAGCCCATCCAAGAGTCTTCCTTCAGTCATCATCAAAGGGAATTCAGCCTTGAGAAAGAATGCTGGAACCTCAGGGAACGTTTCACGATTTCCAAAAGCCACATGAGGTGTTTGTGGCTGCGCTTTCCTCACAGAGACTGTTCCATATGGCACAGAGAGTGGCGGGCAGAGAATAGTCAGCCAACGCAGCAGGCATTTGTGGTGGCATTTAGGGAACGAGCCAAATTGTAGAGCAAATGCGTCTCTTAGAGATCATCTAATGTACCTTTGTAATTTTAAAGATGCAAACATTAAAGCCAAGGTTGATTAAAGAAGTGTCCAAGGTCAAACTCAGTAGCAGAATCAGACAAGGGCTCAGAACTTTCTGGTACCCCATTTGCCAGGCCTACGTAAGCCACCTCCCCGGCCTAACACACACATTTTTTAATGACACAAAGCAAATGGCCTATCTGCCTCTCTTTTGAAAATGCAATGTTTTCACCCTCTTGTCAACTCCTTCCTCATCACTTGCCTTCTCTTTCTTTCACCCCAAAGCTATTTATGTAGTTAGAAAAAAAATGTCTGAAAGCCTCAAGGAAACCAATATTTCTTGCGACATTCAAACCCTCTACTGTTCTGATGGCCAGGAATTCCACAGTCAGCATTTTTGTGCTATTTCTATTGAAACCAGAAAGTAAGTGTAGAAGAAAGTTATCTGAGAATTTAAGAGCTGCAGGAAAAAAAAAAAAAAAAAGTTCAGTTTAAATCCCATTCCGGAAACCATGGACTACTCTATAACAGGAGGGCTTTTATTACTGTAGAGATAGCCAGCAGCCAGCCAGACTCACCGGGCTAGTTGTTAACTGACAAATATTAATCAACATCACTGGGCGATAAGGTTATCACCTTGCTGTGCCATGTGGGGGTCAGCCACTTATCCACTCTATCGGGCTGGTTCCCTTTTGGAAGAGAGCATAACCCCTCCACTTCCTAGAGCTCTGTGAAGCAATAAACGCCCGCTATGCCCTGGAGAAGAGAGCTATGTAAATACCAGGAGTGTCTTGATGATAATACCTTGGATTTATATGGCTTCCTTACTCCCAAGGAGCAGTGCATCCATTGTTATTACTCATCTTCCCAACTGCTCTGCAAGCAGAGACGACAGGGACGGTTCACTCCATTTTACAGATGGGAAAGGTGAGGTCGAATCTGCCTATCTGTGGTCATCCAACCAACCAGGAGTCATAATGATCCTGGTTTACAAGCAAAGTCCCCTTGGCATCTTAAAAAAACAAGGAATCATTTTTATTTAACATGAATTTGTCCACAGGAGTGGGAGTCATTGATTTTCATTTGTCATTGTTGACTCCTTGGAGATTGAAATATTTTATTTTTCTGGCACCTTCTGGCATGAACTCTAGATATAAATACTGTGGACTCTGCATAGGTGTTGATAACCCCTCTCCATTTACTCCCCAAGAGTGAAATAAGCCAAGAACCAACACTAAAAATATCCAGATTTCTTGCATTCGCTGTAAGTTATGTAGGATAGATACACGGGAAAGCGCATGGAATTTGAAGCTGGAGGGTCTTGGTTCAGGTTCTGGCTATGGCTTCCATTGGTTATGGATTCCCTGTCCAGTGATCCGGCCCTTTGTTTAAGGTACAAATTTTTATTCTTATTTTTATTGTTATCTCATAAGATTTCAATAAATTTTTATAATAAATGTATGGAAAAGCACTTGACAAGTGGTAAAATAATGCAAATATCTGTCAGTGATTATAGTTTAGACTGTGTTATTTGAAAAAATATACTGTAAAGACAAACTGCTGACCTGTCTTTTAAAAAATGTGGTAGAAAATCAGAGCCATACACAAGAAGTTACTGAAGGTTACCGTGCACAGGATCTCCAGGGAATTCTTGAGGAAACACTCTGGTGTGTGCAACAGCAAATTCCACAGTAGCAACATTTTAGAGTTTAGTTCCAAACATTCCACACCTTTCCAGTGTTACATGGTAAACTGGGTAGACAGTTCTTTAGATCACCTGTTGTCTCATCTCCAGAAAAATCACTTGGTCTGCTCCGAGTGACTTGCTCCAAATCACACGTTTCAGTTATAAGGCCCAAATTTAGCACATATCCCTCTCCCTATGGGCAATTGATAATTTTTCCAGTGCTTTTTATACTTTCTATATGTATGTAATGGCAGCTCCTAAAGCATTCCAAAGATTCGCCAAAATTTCCAAAAAGTAGCAGTTGCTACCAATTCCCTTTATTTTCTCTCTGACCCACCGAAGAAGTTCCTGTCAATCACCCACTCAGCATCGATTAGAAACTGACCTTCCTTTTGAAAATACTTGACAGTCGATCTAATGCCTACGCTCTGCTTTACCTTTAACCACAAGGTAGGCGATATGTTATGAACATCCTATGGACTATTTCATATAATCAAATCATTCTCAACCTAGTAATCCTCTGTCCAGGCTAGTATCTTCCATCTCTGCCCTAACTGCAGAACTTCCGGTTGTTTATGACTGTTCCCCAATCTCAAGGGAACTGATACATCTTCGTCTTCTTCTCATTGCCCATAGGTCATAGATGTTTCAGTAGACACATTATCTCCATTGATTATTTTACATATGGTATTTATCATTGGTATTTTGTGAATTTAAATGGTCATAGGCAGGGCATCTGGGTGGCTCAGTCAGGTAAGCATCTGACTCTCAGGTTTGGCTTAGGTCTTGATCTCAGGGTCATGGGATCGAGCCCCAGAGTCGGCTTGAAATTCTCTCTCTCTCTCTCTCCCCCTCTCCCTCTGCCTCTCCCTCCACCTGTGCTCTCTCTCCAAAAATAAATAAATAAATAAATAAAATATTTTTTAAAAAATGAGTCACAGGCCTACCAATGAGAATCACGCAATCAGAGTGTATCTCATTTTAAAGACAGGAAGATGCAACTAACATTGCACACAAAATCCAGAGTCAGATGAGTGAATTGGTTTTGTCCCAGGCGCATTCCCTTGTGACTGGAAGTATTCTGCGGTCAGTTGCTATGACAGGATTAGAGAGCAAAGTACGCTGTGGCATAAAAACTGGATGGAAGGACATACCTTTGAAGAATACTTGCCAAAATGAACTAGAACAAGTGGTAGATGTCACTGTTGGTTCATAAATTAGAGATTACGTGAAAGTCACCAAGAAAAAAGAAAAAAACCCCACAATGTCAACCTAAGGAGGTTATATGGACTGGTTCTTATGAGCTGCCTCTTTTGGTAAAACTGAAACAATCTAATACTGAGGCATTTAAATAAATTCCATTTCCCTTGGCCTGGTTTTCAGCTCTTTTCACTGTCTGAACCAAACCTGCCTTCCTAGTATTATCTGTAACAACTCACTTTATCAAATATTCCAGGGCAATACATTATTTATTCATTATCCAAACACAGTTTACATTTTCTTGATTCAGAGGTTTCCCCCCCACCCCAGCTCCCTAAAGGTTTTTCTCTCTGCTTTCTGTATATTCAGATCATACACATTCTTGCAGATGTGGCAAGAATTTCTCCCCTCCTAATTCACAGTTTTTCCTCCATTTCTACATTCTTACTGCATTTAGCGTATCATTCATTTGGCAGTTAATCATGCACTCAGAGTTTTAGTGTATATATAATCAACTTGTTTGCTTATCTCTGGCATTATTATTTAACTTTTTGCATTTTTCTAACATTGTGTTTTAACTAACATGGACACTCCACGACACAGGGAGAGTATCATGTTTTTCTTTGCATCTCTCTGGAGACATAGTTTTGTTATGAGCTCTTTGAAGCCCTGTGGCTCTAGGAAGCAGAAGCAAAGAGAAGCAAGGTAGGCAGAGCTCCGGGCCTCCAGGCCTAATTCAAATAGATCAACTCCAAGTTCACCTAATCTATGTTTTAGTGTTCACTGTCCCTGGATGTCTTACCCAAAGTTTTATACTTGTTTTTGCCATAGCGCTGATTTCGCTTTTTGGAAAAAAAAAAAAAAAAAACAGGTAGCAGGATAATACTGGAAATAGATCTGAAGTGAACACAAGACGTGCTCTGACCCAGATTCTCCTACTAAGCACCCAGGTAACTAAATATGTACAACTCCCCTCTTGGAGCCTCAGATTTCCTATTGGGGCAGTAAAGTATTTGGGGTAGATTATTTTAAGGATCTCAATGTGTCTACACTTCTCTCCCTACCCCCAGCCCCTGAAACCACCCCAACACTAGAACATACGACATACGACTAAATATCAAAGGAATAAATCCGGCTAACCTTGGCAGTAACATCCAGTTTTTAACATATATATTTTAAATATCATATATATGTGCTTTTCTACTTTGTCTTGGAGTTCTAGTTCATGGTTAAAATAATCTACTTTAATAATTCAAGTTATACCAGCCAGACCAGGAAATAAAGAAAACAAAGCATTCAAAGTTCTCATCTCCAATTTTTCATAAATAATAGCTAGTTATCAAGGGAAGTCACAATGGCACCAGCTAAGTCCTTTCTGTCTGGGCCGAGCCAGAGGAATGCCAACCAGATCAGTAATAGCAGCCTCCTGAGTGGGGAGAAATGAAGGCTGTTCAATTTTGTATTCTGCTCATTTCTATTTTAGAAGAAAACAGTTGACACTGTCTCATTGAAAAGAAAATGCACTCAGATTTCATCATCAAATAGTATTTATTATTAATCCCCAGAGGGTGCACGGGGCTGTGCTAAGCATGCCAATTTGCCTGCCACCTGCTAGTGGCATTTTTGTGTGTCAGAATGTGGTCTCCTCGCTGTTGACGCTAGAGGTGAGCAAGGGCAGTGACAAAAAGATAAAAGGAATGAAGAATAGACTTTGGAGAAGAGGTCACAAGAATTGCAAAAGGTTAGTCACAGAAGGAAAGGCACAGGGGTTGCTTGGTTTGGGGTGGTTTTCAGATGGTGCATTATCTATAAGCAGGTAGGCTCTAATGTCGCAGAATATCAGACAAGAGGGGGAATGCATTTAGATTAAATGGGGGAAATCTTGATCTGCCAAAAGAAAAAGACAGTTAGAGATGGTGGAAATTCTGTCCCTGGAGATATTTGAGGAAGAAGAGAGAGTCCTATCTCCTGAGGGTGGGTGGGACACGATGGATGGGGTCTGTTTGAAGTCAGGCCCCTGGGCCCCTACGTCATGATTTCACAATTATCCTAAAATGATGGCCTTGATTGCCAAGTTCAAGGATCTCCTTGAGGTGGAGACATCCCCAGGTGGTGCAAAATCAAGAATGATTTCACAGGAGGACAGGAGCTTGCACTGAGCCCTGCGTGAGATTTTGACAAGTGGAAATAGAGGGAGAGGCAACTCTGGGCAAATGAATCAAAGGCAAAAAGACTTTGCGTCAAAGACGGAAGTGATGAGTATGCCTCATGAGTACCTATTCAGACCTAGCAGCTGCTAAGTCCCCCATAGGAATCCCAGCTCCACCCCTTACTACTCACAAGACCTAAGACAAGTTGCTTGGCTTCCAAGCCTCAATTTTCTCCTCTATGGAATGAAGAACAGATAAAGATGCTTTCACAGAGCTATTGTCAGGATTAAAAAACACACATGGCATAGGTAGCACAGTGCCTAGCGTACCGTGGATGCCTAATAGATGGTATAGTCATAATATTAATGGCATTATTTATCGTAAGAAGAAGGAAAGTGATTCGATTTAGGTGGAAAATTGAATGTATGTAAACAAATAATGGAAAGGTAAGACTACGAATATGGACCATGACCCCACTCCATAGGTGACAGCAGGTACCTTCCCGTGAAATTCTCCTACATCTCTACATGAATCCCCCCACACAGCCAGTTGCTCCGTCCTCAGCTCCCAAACACTGTGAATAAGCCTCAGAGAACTTAGCAGAGATGAGGAGCATTTGTGTGACTCATCTCCATGAGGACAAGCGTGTGTTGGAGAGTGTTTGAGTCTCACTTCTGAGCACAATGCCTGGCACTGAGCAGGAGCTCAGGAAACGTCCAAGTGTATCACTCGCTCTTCCTTTCCAGCCACCTCTGTGTTCCCTTCTGTGAGGATGCAAGAGAAACCCCAGTGGTTTGACTTCCTACAGCACAGCTCAGGACACCTGGGAAAGGAGGGAGCATGCGCCTGAGCTGGGCTGGCCTCTGTTTGCCATGAACCCCTTTGCACCAGTCTCTCGTGAGGTCACACTCACAGTGGCCTTGAGCCCGTGGAGATACAACCGGATACTGATCCCATAGCCACACCTCTTTAGTAAACCATGGAGTTATACTTAATGAATTCCCAACCCAAGAAGTGGCCATGGAATGGGTGACTCATGCTTTTTAATACCTGCAGACTACCCAGCATGGGTTAGTAGCAAACACAATTTGCTAGTTTAGTGCGCTGTCTAGTGAGCCACGCTGATCCTCTGCTCTAGTAGCGTAAGAGACCCGGTCCCAGAGAAAGAAGTTTTTTGACTACTTGAGAAATTCAATCCAAGGAATACAGGAGAAAGTACCTTCCGGCCAGGACAACCTGGCATTGAATTTGGCTTTGCCTCATCCTAGTTCTTTGGCTCTTCTAAGCCACCCCATCTCTCTGTATCCTCGTTCAACAGTAATATGGGAATAACCGTGCCTGCCTTATAGGGCTGTCATGAAGTAAAAAGATTTGGTCATCTGTTCATTCACTCATTCATTCATTCCTTTTCTGTCTGAGTCAAGAAAAAAAGAAAAAAGCAGTGTTCATACAACACTTTGAAAAATGTAAGATGTAAATGTATAAGGTGTTATATTATCCTCAAGTGTCTTCAAAGTGTTCCCATAAAAATAATTATTGTCCGTTTTTATTAATGCAGCCTCAAGGAAGTGAGATTGTCCAAAAACCCAACACCCGGCTCACTGAACCATGTTAATTGGGCATAATTCCCCACCCTCACAGAATTTAAAGTGAGTCACATCTTTAAAAAATAAATATATAAATCGTTTTCTCTATCATGACTCTTCTCCTCTTTCAATAGTGTGAATATTTTTTAATACTGTGAAGGATCTCAAATTTTTGTAGGTTATTTCCCGTACAGTAACGAATAAATACCACTTGCCTGAAAACAGTGATGGTCCTGGTATGGCTGTTTCTTACCCATCGCCATGT
Organism: Canis aureus; assembly: GCF_053574225.1. NCBI lineage: Eukaryota > Metazoa > Chordata > Mammalia > Carnivora > Canidae > Canis > Canis aureus. The sequence goes on from NC_135648.1 coordinate 5,089,243, forward strand.
TACCCAGGAGGATAAAAATGGAAGAGAGAATCTGAAAATAAATATTTTGAGAGGCAGATCCCAACCAGTCAGCAAAATGGAATGTGGATTGTTAAGACGAGAGGACAGTAATTTCCAACCATTAGAGAATTAGTAGTAGTCCACTCTACTATGGTGTGATTTACCTGAAGATTTCCACTAACACACACACACATGCACACACATGAACACACTCAGCAGAGTGCAAGATAATTTAGTGAAAAGGTAATGGCATGTGCAGTAAGGGGGAAAAAAATCAACCCCCCCTTTTCTAGTTGTGAGTCAAGTGATCTCATATTAAGTCACTTAATCCTGACACTCAGTTTCCTATAAACTCTGCAAAATGAAGATCCTAATACCCACCTTGCCTACCAGGGTTGTGGTGATTAATATGTGTAAAAAGATTTCAGGACATTCCCATTTCTTTCCTTATATTCCTACAACATCACAATAGCTAATTAGATACAAAAATGTAGATCATATGATATTGGATTTGGGACTCACTGGTAGACTGTGCTAGAATTTCATCTGTGTGGGAAAAGTCCAATTTGGGAAATGTATAATAAAGCCAGCACAACAAGCTACATGAGAACTTCTAGAATCCTGACACTGCCCACCAAACTTCTTCCCAACTTCTTCATGACAATTTTGCTTTAAACTCTGTAGTTTGATGGCTTTTCTATTTAGCTTAGTTGTTAAATGGGATTTCAGCAAAATTAACGCTGGAAGTCACCTCTCTCAGAAACTTGGAGGATCTATTTAGTGCGGTTTGCCATCCTTAAACACGAGCACTTATAAAGCCTTCAATTATTGCCTTTGTCTAATTTCTACCATTCCAATTATTTATTTCCAGAATCAAATCCAAAATGTCACACACATGCACACACACGCACACACACACACACATGCACATTTTCTTAAGCCTGAAGATCGTAGATAGTTGCTTGAGATTTCCACCTACATTAACCCAAACTCAAGCCTGCTATCTGTGCCTTCTGTTCTCAAAGACTTTCTATGCACATCGGATGCAGACCCTAGGACCTAAGGAAGCAGATTTCCCATGTTCGGCAGATACAAACCCTAGGACCTAAGTCCGCCCTCTACAATTGCAGAGAAAGCACTGCAGGCTCATAACCTTGGGAAGGATGGAGGAGAGGTTGAAGGACAGATGTGCAGAACACAACAAGTCAGGGTCAGAGGCCAGACCCTCAGGCGAAAGACCTCAGGCTCTCCTGGCACCTCCCTCATTTCACTGTGGCAGGTCTGGCAGGTCTCCCTCCTTCCTTCCAGGTTGGGGAGGGAGCAGTGGGGGAAGGGGGGAGTCCTGCATTCAAGGCCCGGGACTTGGGGAGTCGCTGACTGCTGCACTCCCATTAATTTCTCCCCTACCCTGTGGATCGCAGGCTGAAGAACAGGGACATTGAAAGTCGCCTGCTGAGCCAGGATTCTGTACCAAATGCAAAAGCAAAACCCCCTCTGTTATCAAGAAGTCACTTTTCTCAATAGTATTTCTCTAATGATCACATATTGTTTCCCAGAAAGTGCTCCTAAATTATTTAAGAGGAACAGCCTGTCACCGTGTGCATTAAGATCTGCCTCTGCATCTCCAGCTCCTGAGGTGCGCTTGATCTCCTTCCTTGGGCTTCGGGAGGGAAACTGACAACAAGGGGTGGGGGGTTGTTGTTGTTTGTCTTTCTGTCTGTCTGTCTGTTTGGAAGGGTTGCCTTTATTTTTGTGCCAAGAGGAAACGCTGAGGATTGTGTCCTAAAGTGAAATTACAAAGGAGAGAAGCGCACTATTTCCCCCCGGCCTGGGTGTGAGCCGTTATCATAATCGGATCCGCGAGCAGCAGCCACAGGAAAAAAGCAAACATCTCATAATAATTAGTTGTGGACTTTCTCTGTCTCTCTCTCTCTCTCTCTCTCTCTCTCTCTGTCTGTCCCTTTAGTGAAACAATACTCTGGCCTTTAATTCAGGGTAATAGCCTGCAGGTGAATAGGAAGAGTTGCACAAAAAAAAAAAAAAAAAAAAAAAAAAAAAACCAACCCAGGAGTGGGTGACATTTGAAAGCCAAAGAAGAGTGAGAATGAGGGAGGAAGGGATCTTGAGACACGACCACGGAGGGGACAGGGAAGGGGCTGGGAGGGAGGGGAAGGGGAACCACGGCAGGTGCGGGAGGGGGAAGGAGCGAGGCAAACAGGGAAGAGATTGCAGGTAAAAATAAAACAGAAAAAGCCCAGGTGGGATTCATGCAAACTGTTCTCATCAACACGGCGACTCCCTCCTGTCACGGGAACTGTCAAACAGGCTCCGCTCGTAATGAAAGGAAAAATATTTTATTCAGATTTATTAATTTGAAAATGAAGCCCGCCTGTCGAGAGGGGGACAGTTCTTCTCAATCTGTCATCGTTGAACCACACGCTCCTGACATCGGGATTCATTTGTCTTGTCGGCTCTGACAGTTGGATTCTCCCAAAGCTCTTCCTAGTGGATCGCCCTGGGATTTTAAACCGGATGAAACACATTCCGACAAGGAACAGCCTCTTTATTAATGCAAATTACATGAGGAGGGGAGAAAAAAAAGAGAGAAAGAGAGAGACGCCGGCAGCCGCTCTGGTGTTCTTATGCCTGTATCAGTCATTTGTTATTTACATTTATACACATTTTTCAGTTTTAATAAAAGGAGACCCGGATTTTCAGTGACATTTATGGACAGTTTGTTTCAAAAAAAATGATGCCATCACTATAATTGTATGCAAAAAAAAAAAAAAAACCAAACCACAGCGCGGTGCTTCGCTCGATGGTGTGCGCCCAGCCCGGGCCTCCTGCTGCGGGGACCAGGGCCACTGGGACCACCAGGGCCACCAGGGCCACCGGGATCACTGGGGCCACCGGGATCACTGGGGCCACAGGGCCACCGGGGCCACTGAGATCACTGGGACCATAGGAGTCACCAGGGCCACCGGGACCACTGGGACCACCGTGATCACCGGGGCCACCAGGACCACCAGGGCCACGGGGACCACCAGGATCACCAGGACCACCGGGGCCACCGGGGCCACCGGAACCACCGGGATCACTGGGGCCACTGGAACCACCGGGATTACTGGGGCCACGGAGACCACCAGGGCCACTGGGATCACCGGGACCACCAGGGCCACTGGGATCACCGGGACCACCATGATCACCGGGACCACCGGGATCACCGAGGCCACCGGGATGACCAGGGCCACCGGGTCCACCACGATAACCGAGACCACCGGGGCCACCAGGATCCAGGCCACCCCCTGAACCCGCATGCAGCCCCTTTGTCTTCAGAGCGGAGCCCCGGGGACACCCTGCGCCCACTTGGCCGGTGGGCGCCCTTGGCACAGCGCCCACGGTTGGGAGCACCCAGGAGGATGCTTTCATTTCGATTTCCTCACAAGCACGAGGACTCCTAATGGATATACAATCATGAAGCCAGCCCGCGTGATCCGTGTCCCCTGAGGGAGGCAGGGAGCCAGGGAAGCCCGAGGCCCAGGCCGGTCCTGGGCGGCCCTGCAGAGACAGGGTGTCGCCCCCTGTGTTGCACGAGGTACTCACTAAGCAGCTTTGGAAACAGGCGTCCTGACTGTGTTTCTACCTGGACAAAGTCTTCCTTGAAAGTAGGCAAACCATGGTCACCTTGAAAGTAGGCAAACCCTTGGTCCCCACATGGTTGCCTCATTTGGGGACACAAGTGGCAGCAAGACCCAGACCCTGGGATTCTGGAGAGCCGGTTCCGATTCCATGCCAGTCTCCAGCGGTGACAAAGACCCAGACAGCCCAAGACCCCTGAGGGCACTGCCACACAGGAGGGCAGCAGCATGGGGAGATTGCTTGGGTGCTCTGCGGCTGTCCCCCTGAAGACTTCGGACTCCTCGGAAGAACGACCACTCCAGAGGAGGATTTCCGAATACAGGATCAGAGTTATAACCTCCCGCGTGCTACCTGTCTAAAATTCTCCATGCTCCAGTGGGAAAGGAACGAGGTGGGGGGTCTGGGTCAGGCCCAGTGGAGAATCAGCCTTTAATGAAATGTATGACATTGGGCACATCGTAGTAACTTCTTAGGGTCTCAGTTTACTCATCTGTAAAATGTGAGCGTTAGACTAGATCGGTAGTTCTCAAAGAGTAGGCCCAGCTCAGAAGCATCAGCATTACCCGGCGGATTGTTAGGAATGCAACTTCTCTGGCCTCAACCCGGACCTACCTACTGAGTTAGAAATTCCAGGAGGTGGGACCTGGCAACCTGTGAATTTAGGAGGCCATTCTGATCATCCAAGTTTGAGGGTCACTGGCCTACATGCTCCCCAAGGGCCCTCTGAAGCCCTGTGATGATAATTCCAAATATGGCAAAGCTCTCCTTTCTATTTACAGTATTTAAAGTATATCCATACTTTAAGAATAAACTGCATAAGTAAGCCTTGCTAATTCTGTGGGCTAGAAGGTTTCCCTCCTTAACATTTAGGATCTTTACTTAAAGAGTCTCGAGAAGTAGTTGGAAAGTAGTATTAAATTGGGTAAAGGTCAGCCGGCGCTCTCATTTTCTCTGTGTGCCCCGCGTAGAGCTCTGCTTCTTTAAATCCAGATTCACCATCTACACAGGACGTGTTTTTATCCATGCGTGGCAGCCTAGAAACAGGTAACTCCCTTCATTCTCCCTAAAATTGCCTTTCCAATTAAATGAAAGGGAAGGACAAGACAAATAACCAAAAAGGCAACGAGAATTTCGGTGATGTGTAAGGATACAATTAAGGGAAGCAGGGGGAAATCTGCTTTCTGCCTGGTGAGGCAACACAAAAGAGTACACCTAGCCAACAACCACATGTAAAACAAATGCCTGGGCCAGTGCGCATTCAGCATCAGGGTATATATGTTTGTTTAATGATGTCTCCACGGTCTATAGAATTAATATTTAATAGCACTTGTCAGCAAGATTCTATACAAGGGTTTGTTCTGGCTTTTTTTTTTTTTTTTAATGCTTGTTAGTGGTTGTGTCTTCCTGGGTTGTTCTTCTGTAATATTAGAATTACTCTTTGCATTTGCAGCAATGTTTGTCTGCCTTTCTACTTTGTGACTTCGCGTGATTTGGCAGGGGACGGGAGGCAGGGAGGCAGGCAACAGAATTAAAAAGGCTTTCATTAGCGCCTTTTCCCTCCTTGGCCAGAGATATAGGGAGCACACCGGGCTTTTTTGTTTGTTTGCTGTTGTTTTTACCGGTCGCGCGGGGCCTGTCTTCTAGTAGTCACTCAAAATTGTTGGGTGGTTTCATCATCAGGATTATCATAGCAATCAACAGAAGTCAAAGAATTAGAACTAATAATATTAGCCAGATGGCCAAGTTACGTTTATAACAAAAATGCAATTTTGTTTTGACTTTCAAGGTTATTAGACTTCCAGTTATTCCACTGTGAATGAAATATTATACTGTGATGTTGAAGAGAACACAATTAGCAAATTACAGAGTATAGATCCTCCCAAGTCGATAATTGGGAATGCTCGGGGTCTTTTCTAAAATACCATGAAGTAGAAAGTCAGCAATTCTGGGTCTTTCATAGGTGAACTGGAACAAATCGTGTAAACCTTGTCCCCTCTTACCTGGCTTTATTTTCATCATGGCGTATTTTACTACCAGAAATTACAGACGTTTGCTTGCTTACCCGTTTGTGTATTATTCTTTGGTCACTTGCTTATTTTTCTTCCCCACTGGGATATAAGCAAGGACCTTGCTTGTGTTGTTCAGTAAACCCTCCAAGTCTTTCTCTCCTTCCCCTTGCTGCTAAGTACATTGTCAAACCCTTACAGATATTAGAGGAGTGGCTGAGAGGATGGATGGATGAACGTTTTCATGGGTGCTAATGCCACAGGCACAGCCATGACTCTCAAATATGAGAGTTTTGGTCCCAGGCCTACACGGTAGAGAACCTGAGCTCTGTGGAAGGCTGTCCCGTGGACTGGAGACAGAGGGCAGAAAGGGTTTATCCCTGTACCTGGTTGATGGTAGACGCTCAAGAAATGTAACTCTTATTTAATTGTAGTCTCAGATAAGTTGTGCCCTTAAAAGCACCAGTCGGGTCTTACACTTCTCCATATCTCTAGAGTCCCTGGCACTTTGAAGGACAAATAGTAGGAGCTTTATAAATAGGTGCATGACTGTGTGTGACTGATAAACTGAAGCTCCAACCACAAAGGAAAAAGTTGTTATATAAACCATCCAGATCCACAGATATTTATCAAGTAGCAACAATGATTAAGAATTGTGCTAGGGATTGTGTTAGCCAGACATCAGCAGGGAATTAGAAACAAAACTCCTGAAAAACTCTAAAAACGTGAAAATCCTGTTCATGGAGTCCATCTTCATAGTAGAAGCTTGGCTTCAGGGTACTCAGTTTCTATAATTCAAGTTCGGGCTCATACTCAGGAATTTACCTAAACGCTAGTAGTCTTAGCAACTGTCAGAAACCAAATATGTCTTTTGCTCTGTTTCCATGTATAATTTGCACTTACTGATGCTCTACCTGCTCGGGACCACCTGTGTTGTGTGTTCTCGTCATCTGAGCACCACACTCCCTTACGCCCCATCCTAGACCCTCTCCATCCTTTACAGACTTGACTGTGATCTGTTTTATGGGGGCGGGGGGTGGGGAATAAATTAGTTTCCTGGGACATCTACATAAGCATTTTCTCCAGAGAGAGTACCCCACTGAGAACAACCCAGGCCTTGAGCATTGTTTTGTTAAATAGTAATAATAACTTAAAATGTGATGGCAGCAGCTGATGCCTAACTGTAAGGTGAAGACCACTCTTGTTAGTGTTGCCTGGCAACCTAAGAGTGACATCTCAGAGAATCTGAAGGGACCCGTGAGTCAGGAGAGGTCATGGCACTAGAATCAAGGGAACCAAAGGGTCACCGAGGACCCACAAAAGTCTCCACTGATTTTATTTTAGTGATTGCAAAGGATCTGATCCTCATCTGTGACATGAAATTGAAGAATACGTGAATAAAAATGGTATAAATCAGATCAAATCCTTTCGGAGTTTAGTTGCCTATTATTTTTTTTAAAGCACCAAAAATCATAGATGGACACACTTCTAAGTGCTTTTCTGACCTTTTTTTTATATTTACATTAACTTGATGAGCTTTAAATACTTTGGGGAATACTCAGAATTTCAAGGACTAGTCAAGAAGGAATCAAAACCCCCAAATTAGAGACATAACAGAGCAAAAACAGCCCCCCAAATAAATGAACCTCCATGAATATTCAGGCTCAAACTTTGAAATATCAGCTTGCTGATCAAAATTCAATGTGGTCTCGCCTAGTTAACTTATGTATGTCCCACATGAGGAAGTACTAAGATTTATTCAGTTTTCTGCACATTGTACCGACCAGCTACACCATGCCCTACGTTATCATATGTCAGATATAGAAAAACACAAGGATCCTTGACTCTGCCCTCAAAGAAGAGTTCACAGTCCCAGGGAGAGTGAGAGTTAGATATGTACTTATACGTATTTGCAATTCCTATTCCAATCAAAGTGTATGGTCTACTAAGGCCTCTCTCTGGCCATGGCATTTTCAGTGAACAGCTGGTCCTCTAGACCTGGAATTTGAGGGAAAGTGACCTTCCCTCATTTTCACCCCCTATTGAGACAATGAAGGTCATCAACCCGACCCCTGGGTCAGGTCTTAGCCTCTTCCAATCCTGCCTGTCTCTTCCATAACTCCTTCCACTGGTCTACTCATCCCTTGCTTGGACTTGAGGAATAGCTTCCCAACTGGTCTACAAACAATCGCCACCCAGTCTGGGCTCAAGTCTGGGCTCTGACTTCAGCAGCTATGTGACAGTAGGTGATTAGCATCTCTGTACCTTGCTCTTGTCATCAGTAAAATGAGGACAATAATAGCTCCTATCTTACAGCTGTTTTGAAGACTATACTTCCCTTAGAATAACACCCAGCAATAGGAACACTCAATAAAAATTAGCTCTTTTCATCATCACGGCCCCTCTTCCTTAAAATAGTGTCCATTGTACTTAGATAAAATTAAACCCATTAGGGCATAAAAGGACCTTCCTGACCTGATCCCTGCCTGTATGGGCCCTCATCATGAGCCAGTAACAAACCATCCATCCTCTCCTTGAATCTATACTTCAGCTGCACGGGCTTTTTTTACAGTGGATCAAAAAAGCCAAATGGCCTACCGCAGGGCCTTTGTACCTGCTGTACTCTTCCACTCTGAAAATCTGTATGGTAATTCCTCCCATTCTTTAGGTATCAGGTTAACATCTCTTTACAAAGGCCTTACCCAGCTCCCCTTTTAGAATACACCCTCACACCTGTGAGTCTCTCCAACCACTTATTTGCTTCCTCCCAGAAGTAACTACAGTCAGGTTTAACTCTTCCCCTAGGATAGGAATCAGCAAATTTTTTCTGTAGAGGGCCAAAGAGCAAGTGCTTTAGGCCTGTGGGCTATACAGTCTTTGTCGTCCCTACTTCATATTTGTAGCACAATTGCAGTGCTTAAAATTATGAACATGAGGGATGCCTGGGTAGCTCAGCGTTTGAGCATCTGCCTTCAGCTTAGGTTGTAATCCAGGGTTCTGGGAATGAGTCCCACATCGGGCTCACCACAAGGAGCCTGCTTCTCCCTCTGCCTAAATCTCTGCCTCCCTCTGTGTGTCTCTCATGAATAAATAAATAAAAAGTTAAAAATTAAAATATGAACATGAATAAGTATATCTGTTCCAATAAAACTTTATTTATAAATTTTAAACTTGAATTCCATATAATTTTTGCACATCAGGCAAATACATTCTCCTGACTTTTCCAACCATTAAAAAATGTGAGAACGGGGGCGCCTGGGTGACTCAGTCAATTCAGCCTTCAGCTCTTGATTTTTGGCTCAGCTCATGATCTCAGGGCCCTGAGATCCAACCCCCGCATTGGGCTCCATGCCGAGCACAAAGCCTACTTGAAAAAAAAATTAATTAATTAATTAAAAAAAATAAAACAAAGCCTGCTTGAGATCCTTCCTCTCGTCTCCCTCTGCCCCTCTCCCTGTGCAAGTGCTCCAAGTAAATAAATAAATAAATAAATAAATAAATAAATAAATAAATAAAATCTTTTTTAAAATATGTAAAATCCATACTTAGCTCACTGTCCATACAAAAACAGGTAGATTTGGCCCTGCACCAGAATAAAAGCTTCATGAGGGGAGGGATACCCACATCATGTCATTGTGTTACCCCAACATTTGGTCTGCGGCCTGATATATAACGACTCTTGTTAATTATTTTTTTGATGAATGAATAAATCTGGCTGTAAGTTGTCATAACTGCAGCTAGATCTATTAAATACCAAGCAAAGTGGCAATTTCAATAGAATTAATTAAACATTCATTTGCATTCAGTGCTTTATAGTTTACAACGTACTTCCCTAAACACGATCACACTTGATTCTCCCCAAAATCTTTGTAATAATGGGGGCAATGATATGAAATGGGAATTTAAGAACTGTAGGAACTTCTCACGTTAATACAACTAATCAGTGGTGGGATCAGAACAAGAACTTGGTACCATTTCCTCTAGACAGCGGCTCTCAGAGTGGGATCTCTTGATCAGTCCGACAAGCATTCTCTGGAGCCAATTGGAAATAAAAATTCTCAAGCCAGACCTACTGAATCAAAACTTCAGTTGTGGGGCCCCACCATGTCTGCCTTTCAAAGTCCTCCCAGATAATTTTGGTGCAGGCTAATGTTTGAGAAACACCGCTGTAGGCCAGAGGCTTGCAGCACTGGCTTCGTCTTGGAATCTCCTGAGGAGTTTGTGAAAAATCAGCAGTGTCTGGGAGCTTTAAAAAATACTGATGCCCACACCCACCCCCAAGATCTTCTGATGCATTTCATTTGGGGTTGGGTGTGGGCATCAGTATTTTTTAAAGCTCTCCGGGTGACACTAAAGTACATCCAGAGTCAAGATCCACGGCAGCAAAGTCCATGCTGCTTCCCCTAACATAAAAGAAATGTTGCCCAAACTAGTTAGGATCACCTGCCATAGATCCAAGCCAATATTAGGTCCTGAACCTCCTCTCTTCGTGGGACATTGAAAGATGGATTCCGTACTGCCTCAGATAACTTAATAGAGTTTCACAGACACCATAGGCCCACAGAATAAGACCTGCCCCAATAATCTCTCATGTTCCAATTTCTCTTCAGGCCTTTATTCCCATTGCCACAGCCCCCTCCCCTCCTGCTTTCATCAGCTGATTGCACAGATTCCATTAGAACGAAGGGCAGGTGCAGCTTGGAATGAAGCAAGAACTCATCTGTTCCTTCACGTTCTCACTCCTGATGTTTGCTAGTTTGTATGATTAATTTTATCAATTTTCCTGACCTGCTTTGCCACGGAAATAAATATGACAGCTGCTGTGCTGCCTCAATTCTTCCTCTTGCCAAGTGAGATGCTGAGATGTGTTTTCTTGTTGATTGCAGACTTGGGTAAATATCAAGGAAACAGACCAAACAGGATCCATCCTGGTCATACTGACAAAGCAGGTGTGGAACCATACACGCACGCTCTAATAGGATATAAGTAGTAGAAGGCTAATTTCCCACGTTCCAGCTTTCCCAGTGATTCATTCAAGAAAACAAACAGCACATTCCTACATTTCCTGGTCCGTTTTACCCACAAGCTCTAATTTTCCTTCTTTCAGAGTAAACTACTTGATCAGTGACAAGATCAAAATATCTAGTCTCTGGCCGCCTCTTATATTTATCTGTCCGGTAGGGGTGAGGTTTCAGAGTAAAGGATGTATGAAAGCATTTTGCAGACTATAACTTGTCTCAGAAATGCTATAGCTGTTATTATTAAAAGCAGCACCACGTGGCCCTGGCCTAAAAGAAGGAAAATCGCTTGTACTGAGCACCTGGTATTTGCCAGGCGTCGTACATCACGACCCGTTACCATTAATCTTAAGGAAGGGCGTACTGATCCCATTTTACCGAGGACACTGAGGCTCAGTTGACTGAGTATCTGTCCTTGGTGGGTTCAAAGACCAACCCGTAGCCCTGTAACCTACCGCACCACACCCCAACTGTCAGGGGTGACGGGCCATGGTCAGAACTGCTCCTAACTGCTCTTACCTGTGAACCCAGCTTCCACACCAGACTGTATTGAGGTGGCATCAGATTTGGCCTTGTAGGAAAATGAAAGAATTTTCCCTTGGTTTCCCTTGGTTTCCCTTGGCTTCCCTTGGTTCAGTTAGAGGAAAATCCAAAAGGCACTTCATTCCAAAATCCATCGCTACATGACTTTGAGCAAGTTATACTCTCTTCGTGATTCTTTCTTCTTTGTTTTCCAAAGTGGACTGACTTATTGATTTATTTTTATTTGAATTCAATTGGCCAACGTATAACACCCGGTGCTCATCACATCACACGCCTTCCTTAATCAGTGCCCGTCACCCAGTTACCCCAACCCCTCACCACCTCCCCTTCTGCAACCCTTCGTTTGTTTCCCAGAATGATTCTGTTTTCTAATGTGTAAAACACATAGAACACTAATGACTGATTTTGATTTGGGGGAGTTAAATTAGTTTTTTTAAGATTATGTACACAAAATACGCCAGAAGGCAATTCTTGATCCATATAAGGGGCTTGAGTGTGTGTGTGTGTGTGTGTGTGTGTGTGTGTGTGTGTGCGCGCGCGCGTGCGCACGCGTGTTTCAGGAAGGGACAACAAAATACAAGGGCTGGGTCTTAGTGAGTGGCACCTGGTCATTTTGTACCCGTGGTAACCAGCTAAGGGCTGCGTGGGGGGACATGCAGAAGACTGAGCAGCCACACCAGCCTGGAGCTTCCCTCTGCGAAGGATGGGCAGCGAGACCAGTTTTGTGAGGGAAATAGTTGAAGAGAAAGTGCCAAAGCCTATTTTCCTAAATCATTCAACTGGAAGGAAACTTCAGAGGCCATTTGCCCCCCTGCCCCCTCCGCTTTCAGGGAGTAGGTACTATTATCTCTTTTGAATGGAAACACGAAGACCAGAACACTGAAGCAACAATGCCAGTGAGCAGCGAAGAGTGGACTCGAATCCATGCTTTCCACCCCTGTGTTATGAAGACTGCACCCAGCTTGCCCAGGCTTTCTTCTGTCCACCAGCCCTTTCTCCACATGAGGTTCTGGAAGAATACAGCCATCATGGTTGCAAGAACTGGCAAGCACTTGATGGGATGAGCACTGGGTGTTATTCTGTATGTTGGCAAATTGAACACCAATAAAAAATAAATTTATTATAAAAAAAAAAACTGGAGAGGGAATGGGCGCACCATAGGCCTTTCACAGGGAACCAGGCTTGCCTCGGCACTCCGTACTCTCTTTGCCATCCTTATCCCCACCCCTGCCCTCATTTGGGCTATTCCTCAAAACAAAGTCATCTGAGAATGTTCCTCTAACACCTGGATGGGGGCATGATAAGGTGTCGGCGGGTTATTGAGAAGAATGTGTCTGAAGGAGGCCTGGAGCCCAAGCAGCTGGGCGTCAAGACGCTCCCGTGGCTCTGGGGGTGGTGTTCTGATCAGGAGAAGCGACAGTGAGCAGGGCCATCAATTGTTGTCAGCATTAGCTTACATTTGACTTGGTGATAGTTTTTGGAGAATAAACCGCCAGCCTGCTCCCAAGTACACCACAGAACCCTCGGTCAATGGATCATTTCCCTCCCCACAGAAAACCTCCACTGAGTAGCTATCCTGCTGCTTCTTATCACTTGCTCCTCGCTGGGGGAGGGTGAAGGGAGTGGAATGGAGATGTTGTCTTTCTCTGTGGTCCCCTGGGCCTGCTGAGTACAGAGGTACGAGCAGGTGCTCAGCGATTTCCCCCCATCCCATTTGTAAAAAGAAAATGAGATGGAGGAAGGGAGGAGAGATGCTCACGTTACTTTCCTTCGCATTGATCGCTGCACACACCATCATCAGAGTCACCAGGGGGAGGGATGGTGGAGAGCACAGGCTCGAATCAGGGCCCTGCCTTCTGAGCAGAAAGAATCAGGCATGCGACATGATGTCTAATTTCCAGCCTCCCAATTGCCCAAGCAGACCTCATCCCCTGAATTCAGCTATTCCTAAATGAGGGGAGCGGGGAAGGGGGGTCTCCTGCCGGCAGAGTGTTGAAAGCACGATCCATGACATAGGCCTGGGAGGAAGATTTTGCTGGGGAAATGCAAGAGCTTCAGTATTTTGCACACCAAGCTTGTCTTCTAATGACAGCCTTGGGAGCCAGACATTTCTAAGTGCTAATTAGAGGTGTTGATTATCGTGGTAACCCTGTGGGGGCTCAACCCAAGCCCGAGAGCAAAAGCCACAGATAAAATAAAGATTGTTACAATAGCTCGCGGTGTCACATGAGCATCAATACTGGAATGTCAATGCTCAGGCGCAGTCCAATTGGGGACTCTGGCTACAGCAGTGACGGAGGCCCGGGCCAATACACGGGCTGTCACACCATTTAAAATGTGCAATTCTGATCGACGGACAGATACTCCATCCTAATCAATCAGGAAAAACTCACCAGGACTCAGATATGAAGAAATCGACTTATGACAGGATTGCACTACAACATATGCAGAAGCCACAGAAACAGGATGCACGGAGAGCCTCTAGCTTGCAATTTTAAAGTAAATGAGCTTTTTAAGGTGCAATGTGCTGCGTTTACACGTGTGACCTTAAGCATGCACATATTTCGACATGCATGCACGCGGTTTTTCTTATAGGGAAAGCATCTAGGTCATTGATTTGCGCTCACTTTACATCCCTATCCTTTGACAGCTCATATCTGTGCTGGAAAAAGGATGAGGATCAGAAATGGAAGTTTTGAGGATGAGTGTTAAGTAGAGAGGTGGTCCAGCATCAGATGGAGAACCGAGACTCTAGAATCTGAAGAGGGCCGAGCAGCAACTCCAACACTCCCTACTTAAGCTTCCTAAGCCCCAGTTTTCCCTTCTGTAAAATGGAAGTGATAATAGCAGGTAATAATAGGAGGCCTGAGGATTAAATGACATAAAGCTGACCAGACTCAGCACTGTGTCCGGCATTGATGCCAATCAAGTCACTTCGCCTGTTTTGGCCTCCTTTTCCTCATTTGGAATAAACAGAAGATAATGATGCCCACTTTGAGAATTGTTTCAAAATGAAATGGGATGATGCAACTTATGAGCCAGTTCGAATTTACAAAAGACTGCAGTGATCATTATAAACACGGCCTAGGTTGTCATCTGTTTGAGGCAGATCGTCTAGGCTAGGCCTAGACCAGCTCCTCTGCCCTCGAGCCTCTGGCTTGCTGTGTGACCTGGAGGAGGTGGCAATCCCTTCTATTTTTCTTAATCCGAAAGCTGATTCAATAAAAGGTCAGAATTTGAATGAGGTAACGCACGGACCTCTCTTTGTCACCTGTGAAGCACGTACACAGACAACTGTCTTATGGTATGGTGTGGTGGGCTTTGAAGTGGGGCAGACTCAGATGCAATTTTGTCTCCACATTTTACCAGTTCCTTATCTCTGGGCAAGTTACCTAAGTTCCCTTGATTCTAAAACGAGGACAAGAGTAACTGTCCCAAAGGCCATGAATGAAACATCTAACACCATTTCTGGGATGCCGAATATCACAAACGGCCATTGTGTCCCATTCTCGCCCAGTGGGTAATCCTGATTAGGACAATGGGGATACCTTATCCCTCTGCAACGGGGAGAAAAGGTGAGCTCGAACAAGTATTAATATGACCTCCACACCTGGATGTGGTGGCATGCCCTAAGAAGCATATGAAAGTGCAAAAGAAGGAGAAGAAATCACTCTCAACCCCGCATACAGGCAGCCAAGCCCTGGGCATGATGCTCTATCTCTGATCTAAACAGACCCAGGAGGGAACATGGCAGGGATGGAGGAGGGCAGAGCCATGTAGTCATTTTTTTCTGCTGAGATATTCCCTGGCTGCTTAAACCCTCCCTTTATCCCCAGAGCTTACATTTTTCAACACCAGCAATCTGTACATTGAAGTCACTTTACTCTGTTGGGAGGCATAAATCTGGCCTCCTCAGAGTCCACTGCAGCAAATTGCTAGCACCTTCTCAGACACAAAGGAGAAAATCAAGGTTGACTGCAAAATTCTTCTAGTTGCTTTGAGAAAGTCATCCTACTTGAATTCGATGGACAAGCATTCTTTAAGGTATGCTCTACAGAACGCTGGTTCCAAGAGATACTTTTTTTTTTTTTTACTTTATGGCCAAAAGTTGGCAAGACACTGTATGCTCTATCTCCCTTTTTGAAATTGACAATCAGTATTAGCTCATTATTGGAAACGTATCCCGGTCAAGCAACTTCTACATTTCCATTAGTGTTTCCCTAACTGATTTGCCAATGGAGCCCATTTTCCAAAGAACACCTATCCAATATGAAGCTGGTTTCTAGGAAGGCACTTTTGTCGACTCGGTAAAGAGTCTAAGACTCTTTTCTCCCACATATCCAAAACTCTATTTTAGGTTTTAAGGAATCTTTGATAGATAGAGGATGTCCAACAAGTATTTGCTAAATGAAAGGATCCCACAAGTGATTAGCCATTTGGCAAATTATAGGGAATTATTCTATGTCCGTTAATGTGCCACCATAAAAAACTCACTGACCTATCGACCCACAAATGTTTATCCAATGCCCATACCTTTTGCTGTGAGGTGAATGGTTTCATACAAGCCAACCTGTTATTAAAATGCAAAGAATCCAAAGCAACCTCAGCCTTGACTTGGGTCAACTCTGGAATTATCTGTCAGCGTGCTTGTCTCTAGGTTGCTCTTCCCTCTAGCCACACAGGAGGACAGTCACCACCCCTTAGATTTTTTTTTAATGTCCTAATTGTCAACAGCCTCTCCCCTTTGTCTCACGAACCACTGAAATGTGCACAACGTGCTAATACTTCGATGCCCCAACTCCGTTTCTTAGATTTCTTCTTTCGCCTATTATCAGCACCACCACTCCTCATCAGATTACATGTCCTGATGTGAAATTCATAAAATATGGCCACAGAATTCACAGGTAATCCAGTAGGAATCGCCCATGCCAGATGAGGTGAGAGAGATCTGATCTCTGTTTCCAAGGATAATGACAAGGAAATATATAATTCCATGTCATCTTTTATCATTGTTTTCGTTTTATAAAATGTCATTTTGTGGTTATTATATGTAGGTTTCTGTGCGTGAGTTTATATATTCTGAAGAAGACGGCCTTAGTCTGAAAGGAAATGCATACCACAGGGTCCTCACATCAATGCAAATATTACCTTTTTTCCAAGGTCTTAGAACAGCCAGCCACAGTGGTGGCCGTGGTGATTTACATTCCCCAGGAAGGGTTAACCTCATCTCACGGCCACTGTTGTCTCAGGACAACTTGTCAGCCCACAAGAACATCCCATAATGGATTTGAAGTGGATTGTGCAGCCCCTTGCAAGGTGGATGCTGTATTTATTGAATAGACATTAAAAAGAACATTTCTCAATTTCTCAGCACTGAACTCAGGGTCAATGGATCTTCTTGGCACTGACATGCTGAGTCAACTCCTAGCTCAAAGCTTTTAAAGGGACTGGGGTTAGATTAAAGGATTAGACTCCGTCTTGAATGTTTCCCTGGCAAAATCGTTGGGTCTTAAATCATTTATGTTGCCTTGCAGTACTTTACTTGGCCTTTCACTGCTAGCTTTGAAAGAAACACAAACAAACAAACACGCTCACGCCGACAACACACCAAGAGCATAGCAACTCTTCTTTTGCAGATTTGACTAGAGATTTTTAACCTCGGAGAGGAAACTACCCCAGACTTGTCATAGAGGTAAGTTGCTATGCCTTTAGCAATCATTAGAAGGTAGTAGGCCATGCCCGTGGGCTCCAAATCCTGCACCCCCAAGTGGAAAGTAAGCCTGGAATACCTGTGCCTTCGTATCCTGCCACACGGCCATCCTTAACGTAAACCCAATTGACTAATTGACTTTGTCTGAGACAGTCACAGTCCCCCTCACACCTTCTGCATGCATCATCCCCACTTCAGTATTCACTGGAATACCCACCCATGCAGTCAATCATTGTCACCTGTCACCCTGCTGGAAGTCTGTATATACACAATGCCATTCACTCATTGATGGCTTCTTACAAAAGAAAACAAGGTTTCAGTTCTTTTACATACTTGGCTCATGTACAATTAAATGCAGGTCAAACGACACACACATATTCTTTATTTAGTATATTCCAGTGTAGGAAAAATACCTGGCGTGTTACATGGAACAACTAAGAGTTCCATACATGATACCTATACGTAGGAGCCCAACTAAGAGATGTTTGAGCAGGAGAGGAATTGGATATTCACAGGCTTACTGTGTATTGGGGAGAACACAGGGTTTAGGAAAGGAGAACTGTGTTTGAATTTTGAGTTCCAAATTGAACTCTTCTTAGCTCTACTACTGACAAAAACAAAGCAAACACTCTTGTGACAATGAAAGTTAAGAAATCTCTAAAATATCCTCAAGAATCAGTAAGTCAAAAAGGTTCATTTTATTTATTGCCTAGAACCTCCTTATCCCACCTAATTCATACAACAAAAAAAGTAGCTTTGATGAGATAGACATTAAAGCGTGATGGAAGGCATTAATAATGATCTCTTAAATACAAAATATAAACTCCACTGTTTCCTTTTGGCTTTGTCTACAGTACTTTGCTACAAAAACCTTCCAAGCCAGCCAACAGTGGCTTTCTCACTGACGTGCCAAGACATCTCCACCTCCACCCTCTTTTCCTCCGACTCAGGCTGTTCTTTTGCCTTTCTCTCTCTAGCCTAATCCTACATTTCCAAATGAGCCCAATTTTACATGTATGTCCCTGGTGAAGGCGTCTCTGACCATTGCAGTCACACTGGACTTTTTACTTATTCAATTGCAATGTTTACTATTGTTCCATGAGAATGTTTGTTATGACTTATTTCCTCAATTAGATAGAGAACTGATCAAAAGCTACAGCTTAGTTTTTACATGTTTCATTTTTGCATCTCATCTCTTCCCTCTCGGGCAACCGCAGACCCTTTATGTGCCCCATTGTTGTACTGAGCATGCTCTGTTTAGGATAGGTGCCCCACAGCGACTTGTTTCCTATCTGATTATGTTCTTGTGTAACCGTTCTGAACTATCTAGCTCTCTTCCCCCTCCAGAGTTGCCTTTCTTTCCTCCAGTAACAGCCCATTTCCTCCCCAGGCCCGGGAATCCATTCTATTCTGGGGGAGGATTTGTACTCGAAATTGTTGCCCTGCTTCCGGTACCTAAGCTACTGCCCCATTTCTGTGAACAAGTCCCTATCTTGCATCCCACTCTTGTACTTGTTTAATTTCACTGTGGTTGAAGCTCTGCCTCTGAATCTGACCAAGTTCCTCATTTCCCGCCCCCCAAAAAAGACTATATGTAACTCCTGGCAATTCTCTCCCAAAACCAGAGCCCTCCCCTAAAGACCTCTCCCAAAGCTGAAAAACAATGTCTGTTCATCGACTACTCTTCACTCCCTGCTGTCAAACTTCTTGATCTTTAATCCAGCCTCCATTACACCAACGAATTCTACTCCTACTAGACTCTAAAAGTAAGTTTCTCATGCTCCCCTCCATTTTATCTTTACCTGCTTCCCCTGAAACTCTCCCCGACTCTGAACTCCAATGCCCACATCCCAGCTGACTTCCCCCTCTGGCCTCCAAGCCCTTTCTAACTCCCCCAGCACCCATACAACCATTGTCTGGATCTCTTAGGCTCAAGCAATAATACTCCATGTCCCGTGAAGACAATACCAGATTCCCCACTCTCCTATGAGGAGAGGCAGGACTCATAAATCACCCATTACTATACTTTTTGGACACCATTATCTACTTGCCTGGCTCTATTACCTCTACCATCTGCAGCTGAGCCCAGCTTCAAATGCCACCCCAGGCTTCCAATCTCTGCATCCAGATTCCCCGTATCCCATTCTGGCGATACCAGCTCTGGTGTGTACTGCGGGGCTCGGTCACTGGCAGTCATGTTGTCTTGAGCATGATGTTGTTTAGTGAGTAGAATAGTCTGTGGGCATCACCTGTGGTGTCATTGTTGTGACTTGGCTACATCTTCTGGTGGTCTCAGAGACAGAAAGCGCCAGTGAATTGCTCAGGCAAATTTCGGTGAGTTGGTGCCATCCAGGCAGTGAACCCAACAAACCAGAAACAATCCTTGGAGTTTCTACTGCAAAATGACACAGGGTCAAGTGTTTGTTACAGGGACTAAAGAAAGGGAAGAAAAATCATAAGCATATAGGCAGAATAAACACAAAGTTGTTCCAGAGTGGGAACAGTTTTTATTCCTCCCCTGGGCCTAGACTAATTCTCATTTCTCAAAGCTTCTTTGAGCCAAAGGGTCTTGCTCATAAACCTAGATGCACATGGCAATAATGTTAACTCCATGTGTGCCAAGCCACCGCTGTGTCCCAGGCCACAAGGAAACTAGTAGCTGTTATCAGAACCAAGCCATAGGTGAAGCAGTAAAAGAGATTCATTGTTAGGAAAGAGGTGAACCCAGAGAGTGTCTTGTTTGATTGTTTTCTCACACAGCTCAAGTGATAGTGGGCTACCGATCTATTTTAATAGTAGGCTTAAAGCATTCGGATTAATGCTTTGTTTGGCCTTGATGCCCATTAGACTAAGCGCCCCTACCTTGTCCCTGAACTTCAGGTGTCTCCCTCTCCCATTCTGGGACTCTGTCCTCCCCACTGAGTTCATGGGATCCACCTCAGTGATGGCATCTCCCATTGTCAACTCTGGCCTCTAGACAGCAACCACTTCAGAGCCTTCGAGGGATGCTGGTGCTCTCTGACCACTATAGCTCTGGGTGCCTGATGAAGGGAGGCCCTCTGGATCCCGCTAGGGGACAGAGATGGCAGAGAAATGCCTCAGCATTCCTACCACCCTAAGGCTTTCAATTCCTTCTTCTACAGTATATCAAGGAAGTTCTAGCTTCTTGTCTTCATTTAAGATTGAGTAGAAGTTTCCATCGGCCAACTGAGAATATTGTCAAAGCCCCTTCCAGATGCTTGGGATGCATTTAATCTTTGGATAGTGCTCCCACATTAATCAGTTCAGCCCAGGCCACCACTAGAGATCTCCCTTCATGGTGGTAACACACTGAGATCCATTTCCACACACGTTTCCCTGATCACTGCTGATTTAAACTGACAAAATAGTTCAGAATTTTTGGTGCATATGTCTCTCCTCATGAGCCCTACTCCATGGTGCCGAGGCATTGAGTCTTGCTATGGGTCTGCCAGAAGTGAGAGATGGTAGGGCAGGGTGTTGAGAGACCCAGCATTCCCTAAGAAGACAGGCACCTTTCCCAAGGTCAATACAAGGTTCTTCCCTGTAAAAGGGCAGCCAGATCCTTAGACACTGGAAGTGGGGAAGGAAGGCTTATTGGTATTGGTGGTATTGGGAGGCTCACTGAACTCAAAATCATAATAATCAATGCAAATGCCCCATTCTAATCTCAGGGTTCCATTCTTCCTTTATTAAGGCCTAACTTTCATTTTCTTTCTTTCTTTCTTTCTTTCTTTCTTTCTTTCTTTCTTTCTTTCTTTCTTTCTTTCTTTCTTTCTTTTTTTGCCTAACTTTAACTTAAGAGACAGCAGAAGCCTATGGGTTCAATTTACACTTAATTCTGTCATCTCCGGAACCATATGTATCTTGTTTTTCAGCCCTAGAGCTCTAAGAAACAGAGATTCCTTTAGGAGAGCCATAGACATTTTCTGGTTCTCTATTTGTGCCTTGAGCTGAGAATTTAAATTTAAGTTTCAGCTTTTGGCTTTTCTTTTTCTAGATTCTCCAGTACAGGAAGAAGCAGCCCTCCTACCTGCCCTACTCTTTGTGCTCCAGAAAGTGCTATTAACACAACTTGCAGATTCCCATGCCTCACCTTATGCAGACATTGGATTCCAGGAAACTGAAGGTGATAACTTAAGCAACTGTTTTATCATTTCATGCCATGGACTAGCTGTGACCCACTTTTCAGTGACAGTAAAGTCACTACTTCCTCCAAGTGCAGCCAGATCAGAGAACAAATTTGAGATTTTTAAATTTTCTCTCCTCCTGGCAACGCTTCTGATATGCAGAAACTTTTCTCAGTCGGACACCCCCCCCATCAGAAAACTAGGAAGTATTAAATGCACTGGGATATAAGAAAGCTTAATCACAGAATGAGGGATTTATAGAATCTTTAGAAAAGCTAGAGGAGCAAAGATCAAGGAAACAGATCCTGATGATAGCAGACCAAAGCCCCAAAGTGGATGATTCTCAAAAGCTTTCCAAGAAATTGCTGAGAAGCTTGCACCAACTGTCTCAGCCTGCCATGGAAAGGTTCTTAAAAGCTCACTGGAACCCCACTGTGAATCTCACCTTTGCCCTTGCACCTGGTGCAATTGTGTTTAAGGGAATACTGGCTTCTCCTTTTCCACCTTCCAAGGCACGCGTGAATTCTTCATACCGGAAAAGAGTAACCTAGGACTACAAAAGGAACGGAATTCTGAGAAATGTAATTTCTGGCTGTGCTTCTATAATGTAAAAGGGGATGATGGTGGTGATAGTTGACAACAGATAATCCAGGACACTTATCAAAAGGAAATAATCACTATGGATTGGGTTCCAGGCATTGGTGTACACACCGCAAGGGTCATATTTGGGGACAGGTTTTCTCTAGGAATGTCTAACTCACAACATGTAGACAAATGATTACCCTGACTAGACCAACACATATTTTGGCTCTATCTTATGAGAAAAAAATGTTTCCATATACATTTCTGCAAGTTCTGTTTCCAAGAAAGCTCTCCAATGCATCTATACCTTTCCATCTCCACTGTTAGACCTGTCATTTCTCATCTAGAAAATCATTTTATTCTCTTTCAGTTCTCTACACCCAATCCGCTCTCCACTCTACAGCCAGAGAGATCTTTCTAATAATACACTTCCCTTCTTAGAAATCTCCTACTTGTACCTATACCCTCCACTGAGTATCATCGGTATTAAACTCTCTTCGATTTTTTTCATTGTGCCCTATTTCCTCTGCCAAACACCTTTTCCTCTGCCAAGCCGACCCTCTCCTCTTTCCTACTCCATATTCAACTCTCTTCTGACCTTCCTTTGCACAATGTTCATCCAAGTCTTAACTTAAACATCATTTCCTTGAGGAGCCTTTCCCCACCTTACCTAATACACTTCATTATTGATTTTTGTGCCTTTAGTTTAAGGCCTATTCTAAGCTGCCCCATAGATGAGCACTGGGTGTTATGCTATATGTTGGCAAATCCAACTCCAATAAAAAAAATAATAAAAAAATAATAAGCTGCCTCATAGTCATAGCCTTTTGCTTGGCTCACCTTAGGTCACCCCTGAAACTGTGGGGGCAGGAAATAAGCTAGATCAGAAGGAAAGAGAGCATGAGCCCTTCCCTAGGGATGGAGGCCACCCAGGCTACACCTTTGCTCTCAGTTAGGGTATGAGGTGCTGCTTTCAGAGTATTTCAGTAAGCAATTGCATGGAAAGAAAACTGATGGGCAGCCCAGGTGGCTCAGGGGCTTAGCGCCGCCTTTGGCCCAGGGTGTGATCCTGGAGATCCAGGATTGAGTCCCACATCGGGCTCCCTGCATGGAGCCTGCTTCTCCCTCTGCCTGTGTCTCTGCCTCTCTCTTTCTCTCTGTGACTCTCATGAATAAATTAATAAAATCTTTAAAAAAGTAACTTAAAAAAAAAAAGAAAGAAAGAAAACTGAGCCCAGAGAGAGACTTAGAAGGACCAAAAACAAGGAGCTTAAGGACAACAAGAGCTTCAAAAACTTCCTTCCACTTGACAGTGTGCCACTACGTGGTTCAAAGGGCAGAATCAGCATGGCACCTCACATTCATCAAGCCCTCAAAAACACTTGTTGAGTGAGTAAATACATGAGAAAAGGGACAGATAATTAAATGAGGACAGAACTGTTCTTTCTTGAATACTGTTAAAGTATAGATCGTTCGCTGACACTAGCCACCAAAAGTGGACGGTGTCTGCTCATGTGTCAGGTGATTTATACCATGATACCGTGTGCATGCGTGTCTGTCATGGTTAGTGCTTCTTGTACCACCCGTCCATATGTCCTTTCATGGTACCTTCTCTGTAACCATGTGGACCTGATTGTCTATCATCTTAAGCTTTTTGAAACCAGCGCTTTGTCTTCAGTATTCTGCAAAAATACTGACACACAGTAAGAACTCAAAATGTCTTTTGGATAAAAGACTGTTACCACAAAGAAATACCATATTTTTTTACATATTCTCTTCTAAATAAGTGATTTTGCGAGCATGAGTATAAACCCTAGACAGTTATACCATGTTTCAAATAATAGAATTATTGGCAATCTAAATTTGGTCCTACCTATTCATAAAGTAGTTTGATATTTATGGTTGCTCTTCACTATTTCGATGCAGTGGAAAGGTCGGTATCACATCAGAGTTTGTTTTAAATAAATAAATAAATAAATAAATAAATAAATAAATAAATAAAAAAAAAATAGGTTTCCACATGGAGATACTATATATTTCCATCGTTTCAGACAAAAGAGCTACCAAATGCAAGGTGTAGAGCTAGCCATTGGGCAAATGAATCCTTTCTCTGCTACAACAGAGAACTCCTCCCCAGCGATGAGAAAGTTGGCATGGGTTTTGCTCCCTTGGACAGTCCTAGGTAAATGCTAATGAATTCTGGTTCTTTGGGTTTCTATGTCTTCTACTTTAAGTCAGCTTGCTCTCTTTCAGCTTTACCAGATTGGGTACAGTAAAATAGATTAAGCATTCCCTTATCAAATTACAATTCCATTCAGCCCCACCCCCCTTAGATTAAACCCAATACACTTGATGGCAGCTTGGGGCACCCTACATGTTACTGTTTTTTTTTTTTTTTTTTTCTCACAATCTTTAGGTCTATTGCCACAGATGGCTAATTTCATCCACTATGTATGCTTTGGATATAATCTGTTTTGGATATTAAAGGCCAGACCCACGTTCCTCATCCACAGATTCTTGGTGGGAGGGATGCCCAGAGTGGGCCACAGGCACTGCCAACACCTTGCAAGAGAAGGACGGGCATAGCTATCATGTAGGTATCCCTGGATGCATTTAGAGGCTGGTAAAATGAGATTCCCTGTTGACTTCAGAACAGCAAAATGAAGCCTGCTTGGGGAATTTAGAATCTATAGTAGCAAAACCAATGCAAAGAAAGGTATTTTGATCCTCACACTTTTTCAAATCAGCAGTACAGCACACAGCAGCCCAATGGACTCCTTGGGGCATTAGGCATTTATATCACCCAGGAAAAAGAGCCACAATAAATGCAGGCTATTTGGCCTCTTAGTGGAAATGGACTATAAGCCAATTGTTTATTAGGGCCCTCTATTTGCCTCCATTTGTATGCCTTCTCTGAAACTCTTGGTGTCTGTGAGTGAAGCAGTCAGGCATGGTCTACAGTCCCCCAAACAACAATTTTAGACTGTCAGAGCAGACCCCATTTTGGCAGAGCTAAATACAATTCTTATTGAAGTTAATTCCAGTTCAAGGAGCAAGTGTTCACAAACGCATGCCAGGACCATACTTTCCAGTCATGCCTTCAGGGTCTTACAAGACGTAACACGGTCTTGGAGTGGGAGCCACCAACACATTTCTCTAAAGGTGAGGGAGGGAGCAGCAGCACCCTCAGGAGAGGTCTGCAGAAAAGAAGTAGTTAAAATGGGGGAAATGACAGCTTTGTGTTTTGTGACCATATTGTCTCTCTTACAGTAAACGTAGAAATAAACTTTGTGATTGGGAAATTGAACCCTGAAATGATTCTTCTATTAATTATTCTTACAGCTTAAATGAGTGTGAGTTTTTAAGTAATCAATGGGCACTTAACAAGCACAAAGTCATTATTTTTAATAGGACCATTAGTGTATTTTTTTTCACAAAATGGTGGTTATTGAATCTATACTGCCTAAGAATAAAAATGCCAGATTTCATTATGACAATTCTCTAGTAAAGTTTAATGGGTATGTTGTATTCCATGGTGCATGCAGCAATGCTATTTTATAAACAGTCTATATACTCTTATCCATTCTCTCTCTCTCCATATATATATATATATATATATATATATATATATATATATATGGTTAACATTGCCTTCAAAGATTTCTGATCCAATAATCATTAAACCTATCTCAATTTATTCATACTATTTGGGCTGACAAACTGTCTGTTACTTTTTTACATTTAATGTTGAAAATATCAGCCTCATAATACATTAACTCTGATTTTATCCTTTTAATCTATACCCCAGTCATCTCAATTGATTTTTTAAAAGATGTATCACAAAAAAGTCACTTTTTTTTGCAAGCAACTCATTACCAGATGCTGGAGGTATGGAGATGGTTTACATCTGAAAATAGCACAAATAAAGACAAACTACAGACACAGCAAATGTGATACTAATAAATCCTAAATATGTAAAGTTCACTGCATATGAAAACGGATCAGCTGATACAAAGCCAAAGTTATAAAAGCTCCATCAAGCAGCTCAGTGACACAAAACAGCAGCTACAGCTAAGAATCCGTGGGTCTATTTTACAAATTTTCACATTCCTTCATTAAGAGGCAATATGTGTCTTTATCTCATTAGATAAAAGGACAAACTTGAGGACAAAAGGATTAATTAACTTGTGGCCACTTTACAGAGTCATAAAGATGCAGTGAGGAAGTAGACAGAGGAGTCTGTGTTCACTCTAGAATTTGGTCATATTGAGGCATGTGTATAGGATTGGATGCTTAAAAGAACATGAACCCTGTGCGCATAACCCCTCACTTCCCAGCAAAATATCAATTGAGAAAGACCTTCCCTGAGGTTTAGCCAATTGTGATGCCCATCTATCCCTAGGAGAGCATGATTTGGGGCCCAATCATGGCTGTCACCTAATCTGTCCTATGGCCTGGAGCCTTCTGAAATCACATCTAAGTTCTGTGGGAAGAGGGCCGAAAGTGCAACTTTCTTCATCAAAACCTCGCTGCATTATCTAGCACCACAAGACAGCACTATTTTGTCACCTTGTCATGTAATTTGTTTTAAAACACAAAGACAGAAAGCATTTTCTCCTACTTGAATGGACACCTATCAAGGGCACCATCCCCTTATTAATGTCAGAAATATTACCAGGCTTAACTGCGGTGCTTCGGGCATTCTGGAATTCAACGTGTCATAGATACAGCACACCACTGATGGGCCTCGGCAGAAGGCACCACAGCTGTGAAGTGTCCTCGTCAGACAGCACAGGTGATAGAGGAAGCAGAAAACAGCAAAAAAGTCAAACAGTAGGAGGGAACAATAGCAGGAGTCACATGATAGCAGAAGGTGCTACATTCCTGGCACACAAGAGATAACCTTCTACTCTCTCTTCTGGAGAATTCCAAAAAAAGCCTGCAGAGACTTCCCCATGGATTCAAGTCTCCACATTTGCAGAAGGAGGCAGGCCCTGGAGTACTTGTTGTGCAGTTAGTGGCATTCCCGTGACCTTATTTTATTATTCCTGACCTGTTTGGTAGGAAAAGCATAGATACAGAGAACACACAAAAGGGTAGATCATGGCCATGTGCATGGATCCTATCTAACGAGGCTGGCACTGCCTCCGAAAGCCAGCTAGGCAAACTTCCATGAAGCCCAGGCCCAAGCCAAGTATTCCAGTATGAATCACACACCCAAAGATAAGCTTGATTAGAGCTGAGTGGCTCCACAAGGACAAAATGGTCAATGAGCCAAAATCAAAGAATAAAAGCACTTGATGGTAGAGTACCTGCCGGCAGAGTCATGCTCAGTCTCCTATCAGAGAGGGAGCAAGGGATCTGGCCTCTGCTGAACCAAAAGATGGCACCCAGCAATCAGCACCCAGGTTGAGGAAGGTGTCCCAAGTTTGGAAAAGCTAAGTTAGGGACATGAAGAAGCAAAACAAAACAAAAAGCAGAAATCTTTAATAACCAAAGTAGTTGGGGCTAGACTAGATGAGATTAAAAGACCAAAAAAATGAATTCAATTAATTAATGAATGTTGGGGTTACTCAGTATGTCAGCACTGAGCCCTGAGCTAGGAGCTACTGATATGTAGGTGATGCAGGGAGGGAGCCAGGAGACTGCAGCCAGGGGGCTTCTCAGCTTCCTGTTGGGACACAACTTTTGTGGGTGAATTCCTTTTCCCACTTCCTTCTCCCGCTGTCTGTCATTACTGGTCTGTGCTCTCCATGGGGCCCTGAAATCTCTATGAGGCATTTGCACCACGCTACCTAATTCCCTCTGAGCTAACGTTTGAATATTTAATAACAGTTTTCTGGTGGGGAAAGAGTTACTACCACATTAAACTTTTGGGGGACACCTGGGTGGCTCAATTGTTGAGCGTCTGCCTTTGGCTCAGGTCGTGATCCCAGGGTCCTGGGATCGAGTCTCACATCCTCCCTGCATGTAGCCTGCTCCTCCCTCTGCCTGTGTCTCTGCCTCTCTCTGTGTGTCTCTCATGAATAAATAATTAAATAAAATCTTTTTTTAAAAAAAGTTTGGACCTATTGTGAAATACATCATGATTTCAGAAATATTTAAATGGGGCATCTTCGCATTGGAAATACCACAGTATGCGCTCATAATTACTGTTGGAACGAATGAATGAACTCACCCCTCCTGAGTCTTAGTGCCTCGCTCTGCACCCCTCCTCCCATTACAAGGATAAAATGAGATATGTGTATATAAAGCACTCAGCACAATGCCTGGGACGTTAAAACAGTCTTCTCGCACTTGGAGAGAGTGGGGAATTCGAATCTGAGGTGGCCTGTCAGCTTTCAAAGAAAAAATACATTATAAGAAGTGACTGTGGGAGCAGTAAGGCTGTGTTGAAGGACATCAGGAAGGAAGAGACATAATGAGGGGCTTCGAGGTGCCACGACCCTGAGAGTTCTGCTGCAGTTGCAAGGCCCAGCAGGTGAACCAAGAGCAATCACCCTGGGAACCCCGATCTCCTGTTGAACTCAAGGCCCCCGCTGCCACTGCTGGGGGTGCTGAGAGAGAGCCTCCTGAAATATGAGAGCAGAACAATCCTCCAGAAGATGCCAGGGCCTCACATGGCACGAGAGGGAGGTGGCATCCCTGGCTGGGAGAGAGCCAAGAGCTCTGAGAGACATTTACCCCAGCCCCACTTAGAGGCACAGGAGTGCTGAGGGCAGGGCAGGACGAGAGAGACACACACCTTGAGCCACTCAAATGCCTGCAAAAGGAAAGATTCCCCCCAGCGTCGGATCATCCGATGCCTGTGGTGAAAGACATGAACGAAAGCAACCACAAAGCGCAGACTCAGGTCCACCACACACTGGACTGGCTCCACTCCCATCCAACACCCCCATGGTCTGACAAAGGGCCATGGCCTTTTCTATGGTTAAACATTAATTTCTTTTCAAGATTTTATTTATTTATTTGACAGAGAGAGCACACAAGCAGGGGGCGCAGCGGGCAGAGGGAGGGGGAGAAGCAGGCTCCACACTGAGCAGGGAGCCCAATGTATTGGGACTTAATCCCAGGATCCGGCAATCACAACCTGAGCCAAAGGCAGATGCCGAACCGACTCAGCACCCAGGTGCTCCCAAACATTGTTTACTCTCTTTCACGGCTTCTTTTGCATGTAATGTCTGTCGTTTAATCACAAATCAGTAGACATATGAAGAAGTAAGAAGACGTAGCCGGTTGCCAAGAAAGGAAACGGTCAAATAGAACTACACCCAGAAATTGCCCAGATGTTGGAATTATCAACACAGACTTTAATATAGCTATGCTAAATATGTTAAAGGATCTGGTGGGAAAACTTATAGGAACAGAGGAGGAATTTTGGTGAAGGGATAGAAAGTTTTTGAAAACAGTCAGATGGAAATCCTAGAGGTTGAACAAAATCTTGTGGGAGAAAAAGAATTCTTTCAATGTGCTTATCAGCAGGATGGACTAAGCATCAGAGAATGAAAACAGGTCCAAGCAATCACTAAAGTAAGGCGACCATAAAAGAGAACACCTGCTTCCCGCAGGCAGCCGGCAGAAGCCATATACTGACTCATGGCCCAATGTCCCCACTCATTTTACCTGAAATGGTGGCCAGAATAATGTGGCCTAGGGTTCCTTTATTGTAGCTCACAAGCCACGGGGAGAAAATAGAGAAAATACAGAGGAAAGGAGGGATAGATAGAGCTTCAAGGGAAAAGAGAGATTTGGGTTGAGTGCTCAAAAATGGAGATAGGATGGTGGGTTTTTCAAGTACTAAGCACAGGATGAGCAAACAAAGGCGAGAGATGTAAGTAAGGGGAAAATTCACAAAATAACAGAAAGGGTTGTGAAAGTCATGCTGGGGAAAATTCTGAGTCTGCCCCGTTACAGAAAGGGAAGGGATTTTACCATAAACTTCTGACATTTTTTATCTTCAACTACCCACGCTAATTAGTACTGCACCATGTGGAAAATAGGCACTAAATAAATGTTTATTAAAGAAGGAATATGTGAGTAAGTGAATGAACAAATGGAGGAAGGAAAGTTGTTTCCAGCACACCTTGAAGAGCTGTACTGTATCACCAACCAACCTGTACACTATCGTCAAAAACTTTGGGGTACCTTAGATCAAGAGTCCTAGCTGCAAGGAGAGAAGTATGCAGGGAGAAATGAGAAATGGGGTCATGAATGTTGAAGCCAGAGCCCACATACGTCACAAGGAGAGAGTTAACCAAGAGGAAAATGATGGGGCCTCCCCCTTTCTGAAACTGTCGCTCTGTCTCTTGTTAAACATGAGTGACCCCATCCTGGGATTTCTTCCAACCAGCACTGCTCCAGATTCCTGAATCCCTACATATGCTAGGCTGGATCAAGACACCACTGGATACACTTGTGAATGAAGCAGGTTCTGATTCCGCCCTCACAGGCTAGTGGAGGTTTCAAAGGCTGTGCGATGGGACTGGAGTCCACATGGGTTCTGAGATCCGGCGATTCAGCTTTCTGGACTCAAGGGCTCCACTAACTGGCCTTTGTCTTTAGAACCTTGACCTGCGTCTCCTCTCTCCTCCCTAACAAGCTGTTGAGCAGCACTGCCAAATATAATATAATCTGAGCCACGAATAGGAGTCGTGTGTAATTTAAGATTTTCTGGTGGTCGTATTTCAAAAAGTAATACGAAACAGGTTAAATTAAATTTAACCTGATATTCAAAATATGGTCATTTCTACACGAAATCAATATAAAATGTATTCAGGAGATATTTTATGGTGTTTGTGTTTGTATTAGCCTTTGAAATCCTGCTTACATTGACAGCTCATCTCCATTCTTAGCAGCAACATGTTTCCATTGTGAAGTAGCCACACGTGACCGCAGCGCCAGAGCCTGTCCTGTCTCATGAGTAGAGATGTGCACTTGATTAAAGAGGGAGGAGGCTTTGAAAAGTAGGTATAAGAATTGGGAAAAAACAAGCCCTAAACATATGAAAAACAACACCGACAAAGGCACATCAAAACTATGCAAAATCGGTAGGAAAGAGAAGAAATCGTACTTTCCAGCCACCAAACTTGCTCAGGAGCAGATATCAGTGAGGAGCACTGGAGTTCCAGCGGGAGGAGCTGGGGCAACATTCTGTCTTCCCATCTACCAGCTGGATGACCCCAAGCAAGCGCTTGCTCCCAGCATGCCTCAGTGTTCTCACTTGAACCTGAGAATAATGTACCCTGGGCTCACACGGATCTTCTCAGCCTAATATTGGGGGGAAAGATCACATAAACTGGGGACAGTGCAAACGTTTCTAGTTCTCCACTCCTCCTCAAATGTGGGACCTGTAACCTTTCCAACCTGGTTTCTTCATTTCCCATGGGCTAGTTACTAAGACTCTCCAAGGGATGTCTTTACATAAAGACAGCCTGCCCCACCAAGCTGGGATTCCCTGCCAGGCGATTCTTGTGTCCCTCGGGGCATCAACCTACTCAGGCTGAATTTCATGGATTATTAAAATACGTGCACTTCTCCCTGGTGACAGATAGGAGTAAGTCAGGTAAAGTGTAGCCAATTCCCTCACACAGCGGTATGAACCAAACTAATGGCGGGTTCAAAGTTCTATATGAAACAAAAACAATCTAATGATATGGCCACAGTCATCCCAGGAACAAGTTTGGTTTTTTTTTTTTTTTTTCCTATGAGCGCCGAAAATGACTGAAAATAAGTGAAATCCTTTTGGGATGAAGTCAGAGATCAGAGAGCCAAATATAAGTACGTATTCCTGAAACCTGTCTGAAAGGCAATAGAGCATCTGAACATCCGGGTGCTTTTGGCATTTTTAGCTCATGTTGTGGCTTCCTCAAGAAGTTATTGGGATTCATTATTACTCGAATGCTAAAAGCCTAAGAATAACTGGCTAAGAAAGCAGAATAAACTAAATAAGTCAATTTAGGATCCAGCCTTGATTGAAAAGTGTAAGAGACATCCCTCAATGCAGAGGAACTTTATCAGGGGGCCACACATGTCTGAAAATGCACACAAGGAGTCAGCCATTTGAACATAGATGTTTTACTCCGCTAAACTATAAATATTCTGAGCAATGCAACATCAAAAGGTTGTCAGATACTTATGCCTCTGGCAGAATAAATATTCAATCTTTTTTACAAAGCTTGTATTTCCACAAATGCAGAGGCTGAGAAAAAGGCTGACATACAGGTAACTGATTTGGGAAACAATGCTCTACAGGGGAAGTTAAGGGGGGGAGAGTGAAACAGAAGGAGGAAAAGCCAACCCAGCACCTCAAATTGACCACAGGGATGGACATCTGATATTCAATCCCATGGGACTTTCTGGAAAGGGCTTGTCAAGTGAGCCTCAGAGCTATACACTATAGATTTGGAAGGATGGCAGAGTTATCCATTGTTTCCTTCTAAATGTCAAATCCATTTCCACAACTGTTCCAGATAATGGCATCAGCAAAACCCTGAGAAAGGACACAAGGGATATGCAGTGTTGGTCCAAGTAGAAGTGTTGTCAGGTGTTACTTGTGCAAAGCTAATCAATGCCTGCATGAAACATGCTCTATATGATTGGCCGGAATAAAAAGTGAGGTTGAGTGGATCTGAGTGACACGTGAAAGGTGTCCGATACAGTCCACCCCTTCTATCACTTAGATCTCTGTTAGGTCCCATCTTTTAATCCTATTGAAGGTAGTGGGTGGCCACAATCTCCACATATACTAATACAAGAGAATAAGTGGAACAAACAGTAGGTCTTAAAGTACTACTTGGTTTTCATCTTCTCCCTCCAGCACAACAAAGCCCAGATTTTCTTCACCATCAGCCAACACTTCAGCTGATCCAGACTGCTTTCCTGATGGGGTAACCCAGAACTTCACCCCTGGTAACCCAGATCCTTCACAGGATCTCCATTACATAGCTACCTTGCCTTTACTCTTTGTTCAGCATTACCACAGAGCATGGAAGCACTGAGAGGTGCCACAGTGATTCCTTCAGATTCTGGATGTGCTCCCCTCTGATCTCTTTGTCTCAGCAATCCTAACTCCTCCTGATAATTGGGATCAATGATCCCTTAGTATCATTCCCCTTCTCTTTGCCTATTGTTACTCTGGCATGAGGTGCCCAAAATGAGCAGGTTGTAATTGTAGATTTACATTTAGTGGAACTAGCACGTCTCCTAGTGGGATCTCCACCCAACCACCATCATCCCAAATCCAGAAACCAAGATTTCTAATCTGGCACTATCAAAACTAGTAGGGTAGGAGGCATAATAGTGAGTGACTCACAGAGAGTGATGGTGAGAGTCAATCCTACTCTCAGCTTTTGGTTCACAGACTCAGGTATTGAGTCTATTGGAGACTATATTAATTTCCTAAGGCTGGTGTAACAAATCGCCATAAGGCAGATGACCTAAAGAAACAGAAATTTATTCTCTTATACTTCTGAAGGTTAGAAGTCTGGACTCTCTGAAGACTCTAGGGAAGAGTCATCCCTTGCCTCTTCCCAGATTCTGGTGGTTGGCATCCTTCTTAATGCTCCTTGGCTCATAGCTGTGTCACTCCAATCTTCACCTACTATATCTTATGGCCTTCTTCCCTATGTCTCGCTGTGAGTCTGTGTTCAAATTTCCTTCTTATGAACACACCAGGTGTTGGATCAAGGAGTCATCTTCATCCAATATGCTCGTCTAGTGTTTATTACATCTGCAACAATCCTATTTCCAACTGAGGTCACACTCATAGGTTCTAGGTGTATAGGAATTGGGGGAGGGGTACTATTTAACACATTATAGAGGCACGTATATCAACACAATACAGCATTCCAAAGGAGAGTACTCCCACCCCTCGGGGTTGTCTACAAGCTGGTGCTTTATCTGAGCCTACAGCAAACCTTTCCAATATTCCATTATCTATTCTATGCCTACATATGAAAAAGGTTAAATCACTAACTCTAGCACACACAGCTAGAAAGGATCCCGGAGTCAGGAGCCATGCCCAGCCTTTCACCCCTAAGTTAAGCATCCTTTCATTTACAGAGAATTTCCTCTAATTATTACTTTTCCAAATGTTTTATAAGCTTAAGGTATATGTGCCATCATTCCACATCCTCTCACCTTTCCTGACCTAGCTTGGAAAAGCTACTAAGCATTCTATTTCACCATCTTTGGACTCAGGGAAACCTGGTTCTGAGTCCTAACTCCACCAGCTCTCAGTGATGGAGCTTATAGCTCTTTCACCCTCAAATAACTAACACATAAAATGAGGACAGTAACATCTATCTCACATAGGAGTGAGTGAAATAAATATACAAGATGGTATTTGTAAAGAGCTGACCGAAGTCTCGGACATGTAGTGAGTTCTCCCTATATTACACTCATCACTGTGCCAAGTGCCGTGGGAGAACCACTCAGTCACTGTGGGGGACTTCTCAAGCAGCCACTTTATCCTATTCCTCTTTTTTCCTTCCTTCTGCCAGGAATGTTGGCCTGATGGCTGGGATTGCGGCAGCTGTCTTGGACAATAAAGCACCAGGGAAGAGAGAAGTCATGTATTAAGGGTGGTAGAGCAAAGGGAATCAAGATGTCTGGATCTCTGATGACAGTGGAAATGCCATGCAATCCCAAAGCTACCAACTCCAGATCTATTTGACATTAGCAAATAATAAGTCTCTATTCTGTTTAAGCAATTTATTTGGCTTTATCATTTTGTGAAGCAAAACCTAATCCTAACGACGGGTATCACATGTAAAACTGAGATCTCACTCTTTAAAATGTATAATCTTACTGAGGAGCCAAGAGATCTGCATACTTTCAAAGAGGAGAGAGAGAGGGAATGGTTACATTCTAAACTCTGTGGTTCAGATTATAAAAACAAGAGGATGTCAGAGAAGGCAAAAATCTATTTAGGTTGGAACAGTCAAAGGTTTCCAGCAGATTAAATCTGAACTAGGCCTTAGAAGAAGCAGAGGATTTGGATGGGGGTACAAGGAAAGATGAAACTCTCAACATGTCAATTCATTAAAGGCTAAAGAAAAAACTCAGAGGAAAGAAGGAAACAATTAACTAAACAAATTCAGGAGTATAGATGGAAGCTATCTCTATAGGGAGAAAAAGTATGGGTTTTCAAGAGTGACAAAAGAACCAGCTCTCCCAATAATGTGATGCAAAAGAATGAGAGTAAATTTATGGTTCTTTTAAGAAATGTTTAGTCTGGTCCCAGCAGTAGAAATGGTTAATCTGTCATGTACTTAAATCCCTGATAATTATTAATAACTTGTCATGATGGGAGAGAAATGCTATGGGAAAAAATGTGATGAAATCTCAAAAATATGGGCAAAATAAGCATAAGAGAATAGAATGTAAACAGAAGAGTTTTTATGGACATATGAAAAACATATTTATATGAAAGGAATTAGTTGCGGTCATAAGGGGTTTTCCTCCTTCCCTTTCTCGTCCTTCCCCCAGCCCCGCACTTTTAGTATTTTAGCTTCTCCTACAGAAAAAAAAATCAAAGAGCCCAAATCTGGAAAAAAAATGATTCTTAGCTGGGACTGACTCCTATAGATGACTTGATTTTAGTTAACTTGCTTCATAGAATGTCAAACTCACAGAAATTATATGTGCATCGATTAACAGCTTTTTCGTTGTAAGTAATGAAATCCAATTCAAGTTAGCTTAAGCAAGAAAGGCGAATTGACTAAATGAATCCAGCTCATTCATGCAATTTAAAGGAAGGATTAGGGCAGGGACTCATGGAAGGTACTGGAACAAAGAAGCCAAAAGCAATCAGAGTTTTCTCTCTTTGTCTCCCTGGTCTCAGCTTCTTTCTGCACATCTGCTTCTTCTCCTTCTCTTTATGGACAGACTTTCTCTGCTTCTCATTCCCGGGTCAGGAAGGTTTTCCCTCCTGCCCCTACTCCAGCTCCACATCAATAGCCCTCCCTTCCAAGAGACCATTCCAAGCTGAAGTACATTCTGCTCTCCCCACTTGCAAATTCCCAGCAGAGAAAATGTGAGTGCTCAAACTGGGCCCAGATCCGAGCAGGCCTACTAGGGCCTCAAACAAAATGGCCTTTTTGTGTCTCCCACTGGATACTATGTCCCCTCCCCTCCGTCCTCTAAACTCCTGACATGCTGGTCTGCTGCAGTTCTTGGCCTCCTCAGGGACTTTGCTCTCACTATCCCTTTTGACAAAATCCTTCTTTCTCCAGATCTGAGCACGGGTGCCTCATTTCCCTCCACCACAGCTCCCATAAGGCCTGCCCCACACATTCTATCTAAAATGGGAATTCCTGGCCCATCCACCCCATTTAGTCTCCATTGAGGGGCCTTGTTTCATTTCCACTTTAATACATCAATTGGGACATCTGGGTGGCTTAATGGTTGAGCATCTGCCTTTGGCTCAGGTCATGATCCTGGGGTCCTGGGACTGAGCCCCATATGAGGCTCCTGACAGGGAACCTACCTCTCCCTCTGCCTGTGTCTCTGCTTCTCTCTCTGTGTCTCTCATGAATAAATAAAATTTTGAAAAATAAACAAACAAACAAACAAACCAGGTTAGCCTGACCGCAGATGTCCAGTTATGTAAAGTTACAGATATCCTTAGGTCTGAGCTACTTCAGGACAAGATTTCAAGTACTCAGCTAGCTAGCTCATCCACTCTGGGCATAGAAACCGAGACTCTGTTGTCAACCATTTCCAGGGACTAGTGTGGTGCCTGGTTCAGAATAGAGGCTTAGGGATTACTGGTAAAATGAATGAGTTTGTTCTATTGTCTGAAGCCAGAGAGCTAAAAATCGTGTATTACAAATATGACTGCTAGAAGCACCAAATAAATTCAACAGAGTAAAGAAATCTTTTTAATGAATAGTGCTGGACCACTGAAGATTCACCAGGGGAAAAAAAATACATCTCAACCCCTACCTCACTGCAGAAAGAAAAATTAATTTGAGATGGAACACACGCAAATGTAAGTGTAAAACCTCGAATGATAAAGTTTCTAGACAAAAAGCTGTAAGACTATGTTCAGCACTATAGGGGAGCAAAGGTTTCTTAGACAGGTGGACATAAGAACAGTTTACCATAAGAGGAAACACTGGTAAATTAGACTTCATTGAAATTAAAATTTCTGTTCGTCAAAATACACCATGAAGAAAATGAATACACAAACCACAGCCCAGGAAGAACTATTTGCAACACATATACCCAACAAAGAATTTTTTCCAGAAAAATAAAAATTGTGTTGATTTTTTTCATAAAATGGATTACTATTGTTGAAATACAAAAACAACGAATACATATAGCAACATGGGTGGATCTCTGAAACAAGTCATATAAAGGACAACAAATCTGGAAATAAAAGAATACCTAAATCATTCCATTTATAGGAAGGACAAGAACAGGTAAAAACAAACCTATGTTGATAGATATGAGACAGTAGTTGCCCCATGGGGGAGGTACGTGAAAGATGGAGTAGGAAGAGACATGAGGGAACTTTCGGGGGTGATAGCAATATTTTATGCTTTCTTTTGGAAGTATACAATTGTCAAATCTCACTGGATGTGCACTTAGTATCTGCGCATTCTATTATATGTATATTGTTGGTAACAAATATGTGTGTGTGTAGAACAGGCCTGCCCACCCAAGTCAGCTCTTGTGGGTAAGGGGAGCACATAAAATACACTCCTTGTGGAAAGTTATATCAAAAAGAAGTCATGATAATAGTGCATATTTATTTATTCATGAGAGACACACACACACACACAGAGGCAGAGACACAGGCAGAGGGAGAAACAGGCTCCATGCAGGGAGCCCGACATGGAACTCGATCCTGGGACTCCAGGATCACACCCTGGGCTGAAGGCAGGCGCTAAACCGCTGAGCCACCCAGGGATCCCCAACAAGGAATTCTTAATAGACTTCATTTTACAGATAAGGAAACTAAACACTCCCTCAAATCAAGCAACTTTCTAAGCTAATACATTTCAATTCTGAAATCTTTATTTTTATACATAAGGAAATGGAAACCCAGAGAGGTAAAATAGCTAAGGTCCTGTATCAAAGTGAAAAATAACTTTATGGAGCAAACAATGAAATCAGGGAATGAAATCTGCTGCCTGAGCTGAGCTCTGTACATTGTATTCCCCCATTACCTTGTCATAATAGGGAAGGAATGCAAGCAAGACATGACTACTCAGAAAGTCCATTAGAACACATGCTTCTAATTGGCTAACAGATCTCCAAGATAAAATATAACACTCTTCGCAGATATCTGCTTTGTAGATGTCTTTATCCCAAACATATATACACCAAGAGTGAAAGCTTCTTATATTTTTCCTAGATTGTTAAAATTACTTTCTAACTGGTCTACTTACTCCCACTCTTGTCTTTTATAACTAAGTGACTCAGTATCATACTTTAAGCAAGTTACTTTACTTTTCAATATTTCATTTTCCCTGGCTCTAAGATGGGCATAGTTGTGTATTTCTCTAAAATGATTGGGTTTTATTAATTGTTTTAGCATACTTGTGAAACTGTTGAGCCATTTAGGGGAAATTATATTAGATGGTCTAGTTACTTGACCATCTGGTGGCTTGATAATAATATTTTCTGACATTAATGAATTTTAGTTGGGTACCTACTATGTACTACATGTGATAGAACCTACTGATTTGATGTAGATGTTTCAGAAAATAGGCCCTCTATTTTATATTCTAAAGAGCTCCTTTACAGCAATTTCCAGAAGGACAGAAAGTTTAAAAATTAGGCCCATATCCATCCATCAAGCTATTCATCTTTTCTTCCTTTTCTTTAAACATGTCACATTCACAATGTATTTCAGATACAGACTCAAAAGTATTTGCTGATGGGTCGGATGTACAATACGAGAAAAATATGTAACAAGAATCTCTTCTGGTCTTTGGCCTAAGCAACCACAAAGAAAATGGTATCATTTCCTAAGACCGGGAAAACTCAAGTAGGGCACATGAATTTAGGGTTATCAAAACCTGCCTTTTGTAAATATTGAGTTTAAGTTGATTTTGGACATCTAAAAATAGGTTAGAAGAGACACTCAGGGTAGAAGTAGGATAGACAAATGCAGAGCCCGGGGCCATAAACTTCACAGGCATAAGCATAGAGATGATGTTAAAAGCCGTATGAATAGGGAATAAGAGAGAGGATGGAACAACATTCGGAAGGTAGGAAAAGAATGAAGCAAACTGATCTGAAGCCAATAATGTCAGCAGTAAACCAAGAAAATATGTATTTCAAAAGTCAAACAAAGAAAGCATTTTTTTAAGAGAATGATCAGTTGAGTCAAATGCTGCTGGCACATAAAGTGAGGATGAGGACCAAGGACACATCACTGAGCCTAACAACGGAGAAGACATCAGTGATCCCAGCCATCTGAGATTCCTATCATGCAGGGCCTTGCAGGCCATTAAAGGACTCTGGATTCTACTCTGAATGAGGTGGGAACCATTGGACGATACGGAGGAACTATAAGATGATCCATCATCCACTTTAACAGTCACTTTGGTCCTTCTGATGAAACGAGGTGGTCGGGGACAGAAGAAGAAGCAGGAAGGTCAGTTAGGAGATGATTGCAGTAATTCCTAGAAGAGAGCATGGTGCTTGGACCAGGAGGTAGCAGCCCAGGTGTTGAGAGGTTATGTTTTGGATCTATTTGTAGATAGAACCAGTAGGATTCCAAGGTGGATTAGAGGTAGGAAATAAAAGAGAGGAATCACAGGTGACTCCAAAAGATTTGGCCTCAGCATCTGGGAAGCTGAAGTCACCATATGAGTGGCACTCCTGAGCATTTGAGGAAATGGGGGCAAACAAACGAAGAGATGGAGGAGTAATAGGGAGGCTGGAGAAAATCCAAGAGACCCAGAAGAAAGCAGAGAAGAAAGTATTTCTAGGAAGAGGAGATGACCACTGGTATTAAGTGCTGCTGGTAGGTCAGGAAAGAGGAAGATGGCAAAATAACTCCTAGATGGAGTAACGCAGAGATCACCGGTAACCATGACATGAGTTCCATTAGGGCAGCGGTGGGGTGAAAAGTCTGACCGCAGGGAGTTCCAGGGAGAATGGAAGAAACAAGCCTGATATGACAAGGACAAAACAAATATTTAAATGCATTTTGCAAGCAAGACGTAGGGTCCTACCTGAGGGAGAAGGGAAGTGGAAGACAGTTTTCATTTTTGGATAAGAGGGGAGAGAAGCATGTTATGTCAAGAAAAATCCAATAGAGGCAAAGATTTGTTGACACAAAAGAAAGAGGGGAGGCTTGCTGAGAATCAGTAAGAAGGGATGGAAGATTTATGCGCAAGTGGCCAGCGATGCAGTGAAGAGAGTTTGTCCACGCAAACAGAAAGGCAGGCGGTAGCTGTGAGCGCAGGGGCATCCAGAGGTACGCACCATATCTGCACAGGTGCAGGGGAGGGGCCTTATGAACGCTGTCCTCTATGTGCCTCAGTTTTCCCCTAAGATGCTCCCTGGCTACAACTGAGACTGGGGAGAAGAAAAGGTAGGCAGGTGTCACAGAGCAGAAGAGTGATGCCAGCCAGCCTGTCAGCCAGCCTGCCAGCCAGGAGCCTGTTTGTGCTTTGAGGTCATGCGTCTAAAGTCAAGCATCGTCCCTGTCTCTCCTCCAGCAGGTTCATCTGCGCGGGGACACCGAGTAGGTGGAGGGTTGAATTTAGCCGGGGGGATACTTTTGCCCCAGTGAATAATTATTGCAATTAAGCTCTCAGATCCCAGCTGTGCCGAGGGGCACGACAGCTCTGGATAGGGAAAGGATGATGCAACAGACGGAAAACAGCATTTACTGGAGCCCGTCTCCACATTTTAGAAGCTTTAAATTTCATATAATTCTCCCAACAACCCTGGGAAGTAGATATTTTCCTCCTATCACAAATGAAGAAACAGATCAAGAGAAATGAAACCTTTTTTTTTTCCCCAAAGAGATTCAGCTGGAAAGCAAAGTCACATGGAGAAACGCACAGATTTTTCTGAGACCCTCATGGGTAGGACTGGAGGGAAGATTTGGGACAGTCTTCTGGGGACGCTCATTGGCTCAAGGGCCAGGCTGTGGCTGAGTCAGCTGGCCAGACACCAGGACACAGCTTCCTGCCATCAAAACCCCAGGTGGCAGACACAGTCACCAGTTTGGCCAGGAATACATGGCGCCACCACTCACAAAACCACTCATTTGCTCCTATAAAACAGTCATCACCTAGCAGGATGCCAAGAAAATCAATCACGACTAAACTCCCAATTCGGTTTGATTCACTGACCACGTGTAGACATGATCATAATGTTTGGTCATCATTCTTCATAATTATCATCCTTAGGTCTGTAGCAACTGCGGGCCCGGACAAACCCAGTGATGTGTGGGTGAATCTTCCCTGAGACAAATTTCAGTGCTAGGAACGGATTGTTTAGCCTGTGGGTGATCCCAGAGTCCAAGAAAGGGTTTGCTAGTCTCTTAGAACTGGAAAAGGTTTTCCCACTAATCGTGCCCAGCCTCCTCATTTTACAGTCTTACGAATCCTGGTGTTAGAGAAGATGTCTAGAAAATGTATGTTATCCTGTCTTGGACACTAAGTCCATAATGAGGACCCATAGGGGAGAAATCCTTCTCAAGGATAAATACTTTTTGCAAGTAGGTACATCTTATGAAACTACTAGCTCCTTTTTTTTCCTTATATGGACACTGTTCTTGGCAAATTGCATGCACTCAATAACTGTTTATTAAGTGTTTAACTGGCCGGCCAGAGGGAACGAAGCCATGGCACAGAGAAAAATCGTCAGGAGAATTTCACACCCCTGGCAGTCTTTCTCCCAGACCAGGGCTTCATGGCCCTAAATGGGGACAGTATGGGGGAAAATAAGAACAGGTGGCAGATTTTATGAAAAAGTAAAAAGCCTATCAAGGTCACTGTAGCTGGGAGCCAGTCTTACTGAATTCCCAACCTCAAATCAGCTGCAGGACCTGTGGCTTCAATAATGACCATTAAGAGGCTATTGTTGGGTATTAAGTCAGTGACATGCAGTGGGGACCGATTTCTGAGCAGCAGGGGAATGTGGACAGAAACAACCTTAATCTGGCTAAACATTTTAAAACAATCTCCTGAGTACAGAGAGAAAGGGATATCGAAATAGAACATCAAGGATGATTTAAGGACACGGAAAATTGTATTTCCTTCACTTAAAACCTTCGCAATTTTTTACCTGTTTGTCATCCATTGTTTTCAAGGTTTGCGAGAGGTATAAATTAGGTGTACTCCTTCTCTGGTTTAGAGAGGACTAGGAGACAGATGAGATATACACAAATGATCCTGCTCCGAGTGGTGTGTGGTGATGTCACAGAAGTAGCACTGACAAAATGGTGAAAGAGCTCAGAAACACTTTTACCGCTGATCCAGGCGAATTTTGACCATGGCTCCTCAAGTCACGATTATCATCCCTGCTATACGGAGAAGGATCCTGGAGGGGTCAAAAGGTTTAAGTGAGGTGTCTAATATCCTATGACTAGAATAGATGCTGGGCCTGGAGGCTCGAGGAGGAACTCAGCAGGGACAGGCTTCATGAGAGAGAAAGAAAAAGGGGTATGGAGTCTTGGAATGTTCCATTTGTGAAAGACCCTGCTGGTGAAAGAATTGCCAGTGCTGAGAATGTAGGTGACCTGCCGGTGAATGTCTGCAGTAGAGTGGTGCCAACTGCTCTTCATCATACCGCAAGAATCAGCAACCAATTTCTGGGTAAACCCTTATAAAATCTTATAGAATTCATCACGCAGACCATATTTCTATCAAGAGGCACCAAGAAACTCAAATTAACTAATATGCATTAAGCACACTTTGTAAACTGCTATCCGCTCTACAAAAATCCTTTGAGAGACCCGACAGCACAGGGAGAGTGTATGGGGAGTTGAATTCCCAGCTCTATCACCCAGTAGCTGGGCAGTTTTCAGCAAATGACATGCACTCTGCAAGCTTCAGTGTTAAGGGTGACAGTAAGACCTACCTCAGGGGCTTTCCATAGAAATAATGGGCATCAAAGTGCTTTGTTATCAGGAGTATGACCATTGTAATAAACATTTTGTTAAAGAGGGAAAACGTTTCATTTCCTTGAAAAAAAGAGATGTTGAAGAAAGGCGATCGAGTCTAGAAAGTTCCAGAAAGGACATACAAAATTTTGTGGTTGGGAGTCACCATGCTATTGAGACAGCACCACCTTGTGCACCTGATTCAGCCAGGTAACAAGATGTCATGTGATTTGGGGTCAAGGATAGGTTACCATTGAGCTCAGGTCCCTTACCTGCAGAAGAGCAGTAATAAGAGCCCACTTTGTGGGGGTTTTGTGAGAAGGACAGCGTGAGATATCTGGAACAAAAGAGAAACTCAATACTGACAGCTGCTATCATTCTTGGTTCCTGCCTCAATGTCATCATCATCATCATGATCGCCCTTTCTCCCCTTGTGCAGATTTCAACCAGGGCAGTGGTAGAAAAAGGTACCTGTTTCCAACCAGAGCACAGATGGAGGTTTCCAGAAAGCTGCCCTCGCCCCCGATTCTAGAATTCGGTAGATTTGCCAATTTCTTCACTCTGCTATTGAAATCCTCTTAAAGTTTGTAAGTTCAGTTTCTTTGCATTCAACATGGAAGCCAACAAGAATTAAA
Source organism: Canis aureus (assembly GCF_053574225.1). Taxonomy (NCBI): domain Eukaryota; kingdom Metazoa; phylum Chordata; class Mammalia; order Carnivora; family Canidae; genus Canis; species Canis aureus. The sequence continues at coordinate 5,132,603 of NC_135648.1, forward strand.
GTTTTGTCAATGCAAAAGTGACCTGGCTTCAATAAGATAAGCAGAGTGAAATGCAAGGCAGAAATTCATTCAGAGATCTCAAGGTCAACGTTTATTTCTGTAAAGTACTCTCCGTTTGATTTACTTATTTGAGGTCACTGTGTAGAAGGTGCTAAATAAATAGGAACTATCATTTTGACAGTCTTAATGACTGCTACTTAAGTGTTTGAACACGGAACAATATTCAGAGTAAGCAATTTAATAAACTAGCAATTGCTCATGCAAGGGCAATTACCCCCATTTTGGTTTAATTATTAATGTGGGTTTTTTTTTTTATATTCCCAACTTTAGCAAGCAATCTTGTTGTAATGAAAAAGAAAGTACAAAATATTACATGCCATGATATACAAAATGATCATTTTATTAATATTATGGAGCACCTAGGAATAAGCAGCTAATCAAATCTCTTGAGGTCCTGAAATTCTTTCTCCACAGGGAATGCCAGCTCTGTCAAGACAGAGCTGAAGAGTCACGTCAGGGACACTGGATGCTCTGTGATCCCATAGATTTCTTGCACAGACCTAGTATGGTTTTCAAAATTCCCCCATTAAAGGGGATCTGGGAAAGCAGACAATGTTACTGGGCCACTTAATGCTATAGGGGAGTGTAAACTCTGAAGGAACTGGGTTGTGGGAGACTAGTGGAAGGGGGTGAAGTAGGCCAAAGACATCAAAAGGCAAAAGGGAAAACCTTAAAAAGTGGTTCCATCTTCTTAGTTAAATCATACAGGACATCCTTTAATGTAGACCAGGGAGTGAAGAAGCACCTGCCCCAGACCCCACTATGGCGCCAGGGGAAGCACTCAAGACCACAGTCCTGGAAGCAGTCTCCTGGCACACCACTCCAGGAAGCCCCCCACTAGAAGTCCCAACCTCGTAGGCTGTTTATCACCCTCCCTGCAAATCACATATTCTTTGCCTATGTGCTGGTCGGACCCAATCCTTCACTCTTTTTGCGCGCTGAAATCCTTCTTCACCGCCTTCTGGGCCTGTCAATCTGTAACCGGACAACTTCCTTGCATGGCCCAATATCATTTCACATCCTCCCTGGGAAATCACACAGACCAAAAAATAATCCCAAAGTCCCTACCTCCCCTAAACTCCATTCCAATATAAGCGTATACATCTTACACTAGCGCCCTGGAAGGGAGGGTTCATTCTTCTCGTGCTTTATACTAACTGTTTCTGTGTCTCTTACCAAATCCCCTCCTTCTCTATGAAATCATCCTGTTGCACTTTTTATTTCTACCAATATCCTGTTGATGTGCCCTCCTGGTTCCGTGAAGTCCTGAACTCCCTGCTCACCATATTCCTTTCCAACCTAACTAGAATCATTATATTTGGCAATTTCGATATTCATGTGGATGACCCGAGCTTCTCAAAACCTTGGCCCTTCAGGTCCTTCTATGTACAAAGACCATTCCCTCCACTGCACACCAGCCATTCTGTGTCTTTTTCATGGTCTTGGCTTACGTGACAGTAACCAATGACCCCAACATCTCAGTACCTTATAACAATAAGGCTTATTTTTTTTTTCTCATGTGAAATGTTGACTGCTGGTAAGCTGCTCATCTTCTCCATAGGTCTGAAATCTCGACGGAAGGAGCAGCCCCTGTCTGCAACACGTTGGGTTTGGGGCAAAACAATAGCAAAATAGGGGGAGGAGAAAGAGTCACAGCAGAACCCTATGATGAATCTTAACGCTGCTGCTCAACAATACCTGACATCAATTGTGTTCATATTCCATTGACCACAGCAAGTCCTGTGGCCACACCTGGCACAACAGGACAAGGAACTATATCCCTGTCACAGGGGAGTGCTGAGAGGAAGCAAGGAACACATAAAGAGAAATAATACTGGCACAAGGAGGATATTACGTAATTTAAAACACTAGTACAATCTACCGCATTATCCCTTTTACAGAGCACATATTTTATCATCAGACATTGAGAATATCAGACGGAGAATAGAGCTCTCTTGATTCCTCCAGCTTTCTGATACCAGCTTCTTATCCCACCGACCTTCTCCACCACAATAATTCTACATCATTGTGACCGACACGACATTGTTTCACTACTTGCTCACTATCCATCACTCCTCTTCATAATTCACTTCTCTTCTTGTCCTGTTTAGAGGGCATGGTCCATCATAACAACAAGAAGAGAAATACTAGCAGAAGGAGACATATTCTAGGCACCGGTCCCAACCCTTTATATGTATTAACATGTTCAATCCTTGCAACAACCACAAAGTGTAGGTGCTCTTGTTAGCACCATTTTCTTGAGGAAACTGAGGCACACAAATGTGAATACCATGCCCAAGTTCATGAATCTAATAAAAGGAAAGCAGACACCACTTTTGGCCACGATTCAATACTGTGAAACCACTCCCTCAAATAAACCCTTAAGTCCCTTTTTCACAGTGAGGATGTCAAAAGGTGGCATGGGGAGAGCTAAAGAATTTTCACTTACCCACCTCCTAGCTACCCCCAAATAAATATGCTTTCAGGTCTTCTGGGTGGTTCAGTCATCTAGGCACCTGACTCTTGGTTTCCACTAAGGTCCTGATCTCAGTGTTGAGGGATCAAGCCCCATGTGAGCTCTGAGCTCAGCATGGGGTCTGATTGACCCTCTTCCTCTGCCCCTCCCCCCACTCTCTCTCTCTCTCCTTCTGTCTCTCTCTCTAAGATAAATAAAATATTTTTAAACAATTCAATAAATAAGCTCTCTAAGGGAAAGCAGTGTTGTTGTGATGAAGATGCAGCATCCATAAACTTGCCATGGCCCCAAGCCACCCACAATACCCACTTCCAGCGCCTCCTCTTCTGGTTGGTAATGCCACCTGTAAGCCATGCCTAGGTAGACATTTTGGACCTGCCACGATTTGACCTATCCCACCATAACTCTTCAAAGAACGAATAAAATAGAAATCAGTCCTGTGTTAAGGCAAATCACCATCTTCTCTATATGAGAAACTTAACAGTGATGGAGGAAAACCACTCAGGTAGGCTAAATCTTTTCACATTAAATCATGGTCTCCGATTTCGTTATGCTCTCAACACTCCCTGGCACATCAACTCCCTGTTTCTGGGGCCTCCAAGAGGACTACTTCTTACCTCCTCCACCCTCTTCTCTACTCCTTGGTCACGACTCTCCTCCCCTGCCCCACATACTCAGCTGAAGACCCATCTCAGACAACATCTAGATATTCTATATTGTCATTGACGATTGCCTGACAACCTGTCACCACAGCTATGAAACCACATGCATCTGTATCTATTCCTTCCTCTCCCTTCCAGTTATGAGGGAAGAATTTTATTTGCTTTTCACAGGCTTGTCCTTCCACACAGGTGCTGAATCTCCTCTCTCAGCTCCCCCCAGATTGCACTCCTACATACCTTGTTTCCTCCTTTTGCGTCATAAAACTTTATTCCTCTTTACTGGAATAACTCAGCATACAGAAATTCTGTTTCCTCTTGTCCTAAAATAACTCCCCCTTGACACAGATCTTCCCCATTCCTCATCAGAGGAAAAGTGCTCACAGATATTGTCTATGTTCATTCTCCACATTCTCCCTCCTACTAAGTCTTCAAATCACTCTGATCTGCCCCCACACTCCAGAAACTGTGACTGCCAAGGTTACCAAAGACTGGAATTGACAGTCACTTCTTCCTTATCTCATTTCTTTCCCTTAGAAATGCTCTTTTGGCTTTGTGTCAATCTCTCTATACGGCTTTCCTTCCACCACTACACTTGTTCCTATTCAGTGTCTTCTAAAGGTTGCTTCTCATCTACTTGACCTCTAAAAGCCACAGCTGATGAGCATTAGATCCTGGATACTTTATTCTTCTCATTTATTTCTACATAATTTACCTGAGCTCATCCATTGATGTGGTTTTAAATACTGTATCTGTGCTAACAATTCCCCATTTATATTCTCAGTCACCACTGTGCCTCTGTGTTTTGTGGTGTACCAAATGAGAGACTTGATATATCCACTTTGAGATCTCATGATTACCTAAAAGTCAACATATTCCAATTGGAATCTATCAGTCCCCTCCTCCTTCACCCATGTCTACTTCTCTTTCAGGATTGCTCTTCTCAGTGCAGAGCAGAATGGACAATGCAGTTGCTCAAGATAAAACTTGGTTTCACCCTTGACTTATCCTTCTCTGTCATCCCAAACCCCATCAGGTCCCACAATTTTCTCTTTTCAAATCTATCTGGAATCTACTCACTTCTGTCAATCTCTAACTCCTTAAATGAAGCTCCTGAAATCCCCTACTTAAGTTACTAAAATAGTTTCTTTTTTTTTTAAGACTTTATTTATTTATTCATGAGAGACAGAGAGAAAAAGGCAGAGACATAGGTAGAGGGAGAAGCAGAATCCTCATGAAGCAAGGAGCCTCATGCAGGGCTTGATCCCAGGACCCTGGGATCACAACCTGAGCCAAAGGCAGACACTCAACCACTGAGCCACCCAGGTGCCCTGCTAAAATAGTTTCTTCATGACTCTTGTACATTCTACTCTTGTCCTTCTCTACATGCTATGTCCCACACAGTAGATAAACTAAGGAAAATACAACTCACATTTGCATTTTCCAAATAATTTGCTGAACTTTCTACTCCTTACAAACCCTTCATGATCAGACTTCTACCCAACTCCCTATCCTCAGTTGACTATTTTTCAATTTGTTTTTTGAGAGACAGCATACCAGCAGTGGGAGAGGATGGGGGTGGGGGGAGAGGGAGAAAGAGAGAGAATCTTAAGCAGACTCTATATTCAGCATGGAGCCTGACTTGGGGCACAATATCATGACCTTGAGATGGTGACCTGAGCCGCAATCAAGAGCAGACACTCAACCGACTGAGCCACCCAAGCACCCCTCCCTAGACTCAGTTGACGTCACTCTCCCTTCTTCACATAGTTTGCAGCCTTTTTGTCCCTTTTCACTTCCTTGAACACATAAGGTCCTTTCCTCAAAGACTAACAAACCCTCTGCTGGAAATATTTTTCTCTATCTTCACACATGGCTAGGTCATTCATTTCCTTTTGGTCACCTTCAGTGCTTTAAATGTCAGACATTTTTCCACCCTGTCCACTTAGGTCCCCACCTTTACTTTAAGAATTATTCAATGGATCTTCATCTCTTTCACAACTCTTAGTACAATATCTATGTATACACTTCCTGAATTCTCGTTTATTCATTACCAGGCTTCCCACCAGTCTAAAACCATTTTTACAAAAAGGACTCATGCTTGTTTGGTTCATCAATACATAATAGCTGTCTCCAGAAGCCTGACACTTAGTAGATACTCAGTAAATGTACCACTTGTTAAATAAATGTGTGAATTTGCTTTCCAGTTGTCTAAGTTATTCAAATCTTGGTTTCCTCACATTTAAAATGGGATAATTGGGATCCCTGGGTGGTGCAGCGGTTTGGCGCCTGCCTTTGGCCCAGGGCACGATCCTGGAGACCCTGGATCGAATCCCATGTCGGGCTCCTGGTGCATGGAGCCTGCTTCTCCCTCTGCCTGTGTCTCTGCCTCTCTCTCTCTCTCTCTCTCTGTGACTATCATAAATAAATAAAAATTTAAAAAATAAAATCTTAAAAAAAATTAATTAATTAATTAAATAAAATGGGATAATTATTACCTATGATTATGGTAATAATTAATGTTTTAAATCTCACAGCACATGATACAGTCATCACATGGTAAATAGAAGATTCTCCTCTCTGTATTCACATATTAACCTATAGTATGTGTTTTCCAGGTAATGCACAAACAAGAGGGCCCAAAGGTTAAAATAATGATCTCAATGAGTTGCAAAGGCACAAATTCCAGTTTGTGTCTGAGCCTGAGAGAGATAGAAATTGTGGATAGAGGGGCACCTAGGTGACTCAGTCAGCTAAGTGTCTGACTCTTGATCTCAGCTTGGGTCTTGATCTCAGGGTTGTGAATTCAAGCCCCATGTTAGGCTCCATTCTGGGTGTGGAGAAGAAAGAAAAGAGAAGAGAAGAGAAAATTGTGGATAGACCACTTGAGAAGAAGGAGCTATAGAGACAGAGAGAGAGAAAAAGAGAGGGGGATCCAGAAGTCTCCTTAAAAGACACTTTAAGTCTTCAGCAGAATACTAAGTTGTTTACACATAAGATGAAACTCCATAAAACTCCATCACAAAGAACTACTATAGAACAACTATAAGTCAAAAAATCCCATAACTCACACAGGTTGGCAGATATTTGCATTGCAACCAGAGTAGAGAGACCTCACTGAATACCTGAAATATTCAGAATATATACAGGAAAAATCATGCCTCAGTTTTAGGTCTAAATTAGTCCTACATAAAGTCTACTACTCTAGACCTACTCAGAAAAGGGGACAAAAAAACTTCAAGAAGTCAAGTATGGAGGTACCTGGCTGGATCAGATGGAGGCACATGCTACTCTTGATCTCAGGGTCATGAGTTCAAGTCCTACATTAGGCGTAGAGATTACTCAAGTAAATAAATAAAAACTTTTTAAAAAGATACACATAAACATATAATCAAATTACTGAAAACCAATGATAAAGAGAAAATCTTAAAAAGGTCCAAAGAAAAAAATATAATGTATAGGGTAGCAAAAGCAAAAATTACTACTAACTGCCAATTAGAAAAGAAATGTAATCAAAGACAATAGGATGACAACTTTAAAATATAAAAGGCAAATAAAATAAAATAAAATATAAAAGGCAGAAACAAAAGAAAAAAAAAACCCTGTCAAGCTAAAATTCTATACCTAGTGAAAAAAACATTCAGAAATAAAAAGAAAATAAACACCTTTTCAGAGAAACAAATCTGAAGGAATTCTTCACTTCAGGCTAGCACTATAAGAATTTTAAGAAAGAATGTTAAGGGGCGCCAGGGTACCTCAGTAGGTTAAGTGGCTGCCTTTGGCTCAGGTCATGATCTCAGTGTCCTGGGATCAAGCCCTGTGTCAGGCTCCCTGCTAAGTGGGGAGCATGTTTCTCCTTCTGTCCTTCTCCTTGCCCATTCTCTCTCATTCTCTCTCTCTCTCAAAAAATAAATAAAATATTTTTAATGTTAAAATTTTCAAGGAAAATGATACTAAATAGAAACTCATTTACTCAAAGGGAAATTAAGAGTGCCAGAATTGGGAAATATGGAGGTAAATATAAAACACTGAAAAGAGTTTCATTTTTTCCAAATTGATTATTTAAAACAAAAAACATGTATTTGAGTTTATGACATAGGCAGAAGTGAAAATTATGAAAACAACAGTACAAAATAATCAATGGGAAAGCGAGGCAATATTGTGAAGTTTTTCCATTATATGTTACCTGGTATAATATGTTTAAGATAAGAGTATGGTGAGTTAAATATGATATTGTAAATAATAGAACAACAACTAAAAACAAAAACAAAGAAGTATAGATAATAAGACAATAAAATAAATAAAATAAAAGCACATAAATATTCAATTAATCCAAACAATGCAGGAAATGAATAAAATAGAAACAAAGAACAGAGAATAAATAGAAAAAAATAGCAAATGACACAAAACCCAATTATATCAACAATTACATTAAATTTAAATGTGTGCTTTAGAGGGTATCATTAAGAGAAAAGACAATCCACAGAACAGGAGACAATACTTGCAAATACTAATATATCATATAAGTTACTTATATCTGGGTAAGGTATTTATATTCAGAATATATAAAGAATTTTTATAATGGAAAAATATAAAGACAAATAACCTCATTAAAAATTGAGGACAGGATTTAAACAGACATTTCTCCAAAATAAATAAATAAATAAATAAATAGCCAATAAGCACATGAAATAATGACTAACATCATTAGTGACTAGGAATGTGAATCAAACCCACAATGAGATACCACTTCACACTCCCTAGGATGACTAAAAGAACACAACAACACAAAAATTGTCTTCCAGAATATATCAACATTTTTTGGAGCCCTCCAACTTTGCTGGTAGGAAGCAGCCATTTTGGAAACAGTTTTTCAGTTCCTCAAAATATTAAATATAAGAGTTACCAGATGATCTAGCAATCACACTTCTAATATGCAGATAATTGGTAATACCTACATCTTAGACATCCACCCAAGAGAAATGAAAACGTATGTTCATATAAAAACTTATACACTGGTCTTTATAGCAACATTATGCATAATAACCCAAAATTGAAAATAATCCAAATGTCCATCACCTGACAAATGGACAAACAAAACATGTGGTACATCCATGAAATCTAGTATTATTTGGACATAAAAAGGAAGGACGCTGAATCATGGTACGACATGAATGAACCTTGAAAACATGCTCAGTCAAAGAAGCTAGTCACCAAAGCACCAAGAATCACAAATTATGTCATTCCATAGAGACAGAAAGTAGACTACTGGTTGGGGATTAAGTAGGGATATGGAAAAGAACAGAATATGTGACTGCTAATAAATACAAGCTTTCTTCTTGGATTAACACACATGTAAAGTTAGTAATAGTAATGGTTTCACAACCCAAAATCACTGAATTACACACTTTAAAAGGGTGAATTTTATAGCATGTGAATTATATATCAATAAAACTCTTATAAAATATATATAGATATAAAGAGAGAAGGGCCTTTAGCCAGTTAGAACTGAGAACATCTGGCAGAAATGGCTAAAATCAGGAGGGAGGATTCAAAATGACCTTGGCTGCTGGAGAGAGAATCTGAATTCTAAGCCATGCTTCTAGCCGGCATGCTACACGTGTCCTCTGCCTATACATCCAGTCATGTGTAATAGAGGCTTTTATAAAAACAAGACGAACCCACCCTTGGAAAACAGAGAAGTGGAGAGGAGAGCTAGCAGGATCACAGGAAGAGATTGCTAACAGGCCCCAGTTATTTTCGAAATAATGTCTCTTTGATTAGCAAGCATGGTGAGAAGCATAGGTGCCCTACAGGAAATGAATCTGGACGTTTCGTTGCAGTCTAAGAATATAAATTACAGAGCTGTGATTAGAAGAAAGTACAGCCTTGTTTTGCCTTTGCGGGGAAAGGACATTTCAGCTATTCACTCTTGGACTTCACGATGGCCACCACTGAGGAGAGGAGGCCCAGTAGTTCCACTTTGGCAGCAGGATCAGGTTCAAATCTTGACTCTATGACTCAGTAGCTGAGTAATTTAGAAGTCACCCTTTCTGAGCCTTGGCCTTTTCATTTGTAAAATTTGAATAATGGGGGGTGCCTAGGTGGTGCAGTTGGTTAAGCATCTGCCTTGCGCTCAGATCATAATCCTGGGGTCCTGGGAATTGATCGCCCCCCCCCACCTCTGTCACCATCAGGTTCTCTGCTCAATGGGGAGTCTGCTTCTCCCTCTCCCTCTGCCTGCTTGTGCTCTCTCTTTCTCTCAAATAAATAAATAACATATTTTTTTAAAAATTTGAATTACAGAATCCTTTTCATGGAATTGATATGTAAATGAAATGAGATAATATGTGGGAATTTTCATACATGGTGTCTACACAGCAAGGCCTCTATGCCACCTGCGCTCTCCATTATTATTTCCCAAATATTTATCGGACATCTGTTCTTCAGAAGGCATTGGGATATAGAAACTCCCCAAATGTAGGGAATTATTTTGGGTATAATATGTGGGATATACCTCTGTTTTGGGAAAGCTGTACTGCAGAAAGGGATTATGTCTGATTCATCTTTTTCTCCTCAGTGCCAAGTAGAGTGCCTGGTAAATAACAGGTATCATAGATATTAGCTGAATAGTTGAATGGATTAATTCAAAGAAAATGTGGCAATTTTCCTATCACTAAAACTTGACCTTCCCCACTCCACCCCACCCCCCAGTCCCCAGTATACAGCTAGCTTGGAAAAAGTAACTCAGAAGCTAGGCCAACTATAACTGGGAAATAATATAAGAAATCACAAAATCCCGAGATTCAAGTCACTTGTACACAAGCTTCATTTACTGTGTGGAGGTTCGTCAAAGAGTTAAAAATAGACCTGCCCTATGACCCAGAAATTGCACTGTTGGGGATTTACCCCAAAGATACAGATGCAATGAAATGCTGGGACACTTGCACCCCGATGTTTATAGCAGCGATGTCCACAATAGCCAAACCGTGGAAGGAGCCTCGGTGTCCATCGAAAGATGAATGGATAAAGAAGATGTGGTCTATGTATACAATGGAATATTCCTCAGCCATTAGAAACGACAAATACCCACCATTTGCTTTGACGTGGATGGAACTGGAGGGTATTATGCTGAGTGAAGTAAGTCAGTCGGAGAAGGACAAACATTATATGTTCTCATTCATTTGGGGAATATAAATAATAGTGAAAGGGAATAGAAGGGAAGGGAGAAGAAATGGGTAGGAAATATCAGAAAGGGAGACAAAACATGAGAGACTCCTAACTCTGGGAAACAAACTAGGGGTGGTGGAAGGGGAGGAGGGCGGGGGGTGGGGGTGAATGGGTGACGGGCACTGAGGGGGACACTTGACAGGATGAGCACTGGGTGTTATTCTGTATGTTGGCAAATTGAACACCAATAAAAAATAAATTTATTATTAAAAAAAAAAGAAAATCTCCAGTTAGAAGGAAGAAAAAGAGAAAGGAAGGAAGGAGAAAGGAAGGAAGAGAAAGCATTACATGGTCTTAAGACCTGGGCCCAGAAGTAGCATGTTATATAGAATTTCCCTTGTAAGGAGTCCATTGTGATCTATATTAGCACCACATACGTAACATGATGATAGCAAGAGCTACCTTGCATCCCGTGTCATTGATATACATGGACTCCTCACAGCAGTCCTGGGACATAGCATCCTGACCTTCTAGGTGCAGAGACAAGGGACCAGAGTGACTCTAAGGCCTCCAAAACCATCAAAATAGGAGTCACACTGGTCCATTGGGATCCACAGGTCAGACTCTTTCCCTTCCACCTTCCTGCTTCTCATTAGCAGCAAATTAGGAACCTGCTATCTAGTCCTAGACCCTCAAAAAGCATCTTTTCACCCAGATAGGCAAGGACTTCATTGTACTAGACAAAAACTTTTCATTTTTATAGCTTCTTACAATTTATGAAATGGTTTGTGCTTGACTTCCCTTGCTTTACATAACTAGACAAGACCAACAGCATGATTATCTCAATTTCTCAGATGAGGAAGAGGAGGGTAAAAGAGCTTAAATAATTTGCTCAAAGAAGGAACAAAGCCACTGGGCACCCTCTTGACCCAAGTCAATGAATGGTTTTTAAATGGGTAAACTGTACTGATATCGGTCACAATGGGGTTTTAGTTGTATGATCATTGTAAGATCAATTGAGGAGGAAGTATGTAGAGAACTTGGAGCAGAAGCAAGGCATAGGAGCTACAGAAATCAAGAATTAGGAGTAAAGTTTGAAAGAGAATCAACTATCCTTTAGGAAGCAAAACAGAACATGACGAAATTTGGCTTTGTGTATCAAGGCAAAACAAGAGAAATTGATTTTAAAGTACAACAGAAAAAAAAATAGCTGTTAGACATGAGAATGGACACTTGCACCAAAGACAAAAACGTAACATTGTGTTGAATCCCCGTCCCCAAAAATTTCTATCATGTAGGACCCATGAATCCATTAAATGACATCTAGGTAGGGTTGGGTAGAGTCTCGCCCAGACCCTGGACGCCGGAGCAGAGACCCTTAGTCTACACTCTCCTCTGAATCAGAGAACTTTAGGGGTGGAGAACCAAAGTCTAATTTGACCATAATTATGCTCCAGGTAAGTCATGTGACCTTAATCAGGGCACTGAGCACCACTGAACCTCTATTCTCAACCAGAAAAATTTGATAGCGGGATCCCTGGGTGGTGCAGCGGTTTAGCGCCTGCCTTTGGCCCAGGGCGCGATCCTGGAGACCCAGGATCGAATCCCACGTCGGGCTCCCGGTGCATGGAACCTGCTTCTCCCTCTGCCTATGTCTCTGCCTCTCTCTCTCTCTCTCTCTCTCTATCTCTGTGTGACTATCATAAATAAATAAAAATTTTAAAAAATAGAAAAATCTGATAGCAATCCCTGCCCTGCATCTCTCACAGGATTGTCATAAACCACAAGTGAGATCACCTACCTGAAGGGGACTTTGTGAACTGTAAATGCCTTCATTTGCACTCATATTCCATGTGTCAACTTTTTATAATTTAACCAATAAGCCCCACAGTTTGCTTTTAACATACATAATTGCCTTAAATACCGGATCTCACTTTCTCTTCTTTCCATTTAAGATAAATGCTTTGATGTTATTTTACATAGGTGTGCTCAGGCAACCAAGAGGTGTTCTTCAGAAATCAAGATTTTACTGAACTTGGTCAGGGCATTGAGCACACTGGAGAATCTTTGCCACTGTTCCAATAATCAGTGGCAATTAAAACTCACTCATGAGTCTATCCATTTCTTAGGGTTATGGATGACTCTAGTTCTCCATGAATGGCTATCCCATCATTAATATTGGTTGCTAAATTGTTTTTGGCTCTGCTCTCTAGCATTACCTCTTTCCCTATTGATTTGTCTTTCTGAATTGAGGAGGTACGGGTCCCCCTTCTTCATGCTAAATGGCCCTATAAAAATTGAATTTTCCATGAAAAGATTCCAGGGAGTGTGAATATCAAGACAGAATCAAGACCAAGGCATTGCTACAGGATTTGGTATTAGGAGGAAGCTTATAAAAGGCCAGACAACAGGCAAGAAGAACATAGGGCCCTTCATCAGCTCTAACACAGTGTTGGGAGGTGTGGGTGGGAAATAGGTCCAGTCCTGAGATCCCACTCCTGATGACTACTGATTCAGAATATCTAGGATTCATGCCTTATCACATTGCATTTCTCAACAGACTGGTAAGCATTTGAGAATTATAATTCAGATCTTTTTGGCATCCAGTAATTAAAATAAAAAAATAGGATAATCCAACCTATCTACTAATTTTAAAAACAAGCAAAATCTAATTTGAGGCAGATAAAATTTTTACTGAAAGGTAGAGGATGCTGTATTGGAGGATTGATGGCGGGGGGGGAGGCTGGGAAACACAACATTTTCTCTCCTCAAAGAGATTTTTCTCTCAGCAACACAGCTCCAATTAGACATTGCCAGCTTTTTATCTAGAGATATCTTTGATTGCTACATTTTTCTGCACAAAAAAAACAAAACAAAAACAAACAAACAAAAAACAAGGACGCTTGAAAAAAAACAAGGACGCTTGGAGTTTGAGACAGGTCCACTATATCAGCCAGTGTCCGCAGGAAACAGGAGCCCAGACCTCCTTTCTTGCCAATGCCCACCCATCAAGGCTTGGCACATGCCCCATGCAACTCTTCTCAGTAACACTGATGTTCTCAATTCACATTTTCTAGGCTGTCGAGACCCATTCAAACAGTGTGGTGATACGGATCTCCTATAATTCTTCTTTCTTTCCTCATTTACCTACAAATTAATTCCCCTTGTCTGTCAAAATTGGGTCTTAACTTCACACTAAAAATCTCCTTACAGTTCTACATTTCTCAACTGTTTGATTTTGATACCCACGGGGCAGTGAGAAATGTTCCCATCTTTTTCTCCATCTCATCCTCATTCCCATTCTTACTTTTGTTTTGTTTTTGTTTTTTAAAAGATTTTATTAATTTATTCATGAGAGACACAGAGAGAGGCAGAGACACAGGCAGAGGGAAAAGCAGGCTCCCTCCAGGGAACCTGATGCAGGACTCGATCCCAGGACCCCGGAATCACCACCTGAGCCAAGGCAGATGCTCAACCACTGAGCCACCCAGGGACCCCCATTATTACTTTTGATCTCTTTTCCTTGTCTTCTCTCTTTGCCTCCCTTCCGGTCCCAGAAAGAGGATGGGGCACCTCTTCTTCCTCCCTTTGGAAGGGAGAGATTCTTGAGTGAATATCTTCATCTTCCTTCTCACTCCCTACTTGCTCATCGACATGATTATCAGATTTTTGAGGTTGGGGTGGGGTACCTGAGGCCAAGAGCACAAAAATAAATAAATAAAAATCAAAAATAAAATGAAAATAGAAAGCAAGCTCTACCCTATCTCACTCTTTATCCCTCAAAACCAACCTGGCCTTCCATGAAGCAAGCTTTCCTCTGCTTCTGAACCCTCTGTAGTTAGCTCTCCCTGGCTGGATCTCTCACCCTCTATCTCTAATTTCTCAGCTGTGAGTGGGGTGGGTACACTCATTTTGGAGCAAAACACCAAAGGTTCTGTGGCGTTCACTGATCCAGTCTAACCAATTTAAAAGCTAATATTGCAATGTGTATTTGGCTTCTTGTCCGCTCTTAATTGCTTAGAAGCCAAAACAGAGACTGGTGAGTGATTAACATTCCCTAAACACCAACGTTTCCTCTTCTTTTTCTATCTCTTGGCCTCTTGATTTTAATTAATTCTGTGTAGTATGTCTTGAGCTTCTTTGTCTGGAAGAAGCTGTTCAAAGCTAAATCATGGACATAATGAAGAATTCAAAATAGCCCCCTAGTATGAATGTTCTGACCGCTTTCTGTTAATAAGTGAAGTAAATAGAGAGCATATTTTGGGTCTAGCATGACACATGGCACATAGTAAGTACAAAATAATTATTTGTTGAAAGGATACCAACTACAGCATCATTTTTTTAACAATATGGCCAAGGATCTACACAGAGTGGCATATGAGATTATTTATAGATTTTTTTCCATTTAAGAATACCATATTTCCTAATTTTTAAAAACTAATTGTTAGATGTTTTTAAGTATTAACCATGTGAGGCTTACACTTGAATTGGGAAAAAAAATCTGTATTTTAACTGTTTGACTAGAGATCTTCTTGCTAATCAGTCTGCCATCAAAATGGAGCATGTTCAATGAGATTGAAGCAGTATCTCACATATTGGGAAAAAATTTTCCTAAGTCATCCATTCACTCACTAACTGAACCTTTATTGAATTTCTACTACAAAGTCGATATTGTACTTAGAAATAACAAGAAGAATGAGACACTTTCTGCCCTAAGAAGCTTATAATCTCATAACTTAATAGCAGAAATAATTCACACGTATAAATGGTTTTAATATAAAGAACCATTGGGTGATATATGAGATATACTTTAAGAGCATGAGAAGGTGGGAACTTTTGGGAGTTGAGGAAGCTCGTTTACAGCCAGAGTAATTAGGTAAATCTGAATTTAGGAATTAAGGAGTTGTAGGGTAGAGCTGAGAGGAGGAAGTTCAAGGAAAACGGGTACCACAAGCAATAACAGACAAGCATCTAAACAGAGGCACAATTCATAACAGCCCAAAAGTCCAAACAACCCAAATATCCATCCTCTGAAGAATGGATACACTGTGGTATATTCATATAATATAATATCACAGAGCGATGAAATTAATGAACCACTCATAACTGCAGCACCATGGGTGAATCTCACCCATAAAACCTGCAGCAGAAGAAACCAGACACAAAAGAGGACACGTTGCACACAGCTCCACTAATATAACCTTCCCAAGGCAAAACCTATAGTCTTAGAATCAAGATATTGGCTGTGATTACTTTTGGAGAGAAAAGGGGGTAGCGACCAGGAGGCGGCACCAGAAGCAGCTCCAGATAGAATGGAGGTCCAGCAGTGCTCTATTTCTGGATCTACGCCGGGGCTCCCAGGGGGGCATTCACATCGTGGAAATTCATTAAGCTACACACTCACGAGCTATGCATTTCCGTGCATGGATGCTATACTGCAATAAAAATGAAACGAAAAGCAAACAGAAAAATGAAAAACTCAAGATATAGAGAGACACTGGTAGGTCCACCTGGACTGGCGGTTGCAGGTAAATGCTGGGGAAGCAATTTGTGGAGACCACGCATCTTGGCAGTAAAAATAAAAAGTGGGGAAAAGTGCCAGGCAGTTATGATGCATTCCTCACCTCCTCCCACCAACAGCGTGCCCAGCTCCTAAATTTGTCATGATTCTTTCTGAGTTTGTGAGTTTAGGAAAAGGTGTTTGGGACATGATGCTTGGGAGAATTCAGCGGGATCGTGTTTAGGTTTGCTTTATACTCCGTGACAGGATAAGCACTTGAAATGCAGCCTGGTGATCATACCATCTATCTCTGTCCGCGATTCTCTCCCACTCCCGGCCTGCAGAGCAAACGGCACCTGATTATTTTGTAGAGCGGGGTCAGAAGAGTCACTGGTGAGTGAGAAGTGGGAGGGTTTTGCTCAATATTCCTGAGTTTTGTCAACTGTAAAACAGGGCGAGAAAAATGGAAGGAGCAGCAGCTCGCTCGTAAAGTCTGACACGTGCTAAGCATCTCCATCAAGATTTTCTTCTTCCAACGCTCACTTCTTGAGCACCTACTATGGGCTAGGCCCTCTGATCTGGCTAAGTAAGACGTGCTGCACATTAAACCCAGCCAGCCTCACTTAAACAGCAAGATCATTAGAAAGGTAGAAAATACTCCCCCGGGGCTGGGGGGTAGGGGATTCCTGGAGCCCAGCAGAACCTAGGAGGGGCCTACTAGGCCCAGGCACAAACACTGCCCCGTTGGCCCAGTCAGCTTGGCAAAAGGGTATTTCATAGGACACCAAGAATAGGATTTTGCCTGTAATCGTACAGCAAGGATTTGCCAAGCAAATTACTTGTGGAAACCAGGGAAGTGTTAGCCTAGTTAAGAATGAGGAGATTTAGAAAGAACATTTGCATTCAGACAAAGAATATGCTAATTATAACCGAATCTTATCACTTGTGAAAGCAGTTACAAGAATTTGCACCACAGACACTTCTGCTCCCCCCCTTTCCCCATTAACACTGTTCCTATAAGGACCTCAGATTAATAAGATCACAGATTAATAAAATCACAGATTAATAAGATCATATATATATATATATATATATATATATATATATATATATATATTTCCTACCTTCGTCTCTACCAAAGCTGGGAAACTCTGGACGTTATAAACGGAAAGGACATTCTGCAGAGACTTCACACCTCCCTTCTAGAATTTACTCTCATCCCTGCACTGCCAGTCATCATTGGCCACTCCGTCCTTTGAATCAGAAGCTTGAGAATCTTCCTACGCTCTTCCTCCTCCCTGACCCCCAGCAATCCACCGATCCAGTCTGCTTTGTTCCACCTTTCGATGACCTCAGAAATTAGTTCCCTTCTTTCCATTCCAAGTGCATGAGTTTCCAGCCCTCAGCATGTCTCATTGAACTTCTAACATGAATTAACACTTCTTGGTGTGCTTATCTCCCATCTCTCCCGCACGGCACGCTGTCTCAAGCCCTCTGCTGCAGAAAACTTTCTAAAATGCAAATCTGATCACATCAGCATTCCTTCAAAGACTACTGCCAGGAGAAAGAGAATAAAGTTCAAATCAAAATGCTTAACAATTAAAAAAAAAAAAAAAACAGCGGGCAAAGGATAGGAACTGATGTGTCTCGGGAAAGGAAAAGCAAATGATCTTACAGGTTCATAATAAGAGAAGTGCGCGTGAAAACTACGTGGACTCACTTGTCTCACACACACACACACACACACACACACACCAAGCTTCACAGCAAGCTCTACTGGAGAATCTCTACTTCTCTACTGGAGTAGCTGTACACAACCAGTACTTGCAAGCATAGGAAGTGGGAGCAAAAATCAGAAGAATCTGTAGACAGCTATGTGGCGACGTCCCCCCGGATTGTAACCCCACAGTCCTCCAATTCCTAGAAGATACTTATCCTAGAAGATACACATTCACCCTGGAGAAATTATACCTACAGATGCAAGGTTGATGCAGCACTTTTTGTAGTAGCAAAAAATTAGAAACATAAATATCCTTTAATAGGAGACTGATTCTGGGGGTGCCTGGGGGGCTCAGATGGTTAACTGCCTGCCTTGGGCTCAGGTCATGATCCTGGGGTCCTGGGATTGAGCCCCATAGCGGGTCCCCGCTCATCAGCGGGGAATCTGCTTCTCCCTCTGCCCCTGCTCGTGCGAGCACACACATTCTCTCTCTCTCTGTCTTAAATGAATAAATAACATCTTTTTTTTTTTTATTTTATTTATTCATGAGAGACACAGAGAGAGAGAGAGAGGCAGAGACACAGGCAGAGGGAGAAGAAGGCTCCATGCAGGGAGCCTGACGTGGGACTCGATCTGGGGACTCCATGATCATGGCCTGGGCCGAAGGCAGGTGCTCAACTGCTGAGCCACCCAGGCATCCCATACATCTTTTTTAAAAAAAGGAGACGGATTATATAAACTACCCTACACCCACAGAATGGAATTCTATGCAGCTGGGTTTTTTTTAAAAAAAGAAGGAAGAAAAGGGTAAATAGGAAAATAGAAGAGTTTTGTCTGTACCTCTGTGGAAAGATCCCCGTTGCGTGTGACAAAAGGCAAGATGCAGAGTACAGAACCCATTTGTATTGAGAACTCACACACACACACAATCACACTTCTATTTGTTTATATGGAATAAAATAAACTTTGGATACCTAAGAAACAAATTACAGGGATCCCTGGGTGGCTCAGTGGTTTAGTGCCTGCCTTCAGCCCGGGGCGTGATCCTGGAGACCCGGGATTGAGTCCCGCGTCGGGCTCCCTGCATGGAGCCTGCTTCTCCCTCTGCCTGTGTTTCTGCCTCTCTCTCTCTCTCATGAATAAATAAATAGAATCTTTAAAAAAAAAAAAAAAAGAAACAACTTACAGGTGACCTATAATGTGTGTGCACCGTTCACTGTGTTTCTCTTTATACTTTTTGATTATTGGACCGTGTGAATATATTACATACTCAAATAGTTTATTCATTAATTTTTTTTCAAATGATGCATTAGCACAGCATAAAGACCCTTCCTCATTTATGCCCTGCCCACCTCTTCAGCATCAGGTCCTGTCATTTCACCCCAAGAACCACTGTTGCAAAACCTATTGGTTATGAGAAACGGAACCCCTAACTAACTAGTGTCCTTTCTTCTTCTGTCTGCTTTGTCTTCTCTGAGCAGACCTCTCTGCTTAGAATGCTCGCCACCCTTCCTCTACTGTTCCACCATCTCATCACAGTCTACATGGCCTCTTCAAGGACCCCGTCCCAGAAAAGGGCAATGGTCAGCACACCTGCATACCCTCAAAATCCCTAGAATTTGCTTGGGTGCCACTCTTCTCATCCGCATGTGCCTTGATGAGTCCCCGGTCAACCTAGGACTCAGATAGTGGCCGCTCCTCGAGATGCCCACTTGGCTTTCTTGAAAAGTCTTTCTCCCTCTTCCCATGAGACAGGTGAAGGACTTAGTCACAGTCACACCTTTTTCTAGCTTGTCCATTGTCTCATTGCTCCCATTAAAAGTGAAATCTTTCAGGGAAGTGTTTTTCTCTTAATAGTAATAACACTTAATATTTATTTAGCACTTACTGAGCTATGACAGCACTATCCAAATAGAATTTCTTTGGTGATGGAAATATTCTGTATCTGACCCCATGTGGCTGTGGAGCACCTGGAATGTGGCTAATGTGACTGAGTAATTGAATTTGTAATTTTATCTGATTTGAATCCATTTAAATGTAAATTTTTTAAATCTCGTGTAGTTAGTAGACACAGTATTGGGCAGTGTGGCTCTAAGCTCTGTGATAAGTCCTGTATACACATTATCACAGTTAATCCTTACAAGAACCCTGCAAGGGGGATAATAGCACTTATCTCCATTTCACAGATAAGAATATTGAGCCTCAAAGAGTGTAAATGGCTTCCCTACAATCACTCAGCTACAATACGATGAATCTGAGATTAGTAATTGCACAACCTTGAGCCTCTGCATCCTATTCCAAAAAGACCTTTCTGGGACACCTGGGTGGCTCAGCAGTTGAGCATCTGCCTTTGGCTCAGGGCATGATTCTGGGGTTCCAGGATCGAGTCCCACATCAGGATCCCCGCAGGGAGCCTGCTTCTCCCTCTGCCTCTCTCTCATGTCTTTCATGAATAAATATTTTTTTAATAAAGACCTTTCCAACCCCCCAGAGTGTTTCCTCTTATTCCTTCCTAGTCAATCCCCACCAAACACCAGCCCCCAAAGGCAACCGTTCTTCAGATTTCTTCCACCACAGATGACTCTCATCCGCTCTAGAATTTCATATAAATGGAACCATTCAGTATACACTCTTTTATGTCTGGCTTTTTCCATTCTCCATAACATTTTTGAACTTCATCCATGTTGATGTATCAGTAATCTGTTCCTTTTTATTCCTGAGTAGTATTCCATGAGTTGAATATACCATGGTTTGTGTATCCATTCTCTACTGATGGACATTAGGTTGGCTTCTGACTTGGGGTTATTATGAGCAAAGCTCCTATGACCATTCCTACACAAGTCTTTTCATGCATATGTTTTCATTTCTTTTGCTAAATGTCTAGAAGTACGATCTCTAGTTCACACGAGAGGCACATGTTTAACTTCAGACTAAGCTTTTAGCCTCATGGCCAAAGTAATTGCCCTATTTTACACTCCAGCAACAATGCGTTAGAATTTCAGTTGTTCCAAATACTCGCCATCGTTTGCTCTTCTTAGTCTTTGTAATTTTAGCTATTTTCGTGAGTGTAAAATGGCATCTTGTTGTGGTTTTAACTTGCATTTCCCTAATGGCTAAAAACATCGAGCACTCTATCATGTGCCTGTTGATCACTTGTATGTCTTCCTTTGTGGCTTGCCCATGTATGTGTTTTACCCATTTTTCATTGAGTTGTCTTTTGTTGTTTTACAGGCGTTCTTTGTATATTCTGGATAAAGTCCTTCATCAAGATACACGTTTTGTGAATATTTTATCCCAATCTGTTGCTTCCCTAGTGATTTTTTCATGTGTAGTGCATTATATCATATCGTGTTTATGCATTCATACAGTGTTTTCTGTTGAGAAGTTAAAATTTGGCAATTTCTAATTTTTCCACTTTCCCTTTATGTTATTGCTCTCTGGGTCTTATTAAGAAACATTTGCCTTCCCTGATGTCACGAAGATAGTCTCTGATGTTTCTTTCTAGAAGTTTTAAGGTTTCAACAGTTGACCCTGTATAGAAGGCCTATCTTTCACTTGTACAAATTCGTGTTATCAATAAAGTGCAGAGGTACATTCTGGATTGTTCTATTGCCCATTTCTTTATGCCAGGCACTACATATCTCAATATCCCCTTTTCTGTATATTCTGGGCTGGAGTTGGCAAAGGTGAAGAGGCATGAGTTTGGGGAAGAAATAGAGCAGCAGCCATACTTGATGAGGTTTTCATTGGAAGTAATGAGAGGCAGACGTGGAAGTGCCAACAGGATCCAACTTTCCTGTCTGCCCCATTCCATATCCAGCACTTCTTCCTGACAGCATGTGCTTGGGACCAGCAGCCAGCCCAACCCCACCAGACACTTTGCTCCAAACTCACAGGGGCAGTAGCCATGAAGAACCAATATCCTTGGGGAGACTTCTATGCCAGCCCTTTCTGTGCTCCCTGTCATGGCACCTTGATGTGTCCACCTTCAGATTTCCCTCCAGGCTTCAGCCCTCTTGGCTGCACTAGGGCTGCTTGGCAACCTCTCTCTGATCTTCCACTCCCTCTATTGGACCTTTCCTTCCCCTACTTGTTCCCATGTTTGTGTGTTACATTCCTAGTGTTCAGCTCCCCTGATTGAATCCTTACTGAGGAAGTGAAGAAGTGATGGAGAGGGTGGGAGGAAGGGCACAAAGATTAATCACCCTCATGTTGCAGAGACTATTATGAGAATTACTTGGAAGCCACTAGCTGTTTGCCTACAGCTAAAAGACTGTCCTGTCGTGGTTACTGGTACAGAGGAAAGAGCACTGAGTTTGCTCCCATTTCTGTCATGTACTGTGTGGACTTGGATAAGTCCTTTCAGCATTCATGTCCAGTTCCACCACTTTGTCATATGCTCACTCTCTTACCACACAGGATTGCATTAAGGACACCACAGGACCCAGTGTTTCATGCTCTGTAAACCAAAACACACACTTCAGCTTGTCACCACTGTAATCCTCATTATTACCATCATCATTCTTGCAATGATCTACTTGCCTCTCTCCCATGAAATAAGATCGTCATTTTGGCTTCCCTTTACAAGGCCCAGATGAAAGTTTAGAAGAGGAAAGAGGAGCTAGAGATGACAAGCTGCTCTCAAGTTTTTGTGTTCCCTCTGGATTTCTGTTCTTTTTCTTCCACCAATGCCCCTCGACCACAGAGACCAAACTGGTTGAACCACTCTGGCCCCTGGGAGAGTTAATGCATATTCAGGTTAAGAAATCATGCATGATGCCAAGTGATGCAGAACATTTTCTCATATGCATGTTGGCCATGTCTATGTCTTCCTCTGTGAGATTTCTCTTCATGTCTTTTGCCCATTTCATGATTGGATTGTTTGTTTCTTTGATGTTGAGTTTAATAAGTTCTTTATAGATCTTGGAAACTAGCCCTTTATCTGATATGTCATTTGCAAATATCTTCTCCCATTCTGTAGGTTGTCTTTGAGTTTTGTTGACTGTATCCTTTGCTGTGCAAAAGCTTCTTATCTTGATGGAAATACAAATCAAAACCACAATGAGATACCACCTCACACCGGTAAGAATGGGGCAAATTAAAAAGGCAGGAAACAACAAATGTTGGAGGGGATGCGGAGAAAAGGGAACCCTCTTACACTGTTGGTGGGAATGTGAACTGGTGCAGCCACTCTGGAAAACTGTGTGGAGGTTCCTCAAAGAGTTAAAAATAGACCTGCCCTACGACCCAGCAATTGCACTATTGGGGATTTACCCCAAAGATACAGATGCAGTGAAACGCCGGGACACCTGCACCCCGATGTTTATAGCAGCAATGGCCACGATAGCCAAACTGTGGAAGGAGCCTCGGTGTCCAACGAAAGATGAATGGATAAAGAAGATGTGGTTTATGTATACAATGGAATATTACTCAGCCATTAGAAACGACAAATACCCACCATTTGCTTCAACGTGGATGGAACTGGAGGGTATTATGCTGAGTGAAGTAAGTCAGTCGGAGAAGGACAAACATTATATGTTCTCATTCATTTGGGGAATATAAATAATAGTGAAAGGGAATAGAAGGGAAGGGAGAAGAAATGTGTGGAAAATATCAGAAAGGGAGACAGAACGTAAAGACTGCTAACTCTGGGAAACGAACTAGGGGTGGTGGAAGGGGAGGAGGGCGGGGGGTGGGAGTGAATGGGTGACGGGCACTGGGGGTTATTCTGTATGTTTGTAAATTGAACACCAATAAAAAATTAAAAAAAAAAAAAAAAAGAAATCATGCATGGGCCTTGCAAAGCATCCTGTCCAATAAGCTCTCAGCCACACCACAGGGTATCCCACTCAGGGTGATTGTCTGCTAGAGGAGAAGCCAAGAGAGTTCTTCAGATGGCAGCAGTTAAGTCACATGAGTCTGCTCCTTTTAAACTAATTGATGTAACCGTCTGCCATCTTGCCTTTGTCTCACTGAAGGGGAGCAGGAGTGTGGAGGAGCTGAAACCACAGAAATAGTGATGAGGTAAAAACACGACATAGGTGAAAAAGCAGTGTTCATTCAGGAGACCCGAGTTCCACTCTTTGCTTGAGGAATAACCTTGAGGGACTTCAATAAATGCTGGCTTCCCATGAAACTCTCCAAGTTCATACTGGCAAAGTTGTTTCCATTCTGCTCTCCACAGAGACATGAGGTTCCATGTTGGGGACAGAGCTCTGGTCCAGTCACTGGGGTAGCCAATGGGATGGGATGCTGGCCTCTGCATTTCTTTAGTTTTATACCTCCTCTGCCTCATACGTTCAAGTTCAGAGTAATACTTTAGTATTACTTAAAAAAAAAAAAAAGCTCGAAAACATATTGTACTGGATGCTCTCTAAGACTACTTACAGCTTTGAATGCTATGAAATGTTATTTACAGCCAATTCCCCCTATCCTAACAGAAGCAATATCCTGGCTCCCATCATGCAAAACCTTATTTATTCATTCGTTTGCACTTTAATTCATTAATTAATTCAACAAAAGAGTCATTGAATAGCAGACATAGAATTTGGGGCTAAGAGAAGAAAAATGAATTTAAAAGCTCCCTTTACAATTGGCTCCCATAGGCCTAGGGGATCATACAAACAAATGAAAAAACCATAATAAAATGTGATAAATGCTATAATAGAAGTTGGTAAAAATGGCTGTAGGGATATAAAGGAATCCATTCATTCTGCTAGAGGGCTTGGGAAACGTACCACATTATAGTTTCTTATTTCTGCAAGGCATTGACTTGCAGACTTGCATTTTTGTTTGGGTTCATATTCAAATGATTTCTTCATTTCCTGAGCAGGGAGGAATAGTTCTTAGATTTGCTGGGCAACAGGGTTAGTTAGGCCATCAGAGCTGGAAAATGTGTCACAGATCATTCACAAATGGGAAAATCCACGTACGGGCAAGTCAGAGATGCCCACGGATGGCTTCACTATCAAATGAAGAAAACCTAACAAAGAGTGTCCAGGTGTACCCTGTCAAGCACACTCTCAGCACATTACTCCAGTATAAAAAATAAGTACAGTGGAGAAAGAGCTATGTTTTCCACGTGCCTAAATCATGGCCTCACGTTCTTCTCTAACTATGAAAAAGGTTTGCATCCACTCTCAAGACACATATTTCATTTGGCTTGTTGACAGTTTGTGAAGGGCAAGAAGGATTTCTCCCTCTCATGTCTGATCAAATGCACAAAGAGAGGTGCCAGCAATTAACTTAAAACTTTGGCAACGGCAGTGTCCCATGCCTCATTTAACAATAAGTCTACAATTTCTGACCCCATAATGATGTCGTCCCTCATAACTTATTCCCCTGGTTACCCACTGCTCACTTATCATAGGTTTGCAGCTTTGAACTCTTCTTTGCCTCTATAAATTTCCCAAATCACGCCTTTTGTGCAATTTATGAAAATCTATGGAATTTCTTAACACAAAGCATATAAATGTATAGAAAAGTTTTGCTCTCTGGTCTACATTTAGCATTGTGAGAAAAGTCATAAAACATGGGGATTTGGGGTACTTTCTCCAAAGGAGTCTTACATAATTCGAAATCTACACCTCTATAGACACCATCAATTTTCTTATTAATATTGGCAGTAATTCTGATAGGATCCATTGCATATAAAATGTCACTCAAAGTGCTTCATTCACAGCTATTGTGAATCCATAGCAATATCTCCTAATTCTCCAGCATGAGATACAATTTTAGTGAAATTAAAACTGGACAACTCAAATTTCTATAATTCATTACACTCAGTGCCAATTATCAGATTTCTGAGATTATACTTAACTCTGATGCAACCTTTAAGACTCATCCTAAATGCCACATCCTCTATGAAGCCAGTCACCATCTCAACTCACATATACTCTCTCTTCTATGAAATAAGAGCACTTGGCTTATTTACCTGTAATTTTACAATTAAAATCACCATGTCTTGGAGTAAAATATTGCTATCATTCTTACTTGTGGTTTTCTTCTTTTCACGAAAGTACCTCATTTTCTCAAGTACAGAGTAAGTACCTCATGCTTTACTTCTCTTTGTACTGCTCATCACAGCAAGTACTCATTCATCCATGCAATCATGCATCCATTCCACAGATAATTGATGAGCAACTACCGAATATCAGAAACTGTGCAGGACACCGGAATTACAAGTCAGTGTCCCCATCCTCAAGCAATATAGTTTAGTGGGAAAACAAACCAGTATATATGTACTTACCATCCAGAATGAATTGTGTATTAATGAGTAGGCCCTGGGAGATGTGGAAGTCCACCAGAAAGCCCTCAGAACTAGAACTGAGTCCTTCTTGTGGGACTTCGAGAGTAGGCAAGGCAAGGAATGTATGCAAGTAAAAAGAAAGTCATGAGCAAAAGCCTGGAGAAGACACAGATAGATAGGACAGTGCTATAGAGATGGAAGACACCTGAAAGTTACTGTTAGTTGACGTGGAATGAACAAAGAAGGAAAGGGGGGGATAAAAAGGAGGAAGGATGGGGGGCCTGGGTGGCTCAGCCAGTTAAGCATCTGCCTTCAGCTCAGGTCATGATCCCAGGGTTTTGGGATCGAGTCCCCCATAGGGCTCCCTGCTCATCAGGGAGCCTGCTTCTCCCTCTCTCCTACTAATGCTCTCTGTTGCCATCTCTGTCTCTCTCAAACAAATAAATAAAAAATTTTGAAAAAAACTAACCATTTAAAAAAAAGGAGGAAAGATAAAATCAAAAGAAATTTCAGGGTTTTTTATTTTTAACACAGAATATTAAAAAGTACATGCAATTTTAGTTCTTTGTTGGAAGTTTTCTGTTGAAAACTACTCTCTAAACAACACAAATAAACTAATTACTAAATATTGGATTCACTTTTAAGGAAAGTGAATAAAACTCTCATTGGGGAAAAAAAAAAAAAAAAGATGTTTAGCTACCTGAGGCAGCTTGCCTTGTACAGGGAGCTAAATGTCGTTATTTCCAAGGATGAGTGTGCTTTACTCACTAAGATAAGACTTGATTACACCTTTCCTTTTTAGGATCCCTGAGGGCTGGGTAATTCTATGATGGTGGTATTCTTCTTGAACTAAATAAAAATAACTCTCTATGTGTTGAGGGGACAAGGTAGGAAGAAGGAGTCAAGTAAGATACTAAGAATATACTTAATTGAATCATTCCATTTATTGTATAGGAGTCAAAGATTCTCAGAAATAGGCTTCTCTAAAATAAATCAACCAATATATAGGAAGTGACATTCCCTTGCCTTAATTCAAATCTCTCAAGAGACAATAATGATAATATCTACCAGTTATCAGGAATTTATTTGGTACTGAAAATGTGCTGAGGATTGCATATATTCTTCTATCGTCAAGAACACTTTGAAAGTTAGGCATTATTGCTTGCATTAGGAAATACTCAGTAAATGTTTGTGAAATGAGTGAATAAAAGCTCCACCTAGCAAATTACTCCAGAAGCAATTCAATCTACTCATCCGACAATAAAAATTGAGGAAACGCCATGTGCTGTGTATCTAGCAAATCTTGCAGCTTCCTGGGAATCTGAACCCTCTTGGCCCTTAGAGAAAATAACCAAATAGCCATGCAAATATATAACCCATCCACGGTACTTGGCACATATGAAATATTTACCAAATGACTGTATAGGTGAATGAGTGAACGAATGTGTACAAGAACAGTAAAACCATTCCCAAGCCAATATATTGAGGAACCTTTTAAGAGACCAAAGAAAGAACCCATATTGCTTCCTTCTGAAACACTCAACCAAAATAAGCCTTTTTCCTGCAATGTGTGGGAGCAGTAACTTCATTCCCTACCTCTACCTTTTTCACACTGCTGCACACTACCCTAAAGCCAAATGGAAGGAAGAATGCAGCAAAGAGAGAAACCGAACATCGCCAGCCCTTGCCTTAACAATAAAAGAGTTGGGACAAATTCGATGGATTTGATCAATGGATCTAACAAAATAATTTGAGACTTTATGGCTTATTGATCAAGGAACTATGCCTGAGAGGTGCCCATCCATCACCTCTGAGGCCAGAGAACTCCCAGAGAAAACACTGCTCCTGCTGCAAATCACAGTCTCCCTTCTGAATTCAAAAGTTCAATGGCTCTGTCTACCAGAAAAACCTCAGCAAGGCCTAACAAGGCAATATTCTTTCTGCAGGAAGGGAGAGTGAACAGTTAGGAGGCAAAAGGGAACAGAAACTGAGTACACATTTTGAATATAATTCTCACCATGACCTTGTCAGATAAGTGATGGGATCCGTATTCCATGGACAAGGAAAATGAGGTTCAAAGCAGTGAAGTACCCCATCAGACACACACAGCCAGAATGTGCATTTATACCAGAGCTTTCGGGTTTCAACCCCACTCTTCCTCTCCAGCCAGTTCATCAGCCTCTACAGGGATATATTTTCTACAGGAGTCAGAATCAGAACATTTCTATACTGGGGAATATAATATCCAGATAAAAATAGTAATCATAACCCTCTAGAATTCATTTTTCAAGGAAAAACATTATCCAGGAGCTCCAGGTGCCAACAGTCTTCTAAACCCTGGAATCCAACAGTGAACACAGGTAGCCCCAGGCCTTGCCCTCATGGAGTTCACCTTCTGGTGTAAGAGACAGTAAATGCTTAAGCAATAAGTGTGTGCACGCATGTGTGAGTGTGTGTGTGCGTGTGTGTGTGTAACAAGTTCACTTAACAACCTGGGTTCAGTGGAGTGTGAAGCAAAAATCTTTGTTTTGTTGTTTGTTTGTTTGTTTTCTTAATCATCTGAACACATTTTAATGTGCAAAGCTGAAGCTTTCTTTCTGACCCCTGGGTGAAATCTAGTGCACCTAGCATAGCATTTCTCATCATTTCCAGGTATTATTGAACAATCTCATTCTCAGAAACTTTAAAGATTAATCCAAATTAATATTCACTATCACTCTCATTGACTTTTCGGTTTTGGTGTATCCTCCATCTTGGGCTGAGAAATGGGCAACAGGAAAGGGGGGTGGGGGCATGGTACGTTCCTCTCTGTCTCTTTAGTCCTCTTCACTCCTGATTTCATTGTCTCTGATTCCTTCAGGGCTGGTGGAGGGTAAGGAGGGAAAAGAAGGAAGATAATTAAGGTGCAGGAAAGGTGAGTTCAGAACTGTAATCTGGCCCTTTCTCTTCGGGGCACTTTGTAGACCTTTTGGCGAGCTCATCTCACTAGGGATCTCTCTCAGGAGCACTTCCTGGCAAGAGTCTTGCCTCCCAATCAAGTGACCTCCTAACTCATGACCTCTTCAGACCCCACTCACCCACTCACCCTTCCTAATGCACACCCCTCCAGTGCCAGTCAACATGACCCCTCCAGTCTTTCTGTGGGTACCTTCCACCAGAAAGGAACCTCCTGGGTAAGATCTTATTCAAGAAGATTAAAGGTTGATTACATTATTCAGGCTAACCTGATATGCTGAACGGTAGGAGTACTGCCATCGATGAATGAAGCTTGCTCTCACACTGGCCCTTCCCTGTGGCTCAAGCCAGCCCCTCTGAATCCCACCTCCAGGTCTAGACAGGAAGGAACCTGGCACCAGACAATCCCTGGATCCACCAATCTCCCACTTCCACCAAGATCCAAGGACAGAAGTCACATTTGCTGAGCAATTTTCTTGTAGACCATTTAGTTGGCTTATGTTAGAGAGGAGATTCTCCTTCCCCCAGAGAGAAGGAGTCAATGCACAGCACAGCCACTGGCAATCCTCTTTATGGGGTCCTTCCTCTCATCAATCATCTCACCTCTGCTTATATGCCCTTGAGATGGGCAAAGGGGTGAGGGCTGCTGGA
Organism: Canis aureus; assembly: GCF_053574225.1. NCBI lineage: Eukaryota > Metazoa > Chordata > Mammalia > Carnivora > Canidae > Canis > Canis aureus. Next base: position 5,162,042 of record NC_135648.1, read on the forward strand.
CGATTTTAAAGTCTCCTCTCACAGATATACATAGAAGGCCTATGTATTTTTAAAAAATGTATAAGCAATTAACACCTTTTGCCTTCCCCTTTGCAACCTCAGATAAATCTAAGATGACAGAGAAACTTTCATCATACGATCTGTTACATACACAATATAACTTCACTTAGTAATGAGTGTTACGGTAAACAATAAAGCAGAGGAAGTTGAGAGAGTATCAAAGAGAGCATCGACATTGCAGGGGCCGCTCCAGATAAGATGGGAGGACAAGGCCACTCAGAAGAAGAGACATTGAAGCTGCAACCTGAATGAAGTGGAGCACTGAGTCACGTCAACAGCAAGGGCAGGAGCGTGAAACAGAGGACACAGCAAATGCTCAAGCCCTGAGGTGGAACACCAAGTTTGTGCAGGAATTATGAAGACAGCTAATGAAGACAGGGTTAAGTGAAGGGAAGATATCATAGAAGTGGATATAACGGAGAGAGGTAGGAGCCAAACAATGTGAGACCTCCAGATCATACGAAGCCAGTAGGAGTTGAACCCAAGATTGATAGAAGTCACTGGAGAGTTTCAACCAGGGTGGTATTACGAGTCTGGTTTTGTGTTTCATTTTTTAAAATATTTTATTTATTTATTCATAAAAGACACACAGAGAGAGGCAGAGACACAGGCAGAGGGACAAGTAGGCTCCTCAAGGGGAGTCTGATGCGGGACTCGATCCCGGAACCCCGGGATCACGACCTGAGCCAAAGGCAGACTCTCAACCACTGAGCCACCCAGGTGTCCCAGGTTTTGTGTTTCAAGTATCACTGGCTGTTAGGTGAATAATAGATGGTGGAGTTATAATTATCCATACGTGCAAACTATGTTGAGGATCTAGCGAGAACATCATGCTTGATGTCTATGGTCACCTTAGTTATAAAACTTATACACACAGAGCTATGAAGGAGCAAAGCCAGATACCACGTAAAACTACTACAGTTTCCCTTGGACATTAATTAGTTTCATGCATGAACCTTGAGGCTAGAAATTAAAAATAACATACTCGAGATCACAGAAATAGGTTAACTCAGGGTAGTAAAATTAATAATTATGAAATGTATTCAAGAAGGCTTAAAGGAAGTGTGTCTGGACTCTGTTGCTGCATAACACATCATGCCAATCTTGGCAACTTAAAAAGACAACATTTTTAAAAGATTTTTTTTAATTTATTTATTTGAGAGAGAGAGAGAGAAAGTATGAGTAGGGAGGAGGAGCAGAGAGAGAGGGAGAAGCAGACTCCCCGCTGACCAGTGAGCCTGACTCAAGGCTCAATCCCAGGACCCTAGGATTATGACCTGAGCTGAAGGCAGACACTTAACTGAGCTGCCCAGGTGCCCCAAAAAGACATTTTATAACATCTAGTGGTTTTTGTGGGTCAAGAACTCTGGGAAGGCTAGACTAAGTGGTTCAGGCTTGGGGCCTCTCAGGTAGCTATAGTCCAGTGCCACTGAAGCTAGCCCAGCAGTACTGGGCTACTACCCTATTTTCATATTATCTCATGGCTTCTCCATGAGGTTTTTCAGCCTGAGCTAGTTGGGGTTTCCTCATAGCATGGTGGCCTCAGGACAGTTAGATTGCATCCAGGAAGGCTTATGGCTTCAGGACAAGAATTCCAGCTAACCAGGTGGAAGCTTTATCCCGTCTGCCACATTCTTTTGGTTACAAGTGAGTCACAGGCCCTCTGAGATTCCAGGGAAAGGGATAGAGACTGCCCCCCACCATCTCCCAGGGGGAAAATTGTCCAGCTCACGTTGCAAGAAGAGCCTGTAGAAGTGGAGCCATTATTGCAGCCAATGGTAGGAAATACAATCTGCCACATGACACCTAACATGGAAGAGACTATTACAGAAAGGATTCAGAGTATAAGTAGAGATGAGACAGAGACAGAGAAAACTACTTTTGACCATCAGAACTGTTTCATGGTAAATTATTGTTTTTTGTTTGTTTCATGGTAAATTAAAAAAAATTGGAAATAGGATCAAGACATAGATGTGTAACACTGTGCACAAAAGTGAAGTGCCTCTCTTAGATGCCTACACTCACAGACTCGTGCTTGCACACATATGCATACACATATGCACATGCACACAGACACACAAATGCACATGCACCCAGAACCCTCTGACTCCCAACTGTGATTATGTCTGCCATGACCAGTGCTTTTATCCACAGTATTGGGACAACTTAGCAACTGTGCCCCACCACTTCCGTGTCCATTTTGTATCCTTGGAGAGCTTCCTCTGACCCTACTGGAGAAGATTTGTTGATGGTTGTCCTCTCAACTCAGGACAAAGTAATTTCTCTGGAATTCCTCTGTCATCCATCGTCCTCACGTGAACAGCCTGGAGACGTGGAGTTGCAGAGTGCGTGGCTCCAGTGCCATGGATTGGCCGGGCTCCAGCTTCTTTCTCCTAGCAACCTTGTTCTGCCATTTGATGTTAAATATAGAACGTAAGGGGCAGGGTGAGAACTCCAGAGTCCAAGACAAATTCTAATTCTTCCCATCTCTCCATCTATCACCATCTGCTTATCTCACCATTTTATGATGCTTATCATCCCAGTGCTTCGTTATTTCCTGCTCCATCATTCTGCTCCAAGCTAATCCACACCTTCAGAATGGGACACAAAGTTTACTGGTATCACAACTACTAATGATACCATTAAAATATCAACAAACCAGAGTGCAGCTTGCCAGATTCCTCAGTAAATGAGAAATTAATAAAAAGCATCAAAGGACAGGAAACAACTTTATATAAAAGAGTTGCCCAAAGGGGAAACTTCTAGAGTTTTTGCAGCACATGTACACTATGCCAATCTGTGTCTTTTGTAACGACAGCCACTCCAAAACACTATTAATGTCGAAAGATTTGGCAAATAAGCACTCTGGTATATTGAGAAGAGCTGCATTAAATTTTAGAGACCCTAGATCAAAACGTACGTCTTCCATCACTGTTAGTGCAAGGCTACCAAAACCTGGCTCTGCGGTCTTCAGTGACACCCTGGGCTTGGTTCCTGATCTGTTAATGGAAGGAATGGAGTGGGTAATTTCTCTGTTTCCTCTTAGGTTTCTGCTTTGAAGATTCAGAATGTTGCGCTTGGCATATCCCAATGAAATAGAAGATCCAACTAACTAGAACATTCATTCCCATACATTGTATTTAACCAAGTTCCACTGTAATAGTAAAAATAGCTACTTCTTCTATCGGTAAATCAATAGAGCTCACACACTTCCACATCCATCTATGCTCCAGGTTAACTTCAAAATGTTGTCCGAAACTCATAGATGGCCCATATTCCTATGCCCTACCAAGTACATGATATTGAAGGGACAGATGCAATTACACAACAGGCAGTTTGTATGGCTCTTTTTTCTTGATTTAGAATAATACTTTTAGAATCATTCAGAATGAAAAACAGAACTTATAGACACCTAGGTCATACACAATATTCCTGTACTGGAGCATCATAATAATCTTGTGGAGACACATAGAAGAAATATCTAAGCTCAACTAGAAGCCCAAGTCAAGGCAAAGTTTGAATCAACTGCCTAAAAATAATGCCTTGAATCTTTAGAGCACTTTCAAATTTAGAAAACACATTCACAAGATTACTTCACAATGAATCTCACAATGGCCCTGAGTCCTTGTAAACTGAAATGTTGTTCATCTCATTTCACCGGTGAAGCAACTGAGCTCAAAGAGGGTAAGTGGCTTGCTCCAAAACACAAAGGCAGCTAGAGGTGGGATCAGGACCTAACAGAACCACCAAATTCAAAGTTCTGAGGGACCTTGAGGGTTATCCACTGAACCTTTCATCCGAGGCTTCAGTTCTATGGCAGTGATGGCCAGCTGCCCATCAGAACTGGGGCTCTCTTTTCTATGCTGTGGATTTGTAACTGGGATGCGGCCTTCCAACCAGGGTCCACGTTCCCCAGTCTGTCCTGTATCCAGGAGGAATCATATTACCACTCACTGCCAATACCAGGTGAGCAGAAGTGATCTAGATCACCTCTAGGCCCAGATGGGTAAGGAGAAGCTCTCCTTATTCCGTCTCCACCGTCTCTTCCCTGACTCAGAGGACGCTGAAGACCAAGGAGATGGTGGCGCTAAAGATAGCAGATGCCCTGAATCACCACAAGGAAGAAAGTGTATCTGCCAAAGGGGAAACCCTCACATGGACTCTACATGAACAAGAATCTTAAATTGTGTTAAGAAACTGACATTATTTATTTTTCTCCATAGTTAGCATTATACCAATGTACCCACACCCCCACGCCCCCACTCAACCCCCCACAAGCTCCCTGCCTCCAATCAAACACAGTAGGGAGGGAGGGGCTCACTTCTACCACAGGCAGATCATTGCATGTCTGGATGGTTTCCCACCATTAAGCAGCTTTCTTTACACTGAGTAAACTTTTTCTTCTGTTATCTCAGCTGGATCACGGCATGCCTTTGAACTCACACAAAACTGATGTAACGCCTCTTCCACATAACTGGTGTCTGTCTCTAACCCTTTATTAGGACCTCTCTTTATCATCAACTACTGGTTCTTTGGAAAACCCATGTTTCTACAAGATCCTAAGTTCCTCTTCTCTGGCAGCCCTGGTGTCCTTCTGGGCAAAGGACAAGGGTTTGATTAATACCACATGTTTAATGGAAGCTCGTCCTAATTTTGGAGTTGAGCTCTCACCTCGTTTGGAAACATTCACAAATTCGTTAAGACCTGCTTTGGTTCTTTCTCTGCTGTGTTGCTACAGCACCTTTCACGTTTTTCTATCATAACCCTTCTCACATGATACAAATTGTAATCTACCCCCTCTATTTGATAAAGGCATCTGAGCTGAGTCTACCAGCAGCAAGAAGCCCACGTACCATTAGTTCATCACACACAGAACCACAGCTTGCACAACTCCAGGGGGCATCATTCCTTCCTTCATAGTCCTTAAGGCTGTGCCATGAGGTAGCCCTGAGCACAGAACCCCCTGGGGCCCAGAAGGTGATGCAAATGTGCCATTCTTTACTCTTGTTCTCAAGCTACCCCTCAGCCCATGTTGTGGGTACCTGGAGATCCCATATTCCTTTTCCCCTTCTCACTCCTTTTCTGTCTCTCCTATTGCACATACCCAAATCCCACCTCCATCCTCTTCTATATGTCCTTTGTGCCCTGCATTCAAGCAGAGCAGACATAATGTGTTTAGAAATGGAGCACCAGGGGCACCTGGGTGACTCAAGGGTTGAGCATCTGCCTTTGGCTCAGGGCGTGATCCTAGGGTCCTGGGATCGAGTCCTGTATGGGATTCCCCAGTGGAAGCCTGCCTCTCCCTCTGCCTGTGTCTCTGCCTCTCTCTCTCTGTGTCTCATGAATAAATAAATAAAATCTTTTTTAAAAAATGAAGCACCAAAGAGACAACAAATTTCAAGCCTGCTCACACAAATACCTCTCCCCGCACTGCTTGAGAAATCCCTACATTCAGACACCTCCCCCATGGGGAGGAAGATTGACATGGGGGAGAAGACTGAGCAGTTCAATGGAGAAGGAGAAAGAGTGAAAGAAGTTGAAAGCCCCAATGCTTCCTTATTTGCTTATATGTCTTCTCCTCTGACCTACTATATATATTTATTAACTCACTTATTTGAAATTTCTGTAACATTTATTTGCTAGGTACTAGGCACTGTTCCAAGCATTTTGCAAATGTTAATTCATTTTATCCTCATAGTCCCTCCATAGGTAGCATCTCCTGTTTTCCCTATTTTAGGGATGAGGAAACTGGAGACAGATGTCTTGTGACTCACCTGATGTCACCAATCAGTAAGAGTTGTATCAGGATTTGAACCCAGAACCCACGCTGTTAACCACTACCTCTCTGCTGCCACTTAGAGGGGCTCCTTGAGAGCTTGTTTGGAAGTTTGAGCAGGGGATCACAGCTACTTGTATGCCCTTGACCAAAGAATGGTCCTCGTGTATCAGGGAAGTTCATCCTCTTCGACCAAGTGTGTAGTTTTGGGAGGGATGCATATGGAATGGTGAGGGCAGAAGGGGAGAGCCACCTACCAAGCCAGATCAGCTGAATCAACCCTGGCAATAAAGGGAGTGACCGATGTCACAGCCAGACTGCCCTCTCATCCTAGCAGAGTCCTTTGAAAATAAGAGACTGGATCCTACTTGTATCCCCACAAGCTGGCACTAGTTTCTGCAAGACATTGCTCGAATCAATGAGTGAGTGAATGAACGAACAAATGAACAAACAAATGAATGAATATCTCACCCGATTTACTCAGAAAGGATGCCTTGATGGGAACTGACTCCACCATGAGTTTGCAGCCATTTCCAGGCACACATCGTCCCTTTGGGTTGTTGCTCCCCGCTACACAACAGAGAGAGGCACACAGTGCTTCTCCCAGATGCCTAACGACAAGCTGAAATCAATCTACCCACTTGCAGACAGAAACACCAAGGAGGACATGGTAATCCTGTCCACTTCAAAATGTATTGCACATGCAGCCCCAGAGAAGATGCCTCAGGAGGAAAGCATGAGGTCCTCTACTGCAGGGGTCCCTCCCCATGGAAAGCAAAACATCATGTGCCCCAGCAATATGGAGTCACTCCAGCCACATCCCTTCTGAGGCAGAGGTGTGGAGGTGAGAGAGCAGCCACCAGAGCTGCTGCTATTCCTGCCTAGGAAGCAGCCTCAGGGCAATTTGCTGGCTCACCTAGAGGAGGTCACCGGTATGGCCTCCTTTGCCTTGTTCTCATTGACAGGTTGGAAAGGATTCCGGGTCTCCCATCCTAGAAGTGAGGGAACTAAAGCAAGGCTCACAGTGTTTCATTGACACGCGCAGGTTCACAGGGCTGATCATCTGAACTCTGGATCAGGACTTTGGACAGGAACCCCTTGCTTTTCATTTTTGCAAATGCCAATTTTTGGAAACTTAGATGGAATAAACCTTTTAAGCAGATGCAGCATAGCCCTAAGCTGCTGGGCCCACGTGTGGTTTAATCTATCACTTGCCCTTCCCTTCTCCAAACCATCCTTGACAGAGTTCCTACGGCCTCCTTGGAAAACCTCATCCTGGACCCAAGGCCAACAGTTTCCTTTTGCTAATCAAATCCTGGGATGTGTGATGTCAGGAACCCTCAGTGGACGGAGAAGAAGGAAGGGGCACAGCCCCAACTCTTCCACCAAGCAGCTGTGACTTTGAATGGAATCATTCAACCTCTCTGGACTTACTTTTTTGTATTTGTGCACACAAAACAGAAGGATTGGATTGAATGTGTCCTAGGTCCCGTGTGAGTTGACACTGAAACTGTAGGTGAGCTTCATGGCAGGTGAAACACAATGAAAACCCATACATTAAGGTGGAAATTATCCAAACGTTAACCATAGACAAGGGCCTGCGAACTCTTGGTTGCAGTCGAAGAAACGGATTCGAGAATTTATTGTAGCCTGCTGAGGACATGAGCCCAATGTGCTGTGGCCGCAAAGGTCAACAAAATGATGAGTGTTATCCAAAAGGGTATTGTAAAACACAAAGCAGAACACATTTAGCATTTACCCAGAAAACAGAGCCAGTCTATTGCCTGGGAAATGCCATGCTCTTCAAGCTGCTACACGTCTGGAAGCAGACTTGTAGGAATGAGACCAAATCTGGAATGAGAAAATTTTAATGGCTGAGAGCATGGAAAGTGGTAATCATTGAAGGATAGGCTGAAAAGATTTAAATTACACTATGATTATGAAAAAGCAATTCTCTGCCATTTAGTATCCCATATAATATTTAATAACATTCCTTAATTTAGTTATACATACATATTTAAAGTCTCAGATTAAATAAAGTAAAATGTTATTTTAGAAATAATGCTTCTTCCAACTCATGTTTCATGAAACAATTCAACTTTCCATGTGCACCTCTAATAGGAATAACTTGTTCATTATTAAAGTCACATTTTGAATCATCTAACATCTTTTACAAAGCACATCCTCCTCACTGCCACTGAAGTCATTTGAGATGCAGAACTTTCAGGCCCATGTATGATGCTTCACCGGAAATCAGGTTTCAACTCACAGTCGGGTCCCATTCACACAACGTTTGGACAATCCATCATTTCATTCAACCTATAATTATAATTATGATCATTATAACACTATAATTTATGAGGTAGTCCCTCTAAAACTTTAGCCGCCCATCAGTGCTGCCTTTTAAAGTTGCTCACAATGACACCAAACGCTTGCAGTTGTGAGATTATACCCTCGGAAATAATGACTAAATTACCAATATCTTTGTCTTCTTTTATTTTAACAATTTCATCAGATGATTTCTCTAAGCATCACAAGCCGGCATGGATTGAAATGATTTCGGGATCATTTGTCTTCTTTAAAAACAAAATACTTTGTTGTCTAGAAAAAAAAAAATTACCTGAGAGACCATGTCATAATATGAGCAGTGACGGGATCAAAGATAAAGCCACTCCTTCTTTTCCAAGAGAGAACTAGAAGACAGTTCACCTGGTATTCAGACATACAGGAGGACACTAATTACGAGTCTTAAAATTATAATAAAGGCTACAGTTTGGTTATTTCTTTTGTATGTTATCACCCCGGGTTTTGATTGTTCAAGGGTTGGGTGAGATGCCTAACATTTATTGAACATGTATTGTGTGCCAGGGGTTACCTATATGATTTCCCTGAATAATTAAGATCACACTCAGATACAGGTTCAATTATGTCTAGCTCCCAGGTGAATAAACTAAAACTCAAAGTTTTTAAATAGGCCATTTCCCCTAATCACCATATATCTGTCCTAGAATTAGAAATGAGTGGGATGTCTCCAAATCTAAAACCCATAGTCTTCCTTTTTTTTTTTTTTTTTTTTTTTTTTTTTTTTAGGATTTATTTATTTTTAGAGAGAGAATCCCAACACAGGGCTCCATCTCATAACCCTGAGATCACAACCTGAGCTGAAACAAGAGTAGAATGCTTACCTGACTGAGCCACCCAGGCGCCCCCCTCCCCAAACTTTCTATCATATCCGAAAGTTCAAAATACTAGAACAAAGAGCTGTAGTTCAAAGCCTTAGAGAGATAAATATAAAACAGAGTGTCTATTTACTTCATATAATTACAGGAATTTATGTTTCCTTGCTTTGCAATTTTGATAGTCTTTTGCATTTATTACCTCATTTGATATCTGTAAAAATTAAATATCTCCCAAATCGATACCTCCCGGTCGGTATCTCTGGTATGGCATAAAAATATAAAGTGATTCAAAGCAATTTTAGCTATATTCGCTAGCAATATGAATACATGGTTTATAAAAGTCCCTATGAGTCTGTGACGACAAACACATTATTGTATTGGTGCTAATAGGTCCCTTCCGCATCTGACACAAGTTGGGTGGCCACGTTCCTCTGTGTCAGAGGTGTCAGAGACAAAGCAAATGGAGAGGTGGACCTCAGGCCTATCTCTGTCATTTCCACTGTAAATGCTTCTAAAGGATAAGTTTTTCCTTTTTTTTTTTTTTTTTAACATAAGCACAGTTTTATTTTCACACCTAAAAACTAACAAGGATCCCTTTACTGCCAAAAATGCCACCACTGTTTAAGTTTCCCCAATGTCATGATTTCTTTTATGTCCTTTTAAAAATTTTATTTCCCAGTTACGTTTGGTTGATATGGTTCAAAGTGTCTTGTTTTCTAACTTCCCTCCCCTGACTGTGTCCCTGGCTATTTATCTATCGAAGTTCACTTGTTCAGCCTTTGCCCACACTCTGGATTTTGCTGACTGCATCCCTGTGATATTGTTGAACTTGTTCATCAGCACCTTCTATTTCTTGAAAATACAGGTTCTTAGAAATACTTAGATTGAGGGTTCTTTGAGGTTCTATTTTGTCTAAATATGTCTATCTTTTTGTGATGTTAAAACTCACCAATGGGCTCAGAAATTGCAAACCTCACAATCCAATTTTAGTAGCCATTGTGGGTCATTGTCTGTTTTGTCAGGGATTGCAAAAAAAAAAGTGATTTCTACAGGACTCAATTTGAATTGATTAGCTTGAAATCGAAAAAGAATTTCCTCTTATCAGCTATTTGATTATGTTAAAGCACATATTTGTACAGGAAAGTTAAGGAAAATGTTTGATTATTTCCCTTATTTATCACTGTGTAGAATAATGAATTTTTTCTCTAACATCTTCCAAAGGTAGCAAGTGGTATTTTTATTTTTTAATATCATAATGAACTCATGAATTTCAACATAGTTTACATATTTTAATCCTCTGGGGATTTTTTCCAGTGTTTAACTTATCCTATCTTTAGTTGGGTTAACTGCAGAGACTTTCTGTCACTCGTCTTGCAGTGGCCTTAGAAAACTTACTACTTTCTAATTCCAGAAGATGGTTCAGGCTCATTGGACCTTCTCTGCTCCAGTCTCAGAATCAACCATTTTTCCAATGAACCCTTGTACCACTTAATGCTAAGTGGTAGTAAGAGGCCACAGTGTGGGACCAGAGGTGCTCACTGCCACTGGGAGTTCAGTTTCTAGCCCTTATCAGTGGATATAGCTAGAAAATAAGCCGAGTTTTTTTTTAATTCTTTGATTTTATAGTCATACTATAAAGTATGACTATAAAATTTCATTACTATGAAATGATTTTCATTACTATGAAAATCTTATCTGCTTGCTCTAATGCTTTTTTCAGGATAATGATGCCAACATTATTACTAATAATGTTACTATTTATAATTTAAGATTTGCTTATAGTTTTTGTTGTCCTGAAAATGTGTCAGATTAGGAAGATATATGCAAATTACTATGATTTTGAAATAATTTTTTCTCCTGTGGTACATTCACCAATTTGCTATGCATAGTTTAATTTATTTTATTTTGCTTTTATTTTTTTAATTTATTATTTTTTATTATTTTTTTTACTTTGCTTTTAAATTTTAGGTATTTTTTTCTCATTTTGATCTGGTTTTGTTTTATAATTTTTAAAAATGTCCATGGGGTTCTAAAATGCATACAGTGCACATGTGGCTTATCTACATCCCAAATGTCTCCTCCATCTCATGTTCTCCCTCGTACTCATAGATAAACATTTAAAACTTTAGTATATCTTCACTTTTTTCTTTTAAGGAAAATGTCTATACACATTATACATTCCTACTGCTCCCATTTTTTTTTTTGTTTTTTGCAAAAAGCAGGGTTTTATACAAACTCCAGTGAACCTTGCTTTCTTCTTAACAATACATCACTTCACAGTAGCATACACACTTTCTTGTTCCCTTTTTAAGAAGCCTAATAGTTTAGTATCTGTATGTATCAGAGTTTATTCAACCAATCCTATATCAACAGACATTTGGCATTTTTCTCCTGATAGGTAGAAAAGACAGGCATTTGTACTCATCTGCTACAAAGGGCTGCAATGAATATGTCTGTCAAATGTCTTCATATTTTTGTCAGTGTATATTGGGGTTCCTTGAAGTGACCTTATTGGATCAAAATGGAAATGCATGTGTCACTTTGTTAAGATTTTTGCCCAATTCCCCTCATAAGACTTGTACCAATTTGTATTCCCGCCCAACATTTGCAAATACCTTTTCCCTGCAGCCTATGCAATATAGTACGTTATCAAAACCTTGAATTTCTCCACCTAAAAGGTGAGGGGTACCATCTCTATGCCTTTTTATTTTGCATCTCTTATTATAGTAAGTGAGATTGTACATATTTTAATATATTTAAGGTCTTGTGCCTTTTTCCTTGTGGGAACTTTTTATTCATACCTTTGATCCAATTTTTCTATACAATATTTGCACCTTTTTATTTCTCTATTTTAAGCTTTGTATGTAGCAGGGGTACTTTGTGTTGTAATATGAAAATATTTTTCCAGTTTTTCCTTTATGCTCTTATTTAGCTTATAGCCTTTACTGTCATGAATTGGAGGGTTTTTTTTTTTATATATATATATACACAGTCAAATTTGCCAAACTTTTCCCTCATTGCTTCTTTTTTTTTAAATTTTTATTTATTTATGATAGTCACACAGAGAGAGAGAGAGAGGCAGAGACACAGGCAGAGGGAGAAGCAGGCTCCATGCACCGGGACCCCGACGTGGGATTCGATCCCGGGTCTCCAGGATCAGGCCCTGGGCCAAAGGCAGGAGCCAAACCGCTGCGCCACCCAGGGATCCCTCATTGCTTCTGTAAAATGAAGCATAGTGAAAAATATTGTTTCTAGACTATGAAGGAATTTTGTATTTTCATTTAGACATCTAAGTTTTATTTTTCACGTTTATTATTCATTTGGAATTCATGCTAGTGTATAGTGTGGGGAATGAATCAAATTTTGCTTGGAATTCCAGTTCATGCTTTTTGAATTTTTTTTTAAGCAGGCTCCACTCCGCGCCCAGCATGGAGGTCAATGTGGGGCTTGAACTCATGACTCTGAGATGGAGACCCAAGCCAAGATCAAGAGTAGGATGGTTAACTCTCTGAACAACCTAGGTATCCCTTAAACTTATATTTCTGAACATGTTTTTGTACATCCTCAATCATGAATAGTTTAAACAGGTATAGAATTTGAATCTGGAAATAATCCCCCCAGAATTTTTAGCACTCGGGGTCCTCTAGTACCCAAGGTTGTGCTGTCAATCAGATTCTTGGTTCTTTGTATGTAACCTGGATTCATCACCACATACACACATTTCCCTTCCCCCGCCCCCACTCAAATCTCTCTTTCCTCTCCCAGCATTTAGAATCTTTTTACTTCCGTCGTTTTGAAATGTCATATTGAGATGGCTTTCCAAGCGTGTTATTTTTACATTGTGCTGATCACTTTGAGAGTCTTTTCAATTTAGAAGCGTATGTCCTTCAGCATTTGGAAATTTTCTCCTTATTTCTTTAGCAATACTACCATCCATTTTCTCTATTTTTTCCTAGAAATACCATTAGTCAGTATTAGATAATTCATCTAATGTTTCTTTTTCTTTTCTTTTTTTTTTTTTTTTTTTTTTTTTGTCATCTCTATACCCACGTGGGGCTTGAACTCACAATTTTAAGATCAAGAGTCACACGCTCCACTGACTGAGCTAGCCAGGTGCCCCACACATCTAATTTTCTTATCTTTTTCTCTCCAGCTTTCCATCACTTTGACTTATTCTACTTTCTAGCAATTTTCCAATTATAATATTGTAACTTTCTATTTCTATTATTTTTTCCCCAAAATTTGTCTTGAATAGTCCATTGCAGTAGCATTCTTATCCTTGTTTCTTGGAAGCAGTGTTTTCTATTATTTCTTTGGGGACATTAATTCTAGTTCTTGAAGGTTTTTTTGTTTTCCTATCTACAATGTCTCTGTTTCATTTAGGTCCCTTTTTTTTTTTTCTTTTTACTTCAGTCATTCATTTTGGAAGCTCTCCCCAACTATCTCCTTTGGTTTTCATTTTTTTTTTTTATTTGTGGGGCCTTGGTTTCATATTTAAAAGTGAGTGTGGTTCTGGGTGCAAATACTAGGCTTTCTCTCCGAGCTTTCTTTGGAAGATGATAGGACCTTGAGGTTGTCATTCATTGGGAGCCACCAAATCTCAGTGTCTGAATGTCCTCTCTGCAGAGACAAATCTTCCATTCTGCTGTGTGAAGGAGGTAGCTAGAGAGAAAGAACAGAGGTGATATTTTTGGCTCCTTACATTCCAGGATCTGAGCATGAGAAGGAACTGAAGTGTCTCACAACTTGCTGTGTCAATTCTCATTTAATCCCTCCAGTTTGGGCAGCCTGGGGGGCTCAGTGGTTTAGCGCCACCTTCAGCCCAGGGCATGATCCTGGAGACCTGGGATTGAGTCCCACATCAGGCTCCCTGCATGGAGCCTGCTTCTCCCTCTGCCCGTGTCTCTGCCTCTGTCTCTCATGAATAAATAAGTAAAATCTTATTTAAAAAAATAATAATCCCTCTAGTTTTAGTCTGCATCCCAGCTCTGCCCTCCACTATATCCACTGCTGTCCCAAAGACTGGTATGTACAATTTCTCCACAATCTAAACCCTGTTCTACTAAGAGAGGAAGGAGGACACCATCTAAGCCCCTAGCTCATGAAAGGGAGTGGAGCTTGGCAATCCAGCTAGTCTGTATACAGCCATTGAATCAACCTCACTCCAGTCTGGTGTCTCATTCCCATGTTCTATGTATGCCTCAAATGCTGAACTCCTTAGGGTTTTTGCAGAATTGGTTCATTTCACACCAATGTTCACAACTCTATGCACTTAACTATAACTTCATCCATTCCACAGAGGTAAATAATCCTCTTCTCTACTTTCTTCAAAAAATGTGCTAGATTCTCCCATCTACTGTTACCTTCTTTTTCCTTTTCCCATCCTTGATGGTTAATAATTATTTTTTTATTCCTTTACTACTTTTTTTTGTAGTTTTGTGTGTATTTACTTGATTTGCTGTTGTCTAATTGATGATTGATTCTAACCTACTTCAAATCCTTTCTGCCAAAAAGTTCTGCTCTAAAGCAAATGTCCAAGTGCTATAATAACCTTAATTTTATCATTCACAGGTAGATGGGAAGATATATAAAGAAAGAAGGAAGGAAGGAAGGAAGGAAGGAAGGAGAGGCAGGCTTAGTTGGATTTGAGAAAGGGCATCATTTGAAGAGACTATATGACCCAGATATTCAATGTAAGAAATGTTGCCAAGTTGTTATAATCTCAGGCATTTCCACTGGAAAAAAAAAAAAAATCATCATTATGCCTGGCCCCAAAAGCACACCTCCTGGCAGACAGTATGAGAGCACTGGCTGCCTCTAACTATCATATATTCTTCTCTCTCCCAGGCATTTTCCTGGATGAAAAGAAGACTTTTGAGAGTGAAGAGGGATAGAAGGGACAGTGTAGAAGTATCCAACTCCCCTCTGTGCCCAGCGGGGCGTTAACTATGCTTTCCAGCCAACATAGGGAAACCAGCACCCACAGGGGCCCCCCGACAGTGTCGCATTGAACAAAGAGTTGGACACAGTCCTTCACTTGGTGACCTTTTGAAAGAGATATGCTCCCAAAGTGCCAGCAGGCACCGCCAGGCTGTCTGAAAGAGCCTTTGCTGGGTTTCCTAGGTTTCTGCAGACACACTTAAAGAAGGTTATATGTGGTTTGTGCTGAGATGGTAATAAATTAAATTATAGCTCTGGACCAGTTATCTCCCATATAATGGTAGATTGTTCCACTCTGAAAAACCAGAGACTCCGTACTTTCTCAGCTGCCTCTGATTTTCTGAGCAGTTGTCCTAGAAATTTTTAAAGAACATGTTCTGTTTTCATCTGAAAATCTGCCATCTTGTAAACATAGCATTTCTAATAGTCGAAAAATGTTTCTTGCTTTTGGTATGCCATTCACTTTTAAATTAAAGTGTCAGGTGATAGCAGATAAAACTTCCTTCCTCTCAAGTGTCCTTGTCACTATTCTAGTTCAGGTTCTCATTACTGCCAGTTTACGGCAACAGCTTTCTAGCTGCCCTCAACTTTAACCTTCTTCTTGATTCAAATCTCGGTCTGACTTCAAGCCTAGGCTCTTTTCATTACACAACACTGCCTCCCTACCAGCCTTTCTAGTCTGCTCATCTGATGTAATACAGGAAGGGCTGCATCTCAGAATAAAACCATTCGCCTTCAAAGTATTCCTCTCTGCAATCCACATGGTACAGATGCTAGA
Source organism: Canis aureus (assembly GCF_053574225.1). Classification (NCBI taxonomy): domain Eukaryota; kingdom Metazoa; phylum Chordata; class Mammalia; order Carnivora; family Canidae; genus Canis; species Canis aureus. The sequence goes on from NC_135648.1 coordinate 5,177,775, forward strand.
CGTCCATTTTGTTTACATCTCTGTGCTTAGAATCTAGCAACGTCTGATACATAACAAGTGTTCAATTAGTATGTATTAAAGAAAGGAACCATTAATTTATAGAAGCCATCATTTCTCTAAAGTGTGTCATTTTCTCAAATCATCCCAGTAACTGAAGGATAAGGAGGAGACAAAGCAAATGATTGGCTTGATCTGGAGTCTGTGCTGCGTGAGTGTTTGGAAAGATAAAGGAGCAAAGTAGCTAATGGTACAGTCTACAGACAGTGGATGCAGGACTGTGTGATCCAGTGAAGGTTGGAAAAGAAGTCAAGACTTAAAATGACTCATATTTGAAGAAAACAGAGCAGCTCAGGGGTAGAAGGCCCTGACATCTAAAAGTGAATATACTGTCGTGGGAGTGAATTGAGAAACCAGATGGAAAAGAGCCTATGGTCAGAGATATAGCGGAGGGTAAGAGGTAGAGAAGTAATAACATAGAGCAAAGATCGGCCATGGGTGAGGACTAAGGATTACAGAAAAGGCCAAGCAACTGTAAGGCATCAAAATTACAAGACAGTATTGCTAGAGTTTAGGAGACCATCCAGGGCAGCCCGGCGAGGGGGCTCAGGGGTTTAGTGCCGCCTTCAGCCCAGGGCCTGATCCTGGACACCCAGGATCAAGTCCTACGTCGGGCTCCCTCCATGGAGCCTGCTTCTCCCTCCGCCTTTGTCTCTGCCTCTCTCTCTCTCTCTCTCTGTCTGTCTCTCATGAATAAATAAATAAAATCTTAAGAAAAAACAAAAAAGGAGACCATCCATGCTAGAAGTCACATGCCGATGCTTTGGTGAAGCAGTTGGCAGTGTTGCAAGAGGGCACATACCTTGAGCACAGTGAGGCTTTTACACAAACATAAAGGAGGCATGATTTATCCCCACCTAACCTGGCTGGGGAGACGCAGGCAAGATTTGCCCATGTGATAGGACTAAAAACACAAAGTGCTGTAATGTAGTATAAATTGTTTGAGAATATTTGGAAGAATACAAGGAAAGGAGTATTGAGGACACTAGGGGCTGTTGGGGACCCATTAAGACTGGAAATACTAAAGGCATATATAATGAACTATATTTCCTGTCCACTCCTTGTTACCTGCTCAGACGGTACATATATACCGGGAAGATAACGGCCTACATTGTCAGCAGAGGAAGCAGTAGAGGCCAGTGGAAGGTGGGCAGGAAGGCTCAATGTCTGCCTATTGCCAGGCTGCAATGCCTCTAAGGGGCTCAGCTCTGGATTCAGAAAGTCACATTAATGTAATTTTCATAAAGAGTAAATAACATTTTAAGCTCTCCCTGAGAAAGGGTGCATAGCCAGGGATGAAGACAGCAAGCTAAGAAGGAAAAAATAAATCCAGGGGTGCCTGGGTGGCTCAGTCAGTGAAGCATCTGCTTTCAGCTCAGGTCATAATCTCAGGGTCCTGGGATCAAGCCCTGGGTCCAGCTCCCTGCTCAGTGGGGAACCTGCTTCTCCCTCCTCGGTGCTTATGTTCTTTCTCTCTCTCTCTCTCTCTCTCTCTCAAATGAATAACTAAAATCTTTTTTTAGAAAATCCAGTCACAGGACCCTTTAGGAGAGATGAAGAAATCAGCTGAGGTGTGGAGAAAGAGTACCGAACAGGGTAGGTGGAAGATTTCAAAGGCAATCCTCACTTTCCACTTGCCAACTCTACAGACTCAGGCTGCTTATTCCTGCTCTTGGCTACGTAAGGCACTGGGCACGCCTCTGGCTCGTCTTCACACTGCAGGGGTAAACTGTGCTTTCACTGGATGACTACGTACCACTGAAGCCACAGCAAAGTGCTAAGCAGAAGACAAAACCAAAAGGCCAAAGAAGGTGCACAAGGCACTTACTCGCTGCCCAGCTTGGAACATAACACAACTTCAGAATCCTACGTCATGGAGTCACCTGCCCATCTCGAGTTTGTTCACCTTATTATCTCTAGTGGGAAATACAACGGATGAAACATTCTCTTCCCACCCATCCCTTGTTTACTGTCTATCTCTCTTATGTGGCTATCTCTGTCTGTCTGTCATCTGCTGCTGCTGCTTCTCCTCCCCCTCCTCCTTCTCTCTTTCTTTAGCTTTTAAGTAAACTTTAAGATATAATTTACATACAGAAATATACCCATTTTAAGGATACATTCTGATGAGTCTTGACAAATGTATACACGTGCGTAACCACCACCACCACAATCAAGACACACAATATTATTCTCCCCATGAAGTCCCCTCCTGCCTTTTTCCAGACAATTCTCTCATCTCTGACTCGAGGTAACCATCGATATGCTTTCTATAGAAAGTGTATATGGTAGATTTGTCTTTTCCAGATTTCCCAATAAATAAAATCATATAGTATGTGCCCACTTGTGCCTGCCATCTTATGCAGAGGATAACGGGTTTTAGATTCATGCATGTTTTCTGAATCGGGTTCGATCCTTTTTTGCTGAATAGTATTCCACTGTATTAATACCTGGGTCATAGTGTAAGTTTATGTTTAACTTTATGAGAAACACATGTCCATTCTGTTTCAAAATGATTGTCTCACTTCTACCCCCACTGGCAGTGCATGAGAGCTCCATCTGCTTCAGATCCTTGCCAGCTTTCCACATTGTCAGTTTGTTTCATTTTAGCCATTCTAATGTGTAGGCCCTTGTAGGTCACTGTCATTTTCATGTGTGTTTCCCTGATAAGTAATTACGTTGAGTATATATTCATGAGCTCATTGACCATTCATTCATCTTCTTTTGTGAAGTATCTATTCATATCACTGACTCAAATTTTTAGATGATCTATATCACTATTATTGATTTATAACAGTTCTTTATATATCATGGATACAACTCCTTTGTCAAATACAAATATCAGTTGTCAAACATTTGGTTGTGTTAAAATAAGGGAACTTTAAAAATAGCATCACTGTCCATAGAATTCTAAAAATATAGAATATCTCTGTAAACATTGGCTTTTAAGTACCTCTGAACTTCCAGTTCAAGTCAAAAATCCCATTTTTTTAAGCAACAATATATTTCCCTCATACTCCCTCGGCCTAATTTTTCTCTACAAAAAATATCTGTTTGGTTTAATGTCTTTACCCTAATGAATTCGACCTTGAAATACTAGGCTAGTGGAACATGATTCCAAAATTTAGTTTGTTCTATGAGTAAACCACCTGCAAGAAAGCTTTTTGTTTAAATTTTCTCTAGTTTGCAGGTTGATAACTTTGTAAAGGGCCTGATAATAAATATTTTAGGCATAGAGGGTCATAAGTTCCTTCTGTAGCTACTCAACTCTGCCTTTATGAGAATATATTTACACATGACAAAGTATTGTCAGAGACATTCCAAAAATGAATGGCTATGCCCGTGTTCCAAGAAAATCATATTTACAAAAATGAGTGGTAGGCTGGATTTGGCTTCCACATCCAAGCTGTAATAAGCACACACACACACACACACACACACACACACACACACACACCACATTCAAACATGCCTCAAAAAATAAAAATAAAGAAAAAGTTTAGTTTTTTGGTAAATTATGTCCCGACAGTGATCTCTGTACCACTGCAGCTGGTCAGACTCTAGCACTATATTGAGGCAAATTTTCAGGTTCAACCTCAATGTCATCTAGTTAAATTTATAGGACAAAAAAAATTTTTTGTTGTAAGGTCACACACAGTGGTCTTAACTTTGATCAGCTATCCCATAAATCTATGCCAGTCATCACAAGGGAAACTGGGTGGATCAATTTAAGCCTAGCACTCCCATCAGAAAAGTAATTCTCAATGCATGTGAGGCTGAAAGAGCAGAAGCAACATGTATCTGAACAATTCAGAGTCCAGGAAACTACTGCACTGAAATTATAAGTGTAAATGATTCAGAATGAGCCTGTTAAGTTTATAAGAAAACTACCCTAACATGCTAAATTTTTAGAATGCAGTAATCTCCCTGTGATCCATCTTTATATGCCGTAACACCTAGAGGCATTTAATGGTATTCAGTAATTACCATTTGAATGTCTATGTTCTCTAAAATCATTTGTGTGCAAAACTCACCGACCCTGTTGCTCAAACGAATATAACATGAATTCCATTTTACCCACCCCAAATTGGTTCCTCACACCAAGTCACTTAATTCTACTATTGCCACCATGATTCTTTCCATCCCCTAGCTGAAATCCTAGCTTTGTCCTGGAGGGCAGAAGAATGAGTTTATCTTTCTTCAGAGTTTATCTGGGGACAACCTTGGTAATTCCCTGGTCTGGAGAACCCAAGATAATTTCACTCCTTGGGAGTTTTTAACCTCCATCTTAGATCCAATGTCTAACCTTCCATCTTACAATGCAAATTTATGATGTGCCAAGCACTGTGTTAGTAGATTTTTAATAAGATTTATCTCCTTGGATATTTATAACATAAATTGATTAACTATTTTTATTCCAATTCAAATGAGGAAACAAAGGCACAAAAGAGGTTATGCCAGTTTCCCACGTGTTATACAAGTCACTACTGCCAAGGTCAATAATTCAGTAAGATAGGGTCCCAGGACTGGAGGAACTTGCATTCCCTAGAAAGACACAGGCACATGCCAAAACTAAGAAAGTAAAAGTGCTACAAGGGAAATATCTACAGAAAACAAAAGAGGCAAAATAAATTAATGGAGCATCCAGGGCTAGATCAGAGTGAAATTTTTAATTAATTAATTTATTTATTCTTTAAATTGGCATGACTTCCAGGGCAACATTCAGATTAGCTTTTACCCTGAGGTGCTGTGTATTGAGCACTCCAGACAAATGAATGGGTATCAGGAAGAAAAGTTCAAATGACAGTGAGGTAGAACTTGGAAGTAACATGTCACTAGAGACGGGACAGTTGAGGTAGGCACAGAGAGGCAGGTGGTCTTGAAACTGAGTCTCTAATATCATAGCTCATGTTATTTCTCTCTCTCTCTCTCTCTCTCTCTCTCTTTAATCACCCTCTCTTCTCTCACCTTCAACCCCCCTTTTCTCATGAGCTCATATAGATGCCCATTCTCCAGAAAGAATGAAAGTTAAAATTACATAGTAGGAAGGCCTACCTATCCAATGTGTCTTCATTTTACATTTCCACCAATATTAGTCAAATCTGTCTAGAGCACACAACAAGGGTCCAAGCTAACAAAAAAAGGGAGTCTCATGGTTCTTCAAGATCAGGACCTTAGGCAGAAATTTCATGCTGACAGTCTCATGTTAGCCTCTTTCCTCCAGATTCTCTGAGAATCTCCTCAAGAAGCCTCTTCAATTGCAGTAGCACCTTCTGTCAAATACTTCACACATTTGTCACCAAAATGTTTTGGCAGAAGCATCATCTTTAGGTTTTGACATAATCCCGAAGAAAGAGTTTTTCAATTATTACTAATGGAACATTATGCTCCTCTTTGGGAACTTCTGCATGAATAAAAAGGGTCATTAATGACAACTACTTTCAGCCCGGAAATCATTAGTCAGTGATTGGTGCAGGTTTTTTTTCCCCAAGCACCTGGTAATTCCCCACTCCTCCACCACCTCTCCAACTCAAAAAGCAAGTTATTGAGTTGAATACAATAAAGTCAGTGGTACTAATCCCCTGAAGGTGAATGCTATTTATTCTCCATTGTTTTGTTTCCCATAATAATATCTCACATTCCTATACCACTTTTATTCTGAAATGTTTTAGCAGTTCAGTGATACTTTCCAACAACCAGCAATAGAAACTGTTTTTGTGGTACTTTTGATGCTCACTTTCACATATAAAGACTGACCTAGGCTATTAAAACAGTGTGCTGGGAAGGCCTACCTACCCAAGTTGAATTGTTAAATAATATTTATGCTTATTGAATGGCCAAATCAACATGCAAATCCAATAAAGAGAAAGAACAATGGTTTTAGAGGTTCAGGTAAATTATCCATAAGATAGATGATCCCCACCATTGGGCCAATCCCACCATAGGATTCTAAAGGTCTAAAAATGTTTTGTTTTCGTTTTTGTTTTTTTGTATTTTTTCTATCGGAGTTCGATTTGCCAACATATAGCATAGCACTCAGTGCTCATCTCATCAAGTGCCCGGCTCAGTGCCCATCACCCTGTCACCCCCTCCCCCTGCCCACTAAAAATGTTAAATTGATCATCATACCTCTTAATTCAGTCAACAAACCTATAAGGTAAACAACTGTGGTTGATTGGTTAGATCAATGATTCTTAATCTCCTTTCTCTAAGGTATTCAAATATGACAGATAATAACAGGATCTGTTTAAGTATGTTTCCTCTAATTATAAGTCACCCATTCCTCTCCCAACATATGAAGACCTATGGGAACACAGATGAGCAGGATGATTACAATAGGACCACTCCGAATCTACTCTACTCTATTTAAAAGGAAGTCAATCATGAACCTTGATTTATTAGTAGTAACAGCTGGTATTTGATAGACCTCATGGCACACCAATAATACAATATGTCAAAAATTGCTGGTTATATTGAAAAGGTAGACATACTAGTTCAGTATCAGGGAAGTTCATTGGTTCCTTCTCCCCACCCCCCATCATCTCTAAATGATAGCCTTCTACAGGAAAATAAAAGAGAAGTTGGATTATATGCATGTGTAACTATCATTTAAGCATATAGAAATATTCTTTAAGGTGCTTTCTTAGTGTTATAAAGAAATGAGGGATGTCTGTATAGCAAGAAGAGCTTCCAAGACTAAAAGTAGCATCATGTATAGATACGGCACAGAGCAGTTTATAAGAGCACAAACTCTGGAGCAGATTGCCAAAGTCTGGATCCTAATTCATCATTTATTAGTGGTGTTATCTCAAGCAATTTTTTTAACTTTTAACATTGGGATAATAACAGTATATGCCATACAAATTGGTTGTATGGATTACCTGTAGAACATGTGGAACACTGACTCACACATAGTAAGTACTCAATAAAGGTAAGTGGCCTCATTCATTACCCTCCTCCCATGACTGAAATCAGCTATGAAATAATGGGTGATGTTGATAGGGTTTCAGATATTCTTTAATTTTACTTCAAGATCTCAAACACATGTGAGTAGTAACTTCTTCAATGAAATGAAACTATAAAAAAAGAAAAGCTAGAGATCACATTTTTCTTTGAATTCACTCTCCACTTAGATCAAAGAACCACTCTATGGATATATACAGTCATTTGAGGTTGCAGAGTCAAAGTGCTATAAGATATATATATATATAGTTTAAGGTATATATATATATATACACACACACACACACACACACACACATAGTTTACTAATTCAGCACCATTTCTGGATGCAGTTTGATGCACTATGTGGAGAAGAGTGTCCTGAAAGCTGTGATTCCAGACCAAATCAGAAAAGTACATGACATTCACAACATATACGCATTATATATATGTAGCATGAAAGTAGAACTTACATCTCAAAATGTGGACTAGATGACATCTCGGGAATGACTTTTACCACCTATTAATAGAAATGAGAAATAAGTGTGATTTGAGCAAGGTAAAAGTTTGTCATCTACCTATTAGGGCCAGTGTATACGATCCAAGCTCCAGTGTCATCACAGGGACACAGCTCCTTTTGTCTTCCTCCTTTGCCATCCTTGGTATGTAGCTTCAATTTCAAGGACACCTCCAGGACCTAAGTGATTCCTGGAGTTATAGCCATTTTCAATTCAAAGCCAGAAACAAAGGATGGAATGAGTAAAATTTCAATTCACCTATTAAGGAGCTTTCTCAGGAGACCAACTCAACATCTTTCACTTACGCCTCACTAGTCAGAACAGAGTGTGAAATTATACAGAGGAACTCAAGGCAATCCAGAGTTGGAATGTACAAAAGTAAAATTTAAAATATTACTAAAAGGGCTCAATAGTATATTTGAACTGGCAAAAGAAAGAATTAGTGAACTGGATAATGGATTGATAGAGATTATGCAATCTGAAGAACAGAGAAAAGAAGAATGAAGAAAAATGAATACTCTATTTCTGTTTCATATCAAGAACACCAATATATTCATAAGAGGATTACCAAAAGGAGAGGAGAGGACAGAGAGAAAGGAGATGAAAAAATGTTGAGGGGAGTAATGGCTGAAATGTCCCCAAATTTATTGAAAAGCATTAAAATGCACATCCAGGTAACTCAATGATATTCAAGTAAGACGAATTCAAAGAGAAGCCACAAATGGACACATTATATTAAAAATATTAAAATCCAAAGACAAGGAGGAAATCTTGAAAGCGGCCAAAGAAAAATAACTCATCACTTCCATGGAAATCCAAATAAGATTAACAACTGAATTTCCATCAGAAACAATGCAGGGCAGAAGGCAGATAACATATTCAAAGTACTCAAAGAACAGAACCAAGAATCCTATATCCAGCAATTTATCTTTCAAATCCAAAGGTTAAATAAAGACATTTCCAAATAAACAAAAGCTAAAAGAATTTATTGCTAGACCAACCTTACAGAAAATACTAACAGAAGTCCTTGAGGCTAAAAGCATGTGACCCCAGTATTTTTAATCCTCATGAGAAAGCAAAAAAATGCTGGTAAAAGTAATTATGTAATTATAAAAGACAATATAAGGGTACCTGGCTAGCTTAGTAGAGCATACAACTCTTGATCTCAGGGTCATGAGTTCAAGCCTCATGTTGGACTTAGACATTATGAGAAAGAAAGAAGAAAAGAAAGAAAAAAAAGAAAAGAAAAGAAAAGTAAAGAAAAGAAAAGAAAAGAAAAAAAGGAAAGGAAAGGAAAGGAAAGAAAAGAAAAGAAGAAAAGAAAGAAAAAGTACATATTTCTTTACTTTTATTCTAAGTGATTTCAAAAGCAAATGTATTAACCATACATACAAAATATTCTATTGGGCCTGTACCATACAAAACTGTCATGTAAACATCAATAATGGTACAAAGGAGGTGGGCAAAGCTGCACAGAACCAAGGAAATGACCACAGGTGGTGTACAGAGGAGCAAATTAAGAGAACCATAAATGAAGACCAAGAAGGATAACATAACTAAACCATAAATGAATAATTTCCTTTCTTTGCTCACTTTCTCTCAAAGTCATAAAATTATGTAAATAATTGTAACAATGAGTTTGTGGCATTTACAGATATAAATTATAAAACACTAACAACAGTATTTGTAGCTTTGAAACTCAAGTGTGCCTCCTGCAGACAGCATATAACTGTTCCTTTCTGTTGTTTTTTGTTTGCTGTTTTTCCCTTCTGACAATCTCTGTCTTTTGGTTGTGTTGTTTAATCCATTTCACGTCATTATTGTAAAGCTGGATTAACATCTGCCATTTATTTTTGTTATTTATATGTGTCTTGTGTCCTATTTTGTTCCTCTTTTCTCTTTACTTCTTTCTTTTGCATTAATAGCGTCTAAGGCAGCAATTTAGTTTTTAATGATCTTTCACTGTATTTTCTTAAATTATTTCTTCATTGATTGCCTAGAATTTACCCTGTACATCTTAACATGTCACAATCGGCCTCAGGCTTCTACTAACTTATAAGTATGTAGAAATATTATCGTTAGGTAGCTCTATTCCCTTTTCTACACATCTGTGAAGGGAAAAGGGGAGTGAGAACACAGACATGATAGATGACTTCTGTCTTGAGAGGGGAGCAGAAGGGAGAATAGGGTGAGAATTTCAGAAGAGAATTTCTCAGAAAATCCTGGAAGAGCCAATGGAGAGTTCCTGACCAAAACGGTCCACTACAGAAATCCTGTGCCAAGAAGGAATGGCCTGGTTCTAGTAACACCACCTGGCTCAGGGCATTAGCTGGCAATAAGGCCGTGGGAAGTGTGACTTCAGAGTGAATGCCGAAGTGGCTCCAGAGGAGCAGCAACCGGAAGAGTTTCATCAACAACTCTGTTCCTACAGCAGGTCCCTTTGTAGGGAGGTGTGAGCAGGGCATTTCCAAGGCTACCACAAGACTGTATTTTCCTTCCTTGTGAATCCATTTCAGGCCCATTAATATGCCCATAGAGCTGCTACCAATTGTTTTTACTCGAAAGATCATTTTATAAAACATTACACCACTGTCAGTTATACACTTTCAAAAGCACGCTCACAGGGCATGTGCAAAGTCAGTGCCGGATTTATATAAAAGAATAAAACGATAGAGTTCATCCAAGTGCCTCTGAGCATTTTGTCAAAGCTCCGGGCTGTGGAGCCAAGCTGGATGGTGCATGGTGCCGAGTCCAGCTGCCAGGATTACACAGACAGTGAGCAGTGCGCGCTAACTCCAGACGGTTATCTCACCAGTGCATGCCTTGGTCACAAGGGGGAACTGGCAAGGGGTTATTCAACACAAACTTAGCCCTTTAATCACAAAGCTTGTTAATGCCACACGGGGCAGGAGCTGGGCAGGTCTACTAATGGCCAACATCAGCAGTTTTTCTCCTGCCTCGTTGTGCTTCCAAAACCTAAATGCAGACATAGCAGTTCCACACCCAGGCTCTCTTTCGCTCAGTGAAAGTCTTCGCCGGTTTCATTAATGGAGACCAACAGGCAATCACGCCCAGAAGCTTTACATTTATCCTGCCTTGATTGAAAATTACTGTCTATTACATCACTATCCTACATCCCAAGGTCACAAAGGTGTGGACCTGTGTCAGCAGGTGCTCCCTATGCTCAGAGAACAAGGAAAAATTATCCCCCCCTTCAGTGATGAGATCAGGAAGCCCTGATATGTCACCATGTGTTAATGACCTCATTAGACTAAAACCTGTTCCAGGAAGCCTAATTGGAAGTGGCTTGTGATTGTCTTCCAAGTCCTTATTATGAGAAACTCTCAGAGGGAATGGCCAGTGTTCCCCCAGTGGAAGTGTGAGTGTACCCAACAGCCCCCACTCCCAACAAACTCCTGTAAAGCTACAGACACTACAGGCATTGCATGTCAAATCAGCTACGGAAGTCAATATGCTGCCGAATTCACCATAACTCTTTGGGTTCCAGGCAAACAAAAACCCAAGGCCACAGCCATAGCTGGCTCACCCACAGCCCAACTGTCCAACTCAGCCACGCATTTCTCCCTCCCACTCTCCTCCTTGTCTTCTTTATCTGCATGGGTTTGATTTTGATTCTGAAGTCCATTTTTTTCCACCTGGTGGCAAGAAAGCCTTACGTGGTCCCTGGTGCTCACCATTCCAGAGAAGAAAGACCATCTCTTCCCCCAGAGTCTCAGGAAGGCATCTGACAGGCTGGGCTTGGGTCACATGCCTGACCTGAGCCAGTCATGGTGAAGATGTAGTGTTGGGCCACCCTGCCTGGTCAGAAGCCCACCACCTGATGGAGATGAGTTGAAACACGATGGAGTCAACTCTGGCTGAACCACATAGACCAAGAGTGAGTGAAGGCTAATTCACCAAAGAGAGGATGAGCAACTGGGAAAAAAAAAATGCCCCCAACATTAAAGTATTGATTAAAATTCAACTTTCTGTTTATGTCTGAAATAGAAGGGGCAGAAATGTTCTCCTCTCTAAAGAACTGACAAGCTAATTGGGGAGACATACGTAACACACATAAAACAACCCGATATGTAACAACACAGTTTAGTAAATTGTAGGAAGCCAAACAGATAATTGGAGGCCCAGTGAAGACTGGAGGGCTGGTCTAAACTTAAACGGATAATAATCCCCTATACCTAAAACCTAAAAGATACCAAGATGTGCATAGAGGAAATCAGGTTATAAATTTATTCAGACTGGTTTCTTCTTGGAGGAGCTTGCCTTTTTAAATTTGAATAAATTTTTCAACAATAACCACACTACTAAAGACAGTTAACATTTGTGAAGTGCATGCTATGAGTCTGGACCCGCTTTCTACCCTTTACACATTTCACATAGAATATTCACATCAAACCTAAGAGGTAGATACCATGATTGCCTGCATTTTACAAATGAGCAAACTGAAGCCCTGACGGCTAAGGAACTCGCCAAGCGTCATGGAGATGGTCACAAATGAGGTTGGGATTCAAACCCAGGGAGGCTGACTTGTTGATTCCACCCTCTTAGTCCCTATACTCTTCTGTGCTCCATTTGCATTTGAAAAACAGAAACAATAATACTGTACTTACCCCACAAGAATTTCATAAGAATTAAACAATGTCTGTGACACATGGCAAGTAATCAATAAATGGTAATAATACTATTTGTTTGTGAAAGAACTGCAGTGCCCTTTTTGCGTGATGAAAAAAAGCAATGAATTTAGATTAAAAGGGTCTGGTCGCGCATCACAGATCTTCACATTACTGGCTGTTTAACCTTGGGGGAATTCATTTAACCTCTCTGAGCCCCTCTTCCATTCACCTGCGAAGTTGGAATTATAATGTCTCTTTGAAACATCTATCTAAAAAAAAAAAAAAAAACTATCTGAAAACAACATCTAAAAAAATTTTTTAAATAGCGTCTGTGTGAAAAAGTTCTCTGTTTGGGGAAGCATTGTCTAAAATACAGCTGAAGACAGGAGTCTGCAAACTCTTCAATACAATAAACATGCGAAATATTAAAAGGCTAGGTGAGGGGCTGTATACACATTTGTTCACGTCTTGGGTGGTACTGGTCATACTGTACAGGAAAGAGTGGTCATTTTAGGACACCTGAGCTCACCCCTGCCACTCATGAGCTGATTGGCCCTGGATGACTCTCTATCTAGGCCATCGCACAATGATGAGACCTAAGATTACATGGCTTGTGCATTGCTTCCCTTCAGCTGGGTTGAGAGTTCCTACTTCAGCAGACTTGAAAATGCCTCCTTTGGATTGAACACATTTATGAGCAGTTAATGCAGGCCAGGGGTAATTCTGGAGAGCTGAGTAGAACATGAAGGCAGTGCCTGACTTGAGGTCATTGGGACTGAGGAAAAGTAGCATCTGTACCTCATTGTTTCAATCATCAGATAGCACAGTGGAAGGGTCCAGTGTTTTGTCGGGGCTGGTGACAGCGGTGGCAGTGTTACTGACTTGAGTACAGGTCGATGCAATAATTGAGACACGCAAATTATTTGCTTATTTGAAATTCAGATTTAACTGAGTTACCCATACTTTTATTTGCTAAATATGGCAACCCTAGTGTGCAGAGAAGCCACAATGATGGCTTATCTGGAGCAATAAGACACTCCCACAGCTACATTCTAAATAAAGTAGACAAAAGCAGTTCCTCATAAAGCACAATCTTTGCATCAATGTCTCCATCACACAGAACCAAGCCATGGGACCAGGGATTGTACTTGTTCCAAGTCAGTCACTTACAGGCTGGTCAGTGTTTGAGAAGTGGCCCGGCATGAGAAATCTGTCAACAGTGACACCATGTAAATGAATCGGTCAGATCTCTCTCTCCTAAATAATTTGCAGAAAAACATACAATTACCCAGTGAACAAGAAAATAGAAACAAACTCAAGAGACCACAGACCAAAAGCATGGAGCGGCCAAAGACAGGAGTAAGCAAACGCCAAATGATGGAGAGGAGTGGAGAGAGGGAGGCAGCCAGTTCAAGGCAAGAGGAGGAATCTAAGCAGAGACGGGCAGACACTGAGCCTTTGGAATGATAGTGTCAACAGTCAGGGAGCAGTCGAGAACTGACTCCGATGTAACAAATTCTAGAGTCATTCTTAGATCTTCGAGCTGCTATTTGTTCTGGAAGGAACTACATTCAATTTCATAAACTTTGTGGTGCTCAGGAGAAGAATTTTCTGTGTGTATTTATATATGTATCCTTATGATGAGCTGCTGTCAATAAAGGTTATGTGAATGTCTCTGTTTCTTGAAACCTGAAAGAGCATTACACCTACCTTAATTCTCTAAGAGAAAGGTGCCTTTAAGCAAATTCATTCTAGGGGATCCCTGGGTGGCTCAGCGGTTTGGTGCCTGCCTTTGGCCCAGGGCGCGATCCTGGAGTCCCGGGATCGAGTTCTGCGTCGGGCTCCCAGAATGGAGCCTGCTTCTCCCTCCTCCTATGTCTCTGCCTCTCTCTCTATGTCTATCATGAATGAATGAATGAATGAATGAATGAATGAATGAATGAATAAATAAATAAATAAATAAATAAATAAATAAATAAATAAATCTTTAAAAAAAGAAAAGCAAATTCATTTTAAGGGATCTTGGGAATTTGGTCCAGCTGCAGTAGTGGTAGTAGTGGTGGTGGTGGAGGTGGTGATGGTGATAGTAGTGGTGGTGATGATAATAGCGGTGGTGGTGATGATGATAGTAGTGATAGTGGTGGTAGTGATGGCAATGTGGCTCTTGGATTTTGGTGGTGGTAATGGTGCTAGTGGGAGTGATGATGGTGGTGGTTTTGATAAGAGTAGATAATAATGATGGTGGCAGTGGTGATGCTAGTGGTATTGGTAGTGGTAGTGGTGGCGATGGTAGTAATGATGATGATAGCAGGTGTGATAATAGTGGTGGTGGTGGTACTAGTGGTTTTGGCAGAGGTAGTAGTGGTGCTTGTGGTGGTGATAATAGTAGTGGTTGTGGTAGTGATGATGATGCTGGTAGTAGTGATGGTGGTTGGTACAATCATGGTGAGTTGCACTGACATGGGCTCTGGTCCTGGCTAGTTGATGAAAGTCTAGGCCCAAGAGAGGAAAGACTCCCCAGTGCAGTATTATGAAGGAAGAACAAGGAACTCCTGCTTCCCAGTCTTGCACTCTTCTCTGTGTTTATTCCTAGCAGAATCATGCGAAGGGAAGATCAACGCGCCATCGGTGTCCAATAAATCACCTGCTACCCTGTGAGGAGTAAGAGAGAAAAGAGGGAAGAAACATTCCACTCAAGCATAGAAGAAAAAACGTCCACGGCCTGGCACAACACGTGATGCCCTTTAGACTCTTTCTAACCTTAAAAATGAAATTTCTAATGGCCATATTCTCATCAACAAGGCCATTACTCCAACCACCCAGAGATACAAACATACCCATGAGTTCCACATAAATATAATCTCTCTCACACACACAGGACATCCTGATTTTAACCAGAGCCATTCACAGTCCAGGCAGACTGCCCCGTAGGGCTGTTGGTATCCAGGGATCTTCCAGAGTTATTTGGAATCCAGGATTGCCCTTGTGTCGCAACTTTATCCTTGCATCTCTGTCTTACCTGAACGGAGGTAGAACCAATTAAATTCTTTCCAAGAGCTGATTTCCCACAGATTTGGGGACAGGTAGGACAACGCTCTGCCGGGATTTGACACCAAAGAAATGTCATCCATGTGTCAGCTGCAACCAGGTGGCAGGGAAGATCATGGCCTCTAGCACGGCATCAGCATTTCTCTTAATGACCTCACGTGTCTGTGGAGAGGAGGATGACAGCCCGGAGCCCCGTGGAACTGAGGGCCTTAAGGGCAAAAGAGCCCTTACTCTTGTCAGGGAGGAATGACTTCAGCCATGTTGGGCCCGAGGCCATATCGTTATCTGCCTTAGTTTGCTATATCTGGCTCACTTAGCTGCCTCTGCAATGCACACTTTTATTCCATATACCCTTCGCAGAGAATATGGATGGCTGCAATCCATAGAAACACTGAGAAGCTTGTAATTCCTCTCTGTTCCAGAGCCGGCGTGACTATGGGTCAGAGGAAAGGAAAGTTCAGGAAAACACTATAAATTTACACCCACCCCCCAAAAGTGACAGTTCTCAACCATAATGTCACAGCACTCAGGTAAACCATGATGGGTTGTGAAGTTTGCTCTAAAGGAGTCCATTACTAAAAATAAAACATGGGCACTTGCAAATTGTTTACTTAAAAAAAAATTAAGTGGATGCAAACTTATCTCAGTAATAATATGCCTCCCACCCTCTTCCGTTCTGATCCGCAATCCTGAGATGGAGTGAAAGGAAACGGTGTTGAGGAGAGAACCTCAGGGTAAAATGCATATAACCCGTGGCCTGTTCTTATCTATGTAGTTGCTATAATTAGCTAAGTGCTTAGGAATGTGTGCACAGGTATCGCTGGTCACATTTCTCAGGAAAAAAAAAATGAGATTGGATGCCCAGATTTGTACAGGCATGCAGTCCTCACCCTACACGTGCATCATCTTCCGAGAGGGTATTTGTCACTCAGGTATTTTCCATAGGCTGATGTTAACCGTGGCGGCTAATTTCTAACACCGGTTAAATATATCCCACGTTTCCAAGTGATAAACAATGGAAATTTGCCCTCTTCTTGGGACCAAAATGAGTCCCCAAGGTGGAAAGGAGGTGAAACCAGGAGAAAGAATGTTTCTGACTCCCACTCAACTGTCCAGATGGCTCCAATGTCAACCTTACCAAGGAACTACCTGTCACAGGCATAACGGGGTGAAGAATTTTATCCTCCAGAAATGTTCTGTGAGCGTTCTTTACAAGAAAAGCAGGATACCAGAAAATGTGCGTTTCTGCAAGGATCAGAAAGCACACCACTGACAAAGAATCATGTGCCTGTGCGGTAGCAGGCAGGAGTTGTAGCAGGTTGTGGGAACAGTGTGGTGGGTTTACAGGAGGAATTATGTGGGGAAAGCAGCCTGGAGGAAGGAAGCTGGATTGATAAAGGACAACAGGAGGGATTGTCATGAGGAGAGAAACTGGGGCAGAAAAAAATATCATCTAGACAGGCTTTGTGGGAACCTTCCTGTTTGGAACATTGGATAGAATCTTAGGTTAACCCCTTTCAAGAAAGTCCTCAGCAGAAAGCGCAGAGGAAGATGAATGGGAAATATCAGAAAGAGAGACAGAACATGAGAGACTCCTAACTCTGGGAAACGAACTAGGGGTGGTGGAAAGGGAGGTGGGGGGGTGGGGGTGACTGAGTGACGGGCACTGAGGGGGGCACTTGATGGGATGAGCACTGGGTGTTATTCTATATGTTGGCAAATTGAACACCAATAAAAAAAAAAAAATTTATAAAAAAATAAAAAAATAAAATAAAATATAAAATAAAATACATAATAAAATAAAATAATAAAATAAAATAAAATAATAAAATAAAATAAAATAAAATAAAATAGCGCAGAGGCTGGGCCATGCTAGCCCGAGCTCACAAGGAAGTCACCTAAGGATGGATTCATGCCTTCACACTCCTGAGATACAGACGAAGTGACACTTCTTCCAAGAATGGACACCACCAATTTACAGGCTCCATCTTATGCAACTTGCTAAGGATTGGAGCAACCTACTAAGCAAATGTGAATATAATATTTTCAGGACCTCCGAGTGCATTCTAAATTCCACTAGATTGAAAATGCCCTAGCAATACTTTTTTTTTTTTTTACATTTGCTCTGTACATTCAAAATTACAATAAATTTTTAACTGCATTGTATCATTTGGGGCTTACAGTAACCTAGCATGAAGGTCAATATTACATGATGAGAAAACCAAAACTTAATGGAAGTTCTGTGGTTTGCGATGTTCATCACTGTAACGAGCTAGAGAACTGGGCAAGCACTCGCTATTTTTGATTCCAGATATTGTGGCCTTCCCATCGTGAGAAGAAAAACCAACCAACAAAAATTGTCAGCCTAAGACAGGAATGAAACATCAAGGAAATGGGAAACTACTGTAGCTAATGGAGTTGGCTCAGACTGTGATTACCCTCCTTTCTATCACTTTCTATCACATGTGACCATTGACATAGCCCTAAACTTGAACAGGCTCCCCTAGAGAGTCAACTCTTTTCCATTACAGAAACCATGAGACAGTATTTCTACTCAGCACTGTTTATGTGCAAATGGCCATGGCCTATTGTTACCTAAATCTTAGATCCTTAGGGACATTTCACCACGTTTGACCTTAATCTTTTCCCAGGACCAGAATGTGAATTGAAAATGATCTACGGGTCTTTGCTGAAATAGCTGAGTTGAAAATGATCTCTTGGGTGCCTGGCTGACTCAGTCAGTACAGCATGTGACTCTTGGTCGCAAGGTCGGGAGTTCAGGCCCCACATTGGGTAGAGTTTACTTTAAAAAATTAAAAAAAAAAAAAAAAAAAAAGATCTTTAAAGAAGGTGAACTCATAAAATACATGCAAATTAAAGTAAAAAAAATAAGTGAACTCATAAACTAAAATTTCTCCTTTGATCTAGATTTTAATGGATGAGTGTCAAGTGAAGAATGGATAAAAGTCTTAAGCATGTGTTAAGATTGTTTTCTTTTCTAATATCTGGATGTTCCTGTGTCCTTCTAGAATTGAGCTTAAAGCAACTTTTTGCTCAGTTAATCAACAGAGCCTTGCACTAGTTTAGCAGAAATCCAGGCTCTACTTGGCAAATCGCTTGAAAACTCCCCAAGTCTGTTTCCTCACATATAAATAAGCTAAATGTTATCTGACTTGAAATTTCACTGTGCTGGTTAACTGAGCTCACGTATATGAAATTGCCTAGCATAGCAAGACAAAAATGGTTGATCCTAAATATGATATAATGTAGGCAATCTTGTGTCTTTTTTTTTTTTTTCTGGGAAAATTGAGAGTTGGTATCAAAATTCTAGTCAATATTCTCCACCTATCATTCTCTTCAAGCCACATTACAATTGAATCCAACATTTTACTTCTTGTCCCTAATCTGTATTGTTATATCTGTGAACCTTTTAAGTAGCTTCTGCAACCCTCCCTCAAAGTAGCCTGAGAATTCACAGATGCTATAGCTTTGTTTCCAAAGTCAAGGAGAAACTGTCCTGAACCCTCATGCAGGTGGCTCCAGCACACTTATGATGCCAAGATAGAGGTAAAATGAGGCAGATCTGATGATCTACTGGAACTAGAATGCTATAGCTCCCAGTGGGGTCAGAGTTGGATTTAGTAGAGAGGTCAAGCTGACTGAGAAAACTATGGAGGGAGAGATCTACATGAGAGAATTCATTTTTTAAATGAATGTTATGGGGGCATCTGGGTGGGTGGCTTAGTGAGTGAAGCATCCCAGGGTCATGATCCCGGGGTCCTGGGGTCAAGCCCCCCTCAGACTCTCTGATCAGCAGGGAGCCTGCTACTCCCTCTCCTCCCCTCCCCTCCTGTGCTCTCTCTCCCTATCTCTGTCACTATCTCTGTCTATCTGTCTCTCTCTCTCTCTCTCAAATAAATAAACATCTTTAAAAAAATAAATGAATGTTCTGTTCAACGTTGAACCTCAGGCTAACTTCTGGGAGTGACAAAAATTATTGGGGCACCTGGGTGGAAGAGTCGGTTGAGTGTCCAACTCTCGCTTTCAGCTCCAGTCCTGATCTCAGGGTCAAGAGACTGAGCCCCACATTGGGGCTTATATGCAGGAAAACTTCACTCTATAGTCAGCTGGTTAGCTTCAGTAACTATCATTTTCCTGCCTTCCTTACACAAAATCAGTCCTTTTGATGCTCGTTTTACAGTTACTTTTTTCTCCTAGATTAAATACTTTGTCCTTGCCTTTATTGGATTTCATGTATTTCCTGGTGACACCCACCAAGGTGTGTCACTAGGACAGTGAGTCAGCAAGCCCTCTCACACAAACTGGTCGGTACCATAAGCTTAATCATCCAGCTCTATTTAAAGACTTGGCCAGGGGCACCAGGGTGGCTCAGTGGTCTGCCTTCAGCTCAGGTCATGATCCTGGGGTCCTGGGATCGAGTCCCACATCGGGCTCCCCGCAGGGAGCCTTCTTCTCTCTCTGCCTGTGTCTCTGTCTCTCATTTTATTTTTCAAAAAAATTAAAATAAAAATAGAGTGGGCTGGCTTCTTCCAGAAAGAGTCAGACTGAATATTTTAGGCCTTACTGACATTATGGTCTCTGTGGCAATTTATTACTCATCTCCACCGCTGTAGTACAAAAGAAGCCATGGACAGTGCCTAACCAAACAACCAAAGCAGGGTTTCAATAAAACTTTATTAACAAAATAGGTGGGGATCCCTGGGTGGCGCAGCGGTTTAGTGCCTGCCTTTGGCCCAGGGCGCAATCCTGGAGACCCAGGATTGAATCCCACGTCGGGCTCCCGGTGCATGGAGCCTGCTTCTCCCTCTGCCTGTCTCTGCCTCTCTCTCTCTCTCTCTCTCTCTCTCTCTGTGACTATCATACATAAATAAAAATTAAAAAAAAAATAGGTGATGGTGGATTTGGCTCTCAGGCTCTAGTTTACTGACCTCTCCTCTTCCATTTGCCCAGAAATTAATGCTTATTAAAACCGCGTTGATGACAAATGATCAATTTCATCTTATAGTTTACTTCTTGATCACCCAATAATTGCTTGAGGTAGAGTCTGTCTTCCAATGTATCATGAGGAGTCTGTGAAGGACAAGTTCAAGAGCCTTACAAAAAGTTGAGCTCGGTTACATCTGCCATACTTTCTTGACCGGCCAGAGCTATAAACTTATTAATAGAAGAATATAAGCCTCTGCAATCTAATGTTACACGCCATCACTTCCCAAGAGGAAGCTCGTGTTCCAAAAAAACTGGGTACTTGAGATGAATTCCACTTAGAACCAGCTTTTCAAATTGCAGGTCAAATGTTGTCTGCGATACAAAAGTCCCATAAGCTTCTGGAATGCTGGGCCATTATCTTTTTCATCCGCCCCGTATCCTAGTGCCTTGTACACTGTGGTGTTCGTTAAATATTTGGTGAAAGACGATGAATGAATGTTGTCCACAGAGACTAAGATTAACACAGACTGCTACTCAGTACATTGCCCTCTTCCAAAGACTTTAGTTCTTTTTAATTCATCAAGAATGTTCAGTGGAGGGGCACCTGGGTGGATCAGTCAGTTAAGTGTCTGCCTTAGGCTCAGGTCGAGATCTCAGGGTCCTGGGATTGAGCCCCAGGCTCTGTGCTCAGCGAACAATCTGCTTGTTCCTCTTCCTCTCCCTCTGCTCCTCCCCTGCTCATGTTCGTGTGCTCTCCCTCTCTCTTTCTGTCTCTAATAAATAAATAATCTTTTTTTAAAGATTTTATGTATTTATTCATAAGAGACCCAAAGAGAGAGGCAGAGACACAGACAGAGGGAGAGACAGGCTCCCCATGGGGAGCCCAATGCAGGACTCGATCCCAGGACCCTGGGATCACAACCTGAGCCAAAGCCAGATGCTCAACCACTGAGCTGCCCAGGTGCTCCAATAAATAAAAAATCTTTTAAAAAAAAGTTCAGTGGTACTGGACCTACCAAAACATTCTATAATATCCATAGACTTCTTAACATTTCATTAAAACAGTGATCCTTTTCCAGAAAATCTGTTAATGAGACAAAATAGACACTGGTTGGAGACTTAGAAGACCTAGGTTCTCGTCTTAGCTGTGCCACTTGGGCTGCAGGATTTCAAATAAGCTTTTCCCTGCTGTGGGTCTCTGTTTCCTCACGCGCAAGATAAATTAGCTGGACTCCACATTCCCTACGGTGCCTTCTCTCTGCTCAACAGTGCGGCCCACACAGGCCATGCATCCACCTCTAATCCCACATTCTCGACCCGTTACCTGTCTTCGCCTGAAATGTGGGAAGGACATGACCACTAGGGCCTGGACTCTCTCTAGGCAGACAGAGAGCCCCTTTTCTTCTCCAAATTTGCACCTCAGGGGGGAAGACTTTCAGAGACTCACCTGAGGAAGGAAGCATCTTCTAGACAAGAGGCTCGGGTGGCAAAGGGCCCCGTAATCACTCTGATGGATCTCCCTGAGATAGGGACACCACTCCTGCTGGGACAGAGTTTCATTGTCGGCAGGGGCAAAGCGAGGAATAATCAGCTCCTCCTGAGTCACAGGGACACGGAGAAGAGACAAGCAGCAGACAGGCAGAGAAGCTAAAGAGAAAAACAAAGGCAAAGGGAAACATGGAAAGTACTAACTAGGGAATACAAAAGACTTAATGGAGCAATGATTTACAACAATGTGCCTTTTTTAGGGAAGGCGGATTGAAATTCCACAGAGCTTCAATTTTCCTCTAAACGCTTGTGATTTCAGAGACTCCCCAGAGTCCGTGCTCCCTCTGGAGCACTCTCAGCAGGAAGGAAGTCCTGGCCCACCTGCTGTGGGAAGAGGGGAGGCGGGTGGTTTCTGCACTGGGACAGATGAGGCCACCCCCACGCCCCACGTGAAGAAAAATGAAACCACTCTTTTGAAAGAGGGGGCTCAGCCAGAGAACCACGAACACGCTCAATGAGAGATTTCTAAGCTTCCCGTTTCCAGAGGTTTCACCTTCCATGGCAGTTGTCAAGGCAACAGAGTCAAGTAACAACCAAAGAACAAATGGCATCAGCCTCACTGGGTGTCACCACCTTTACCTGCCAACTGCAGGTACACATAGTGCCCTCTCTTGTCTGGCAACAGCATCCCCGACTTAACTCCCAGATGCACAGACAGCAGGACACAGACAGAGACACAGGCACGCTCTCTTTTCCTACACATGAGGCCTCCTCGTGAGCCTACAAAGAATTTGGAGCCCTCTAAGTGTCTCTCAAATGTAGCAGCCTTTAGAAATATCTGTCATTTTTAACCATTCTGGCAACCTGGGCTTATGCATCATGGGGAAAATATTCTTTGTTCTGAAAACCAATCTGCTAGGGAACCTCAGGAAAGTCAGTTTGTTTGTTTGTCTTCAAAACAGACCTAGAGTCCCAAATATTTTCCTTATTCACAATTGCAGGGGATAAAATGAACATTCAAATTAATATGGTCCCGATAGCTCCACAAGCCCTAAAGAAAGGACAGCCTCAAGGGCATCACACTGTGGACAAAAAGGAAGCAGTTATTAGAACCGGAGTGAGTGTGCGTGCAGGGAGCCTGCAGAGGAAGGATGGGCTCCGTGCTGGCTCCGGGCGTGCTCAGTTACCGCCGTAAGATGCTCCCTGTTTGGAATCTTTCTAAGTGGGAAACAGGCTAGGGAAACTCTACAGTGAATTATATGTTAAGACCAGCTGATTAGGTCTTAATTCACCCGTTTGCTCCAGACACATATCCTGGCAACACCATAAAAATGTGTAATTGGCCACTCACCCTGGTTTCAGTGCTGAGGACCACCAGGAAGCCTTCCCAGATGTGCCAATAGACTGGTTCCTTCCATCTGCTGACCCGCTGACATCACTCTTTGTGCATCATTTTTCAAAACACCAACTACATCCTGTCTGGTCTCGAGTCACGCGTCTAGCCTGCCTTATCTCCTCACTACACTGGCATTGGCTGGAAGCTCCTAGAGGGTGGGTACAACGTCCAGATCATCTCTGTAGCCATCTTCACAGGGTTTCCTGAGGATCTTATTCATTTATTTATTCAACAAACATTTCTGAAGCTCGCATTAGACCAGATGTACTGGGACCTGAAGATGCACCCATAAATAAGACATCTTAGCCACTTGACACTCACTTGTGAGGGAGAGACACTTAACTACACAAATGAAAAGCTTGGATGACCATTAGGATGGAAATCAACAGTACCGTGTGAATAATACTAGCTAATGTGTTCCATGGGGCCACCAACTATTTTAAGAATTTCATTGGGATGGGGAGTGCTAGGTGGCTCAGTCAGTAAAGCATCTGACTCTTGATTTCAGTTCAGGTCATGATCTCAGGGTCGTGAGATCGAGCCCCACATCAAGCTCCACACTCAGCATGGAGTCGGCTTGGGATTCTTTCTCTCTCCCTCTGCTCTGCCCCCACTCTACTCGCACCGTCTCTCTCTCTCTAATTCTCTCTATAATAAATGAATGAATCTTAAAAGAATTTCATTTGGCATCAACTTATTTTAATCCTCACCAGCCCTGTGACGTCCGCACTATTACCATCCACATTTTACAGATAAGGGCGTCAAGGAACAGAAAATCTAAGTAATTAGCCAAGGCCTCAAAGCCAGTAATGGCAGGGCTGGGACCAAATGCCAGACCAGCCAGGCTAGTAACTGCTGTGTTCTTCAGGCTCTGAGAAGGAATGACAGGAGATCCTTTTTGAAAGAGGTCAGGAAAGGCCTCTCTGTAGAAGTGACACTGAAATCGGGAGCTGAAGGCAGAAGCAGCCACAGGTGTCTCCAGTGCTGTTGATGAAATAAGCCACCGGCTGGGGCAAGGGGCACCCTGCAGGGCTGACCTAGAGCTCCATTTGACCCAACAAGGGAGCTGTGGGATGAGAAGCATAGGCAAAGGCAGCTGAAAATATCAGATCAAGAGTTCCAGGTTTCATTCCAGGCTTTTGCAGACTTCTTCCCAGTGTCCCCATTTTCTAACCAGAGAAAAGTAATTATCAGCATCCATGTGAACCTCTGCCTGATGAGTCAGACAATCCAGTCTGGTTTCTCATCAAACCAAAGCCATCCATGGCCATCCTCTGTCAGGATGGTTCTGGGCAGAACTAAGGTGTCTCCTTTGAGAACTGAGTTTGGCAGGGGCGCCTGGATGGCACCATCGGTGAAGCATCCAACTCTTGGTTTAGGCTCAGGTCATGATTTCAGGGTCGTGGAATCGAGCCCCATGTTGGGCTCCACACTAAGCACAGAGTCTGTTTGAGATTCTCTCTCCCTCTCCCTTCTGCCCCTTGTGCTTATGCTTTCTCTCTCTCTCTCAAAATAAATATTTTAAAAAATATTTTATTTATTTATTCATGAGAGACACACACAGAGAGAGAGAGAGAGAGAGACAGGCAGAGGGAGAAGCAGGCTCCCTGTGGGGAGCCCAATGTGGGACTCAATCCTGGGACTCCAGGGTCATGCCCTGAGCCAGATGCTCAACCACTGACCCACCCAGGCATCCCTCAAAATAAATAAACTTTTTTTTAAAATAAATAAACTTTAAAAAAATAAAAAAGAACTGAGGTTGGCAAAGTTTGAATGTGTGGTGTTCCTCTAATGAGCACTCATAGGAATGTGCCAGGCACCATGCTAAGGAGGGCACAGTGGAAAGAGGCAGCCTGAGGTGGGAGGAAGGTTAAAAGTTTCAGAGGCAGGCATCCCTGATTGAAACCCAGCTCCATGACTCAGTGTTCTCATGTCACATGGGATGGTGGCTTCCACTTCTACAAAATGTGGGAAACCCAACTTTTTTCAGGGCTACTGGAAGGATAAGGCAAGAGAACCCTGTAATGCAATGAGAATCGTGTAGGCCCTAAAGACCATATTAGGGATTTTGTTGCCTTTCTCTGTCCCTCACCATCTAATGAGGGATCATAGGCATGTGTATGTGAACGAAAACAGCCACCTATGACCTAATGTGCTGTGTTGCCTGTGGGAGGCACCAGGCTAAGAGGGAGAAGTGGACACTGCCTATTGTGTTCACGCTTTCTGGGAAATGCATGGCCAAGCAGGTCTCCTGTGTTGACTTTTATGGATTCCCAGAACTTCCACTGTGGCTTTCCAGCCTCTGCCGCTACGCTTCCTACAACTTGAACTTTGGGGCACTAACATTTATGAAATACCCAAATACCATAATAATTATTATTATGCATATATTATCCCATTTAACTCTCAAGACAACATTATAGGATAAGTCTAATGATCCTCTTTGCTATTCTGAATGTTTACCAGTGTCTGGCTTTCCTCTAGTTCCTGGTACGTGAAGGAGTAGTAAGATCCCTCAGCCGCTGACCTCGAGGCATAGCCACATCCCTGGTATGGACAAGGAGATGTAAAGAGAAGAGAAGGATCTCACTTCTCTGTGTGGTTGCCAGTGTTAAAGCCTACACTCTTCCTCTGGGGGGTGGGGGGGGGGCACTTCTCCCAGGTGGTGTTGCTACAGAAAGATGTCACGTAAAGAATGGCTGCCCCAGAGAGCTGCCTCTCCCCGACCACGGACTCCGTGTGAATTAGAAATTCAACTTTGTCGTGTGAAGCCATGAAGTTGCTGGAGTTGAATTTTTTTTCCTTTTTTTCCTTGGCTGATCTGGGCAGTACACTCCTGAGACTCAAATTTGAAATCCGTCCTATCTGAATACAGGACCCATACCTCTTCCTCTAGGGCACGCTACCTGATGATGCCAAATTTGATATACACGTTAAGAAAGAGTTGTTCTGAGGGCAAATATGGAATTGAAAAGAATGGAATTTCTGCAATGGCGGAACGTCAGGGACTGGGCAGGATCAGCAATGCAACAGGGCTTTTGGAAAGTCATCAAACTCTGCAGAAAGGGAGCTGGTGGTTGTAACTCTCACTGTAATCGTGTGGTGGTGGTGGTTAGTGTCAGAGGCAGGGCAGGGGCAGTGGCGGAAGCCAGGGCAGTGGTAGGTTCAGGGACCAACGTGGTCAGCAACGTTGAGAGTCACTGTCAGGAGGTTAAGAGTATCTAGTAAATAGCATTCTTCTCCTTCTGCATTCAGAACCAATAAGAAATAGATCCAGGAGTTAGATTGACAGAGGTCAAAACATCCCCTTTCTGAGAGTCTGGATTGGAGGTCACGGCTTGGTCCACAGCAACGATGGGATATTTTGTGATATTTTATCCCAGAATTAACCCTGCCTATCAAATCACAGGTGGTGAGACAACCTCAGGCCTCCTCCTCCCATCCCGCAGAGGTGAAGCTTATCGAGGAAGCCCACACCATGATAACAGAGCCAACCAGGACACACTCAACTCAGGAAGAACTGAACCAAGCATGACCAGTTCCTAGTTCATTCCTCCAAACTCCACTCAGATGGGTCACTCCCCCTTCTCAAAGGTATGGAAGAGCTCAAATTTGTTTCTCTCTCCAGCCTCAGTCTCTTCCCCCACTAAAGAAGAGGTTGGATTTAGCAAACTATGAAGTTCCTTCTGGTTATGTAAAATGTAATGTTCAAACTGAGAGAAATCATACACTTGCAAAAAGTAGAGCAGTCCATCAAGTAACCACCAGAGTATTTTCTGAATCTTGACAGAGGGCAGAGCATGAAGGCTCTGCAGCTCTTCAGTTACTCCAGCAACATGCCCACAGAGCCAGAGGTGGTTATAATAAGCTCTCCAGACTCTGTGGAACCAGAAGTTAAGAAAAGGATTTGAACTGCAGTGGGCAAGAAGGCCAGGTCATACAGTAACCCTAAAAAGTTCCAAGTCGGAACACAGCCCACTGGAACAAACCAGAGAGAAAGGTGTTTGGAAATTTCTTTGATTTATGACCTACTATAGGATATTGAGACATTATTTATGATCGATATATGTGCCTGCTGGCATCTCACTGGAGCCATTGACACTGCTTCATGCCACGGAGGTTGGTCAGCCCAATCCAACAGACATACTATCTGTGTCCTGTTGGTGCAGGCAATAAACCCAGATATAGTCATCCATCTCCCTGAAAACGGTGCTGGTTACTCCAGCCCTTGGAGGGCTGCCCCAGAGATGTGGATTTGCAAGGAGAAGGCAGGTTGGTGGGAAAAAGACAGACTTCCTCAGTAATTCTCATTTGAAATTTCTCACAGCATCATCCTTCAGTAATTCGCCTTCCTTAAAAAAAAAAAAAAAACACACACACACACACAGAGCATAGCTTTGGGTCGCTAGGACCCTCACTGTAAAACTTCCTCAACGTATTTCTCCTAAGGCTGATACAAGTGGAATGCCAATAAAAGTAAAACTCATCTAGATTGGCATCTGGTCAGTCAACTTATATACCATCCCTTACACTAGATGACATGGGAAATGTAAATTAGGAAATATCAAATATTTTATTTATGTAAAGTATAAACATGTCACTTGTATAAAATAAGAAATAGGAGTTTCCTTGTCTTTAAGGACCTCCCCCCTCTGGGGGCAGCAGAGACTCTGCCTAGAAATTTATATATCAGTCCTATTTCTCTTCTTCCATTTAGTCCAATGAGTACGCCACGTACCCCCCCTCCACGAGGACTTTGAA
Organism: Canis aureus; assembly: GCF_053574225.1. NCBI lineage: Eukaryota > Metazoa > Chordata > Mammalia > Carnivora > Canidae > Canis > Canis aureus. The sequence continues at coordinate 5,205,560 of NC_135648.1, forward strand.
CACGCTTTCCAATGCCTGCATCACTCTCACTGCATATAAATCTGTCCTCTCTCAAAAAACAACACACTGTTGAACCCCACTGACCTTATCTTACTGAATCCTACCTTTCTTGTAATCTCAGCTTAAATATTAATTTTTTCAGGAGGCCTTTCCTGAGGCCCTAGACTAGGTGAGATTCCTCTGCAAGGTGTTAGCACAGCGCCCTATACTTCCCCCAGCATAATATTCATCACATTGACCGGAATTACTCAGTTGATAGTCTACTGTTTCAGCCAGACTGTGGGTCCTCAGAGACAGGGGACATGTCTGCCTTGCTCCTACTAATCCAGTAGATTCGCCATCTGCATCCTCTGGCACAAGTTATAAATCTATGCATAGCTATAGCCATTTATCTTCTCGAAAATGTTCTTGGTTAATCATGCTCTTCGAGGGCTGACCAAAGATCTGGTTTTGTGGAAAAGGCAGAAAGATGACTTTGTGCATTTCCAGTGACTCGCAAAGTCTCACGCAAGGAGGTGTTCAATAAATGTTTATTAAAGAATAAACGGATAAATGAATGAATGAAATTATTATAACTAATCAGTGCTCATCAGAGAACTGACTATAAATGCAATAACACTCAACAGCTGAAAAGTGAAAATCTAGTCTAATGCTGCTGCCCTTGATTCGGTTTGGTTCAATGTTTGGAAACCTAAAAGTTGACCACTTTTTGGGACTTTGATATTCTTCTCTCAAAAGAGATGCATCCCCCATACTTTTTTTAACTGTTCCATTCACTCATAACAGCACCTCTAATCCTTCCCTGGGTCTACACCATCTCTGCCTCCCACTACCTTTCTCTAGGATATCTAATGCAAGGCAGAAGGTGAAGACTAACTTAATAATGTGTCTGCATTTGGCCAACGGCAAAGGCTCCATAGGTTTCTCTCTAAGAAGCAGGCTAAAATTAAAAGATGAGGGGAAAAAAAGACAAAGCCTAAATAAACAGAACTAAAAATTAGGGAAAGTTAGATGCTCTCATATTGGAAGTCTTCATGGTTGCAGGTATGAGGGGACAATGGTCCTCACTCAGGGAAGCACCATCTCCCTTACAGCTACTGTTTCAATGCTTTAGTTTGTGATCTGGGGCCCCCATTCCAGCCTCTCACCCTGTGACCTGGATTTGCTCTTACCATTGATCTGATAACTTCTCATTGGTTCTTAGAGGCCCCACCTTCAACACATTATTTATTCCACAAATATTTATTGAGTTTCTACTAGGTGCTAGAGACTGGGGATTTAGTGGTAAACAGAACAAACATGGTTGTTGTCTTCACGAAATCTACAATCTAGTGACTGGCATAGATCATAAAGTAATATTGCAAATAATAAATGCAGAGTTACAGATTGTCATGAATGCCAGGAAGAAAAGGTATAATGTGTTATGGGAGATTGTAATGAGAAAAATGTTTTAAATTAAGGGATGATAGAAAGCTTCCCTAAGGAATTAGGGGCCTAGAGAATGAATGGGTTTAGCTACTGAAAGACAAGGGACATTGTGGCCAGAGCAACAGGAAGAGTTTGTGGTAAAGCCCTGAGGTGGAAAGAGCTTAGTGCATTTGAAGACATGGAAGAAAGCCAATGTGGAAAGAACTTTTGGGAAGAAAATACAAGAAAAGCTTGAGAGATAGGCAGAGACGGGACCTCATAAGACTTTGTAGGCCAAGTCAATGATGAGGGTTTTCTAATGTTGGTGAGGATGTGGAGAAAGAGGAATGCTTGTGCAGTGTTGGTGGGAATGCAAACTGGTGCAGCCACTCTGGAAGGCCTTATGGAGGTCTGTCAAAAAACTAAAAATAGAGCTACACTCTGATCCAGTAATCACACTACTGTGTATTTACCCAAAGCATATGAACAGTAATTTGAAAGTATATATGCACCCCTATATTTATTGCAGCACTATTTACAATAGCCAAATTATGGAAGCAGCCTAAGTGCCCACCAATAGATGAATGGATAAAGAATATGTTACACACACACAGGAATATTACTGAGCCATAAAAAATGAAATGTTGCCATTTGCAACAACATGGATGGATCTAGAGGGTATAATACTAAGGAAAATAAGCCAGTCAGAGAAAGACAAATACCATGTGATTTCACTTGTATGTGGAATTTAAGAAACAAAAGAAAGAAAAAGAAAGAAAAGCAGATTCTTAACTATAGAGAACAGATGGTCACCAGAAGGGAGGTGGGTGGGGGGATAGGGGGAATTGGTGAAGGAAATAAGAGTACACTTATCCGGTTGAGCACCAAGTAATATGTGGAATTGTTGAATCACTATATTGCACACCTGACACAAATAAAACACTGTTAAGTACACTGGAAGTAATTTTTTTTAAATTAAGAAATTAAAAAATGAAATAAAAATAAATAAAAACCAAACTCCCGGAAACACAGAATATGTTGATGGCTACCAGAGGCTAGGGTTTGGGGGAAATGAGATGATTGATGGTCAAAGAGTACGAACCCCCAGTTAAAAGATGAATAAATTCTGGGGATCTGATATACAGCAATTTAGCTATTGTTAACAATACTGTATTATATACTTGAAAGTTGCTAATTAAACTCATACAATGTTATCTGTCAGTTATATCTCAATAGAGCTGAGAAAAACGTAAAATTAAAGTATTCATAGTTACAAAGAAAAAAGAGGTGGATTTTCTACATTAAAAAGTTTTCAGCAGTAGATTGGTCTTAAGATGATTCTGGGGGCGTCTGGGTAGCTCAGTCAGTTAAGCGTCTGACTCTCAACTTCAGCTCAGGTCATGATCTCAGGGTCATGGGATCGAGCCCTGTGTTGGGCTCCATGCTCAGCAGGGAGTCTGCTTGGGACTCTCCTTCTCCCTCTGACCTCTCCTCTCTCTCTTTCTCTCTCAAGATAAATAAATAAAAATATTTTTTAAAAAATGAAAAAATTACTTTGGCTGCCTAAGAATAGGTTGGAGGGAGGATGGGAAATAATGCAAGGAGACCCGTCACAACCATGCTGCAGCAGATGTGGTAGGAGACCTGCCACTGGCCCAAGAGTAGTAGCCACAGAGGCAGAAAGTGGGTAAACTGAAGATGTTTTTGGAGATGGTGTTGACCAGACCCCTTCTCCAGTGAACTCCCAAGAGTCACTGGGTCTGCTTAAGCAACAGGTGCCAATGTTCTGACAGACTTTGTCTCGGTGAGAATCAGCTGGTGAGACAGTTAGCCAAGCAGCCCAACTCTGCCTCTGCCCCAGTCTGGTTATTTTGGTCACGTAGACGTGGCCTTAATAACAGTCTCTTTCTATCTATAGACTCGGTGTCAAATCTGGTTTACTGCGGACCAGATTTTTTCATCGACTCAGCTCTCTGGGAGAAGATACCCTCCCCAGGAGCAACAGAGACGGAACCTGGCCATCTATTTATAAAATTGGGGGATGGAGAACATGATACAAGATAGCAGGAGTTTTTGGAACACGAATTTTATGGTTTGGAGTCTAATTAATTTGTGGAGCTCTCTTCCCCAGCAGAAGGACTTGGCTGAGATGCTGAAGTTAGCAAATTGCCTGCTTCACGCAGGCACCATGTCCATTTCAGAATGTTTTCTATGGATTTTTCCCACGTCATCTATTAATTACCTAATTACATCGTCTAATTATGGGATTCTTCATGTATTTACACTGATTACGTAATTGGGTGCAATTACACTAATTAGGTTAATGATACAGGATAACAGACTACAAATTGCTTTAAAGGGACACTGGGAAGGCTGGTAGGCCAAAAACCCTTTGGGGGTAGGTCGGGATCTGTCTATTAGCAGCTTAGAGATTCCGTCTTCCTTGTCCTGACTTTGGGATCCATTCTAAAGAACAAAGTGGGTAAACTGACAAACCTGTTGCCCAAGGTCAGGAGACCCAGGACAAAGCTACGACAAAGGCACAGTGCATAAGCAACCCCAGGCTCCCCTCCTGTGGTGGACAGAATAATGCGTCCTCACAAAGATGTCTATGCCCTAATACTCAGAACCAGTGATTATATCCCCTCACATAGAGAAAGGCACTTTGCAGACATGATTAAGGGTAAGGACCTCGAGATGGAGATGGCATCCTGAATCATCCAGGTGGGCCCAACCTTATTACATGAGACCCTAAAGATGGAGAACCTTCCCTGCCTGGGTCAAGAAAATGCAACAATGGGATGCAGAAGCATCCCATGGAAGATGGCATGAGAAGGATTCGACATCCTGCTGCGGGTTCCTAGAAGTGGCAGGCCGTGTGCAAGGACCAGAGAGCAGCCTCTAGTGGCTCAGGCAGCTGACAGCCAGCAAGGAAACGGGGACCTCAGTCCTGCAACCCCCAGGAACTGGATCCTGCCATTTGCATGAGCAAAGAAACGGATTCCGCCCTAGAACCAGCAGAAGCAACACAGTCCCACTGAACCTTGACTCCACCCTGGAGACACCCCCCCACATCGGACTTCTGACCTACAGAACTGCGAGATGATAAATTTCTGTTATTTAAGCAACTACGTTTATAATCATTTGTTACAGCAGCTATGGAAAACTCATACGCTCCGTACTCTTTCTCCCCCACCTCCCACTCACTCCCTCGATGTCATTTGTCATCACGCATATCCTCTTGGCTGCTGTCTCTCTTATCAACACCCATTTTCAAGGAAGGGTCTGACGACAATCTTATCCTTTAATAGGAACCTACATCGCTGTTACCTCTTCCAATGACATTGGTGTTTTGTTTCAGCTCCGTTGTAATAAAAGATTTTGTCCATAAAACTGGAGTGAGAGCCTCAAACTCGGAGTCAGACCAACAGTGCTTCAAATCCTGGCTTGGCTACTTGTTCTGTGGCCACAGATTTCCTTCCGTTCTTTGAAAAGTGCTTGAACCATCAGTGACCAACTTGGGAGAATTAAGAGACCAAGGGACTGTCCCCATATATAAGACATCACAAGGTCCTGTCAGACGAAATCAAATGCTAGATGATTTATCTCATGCCACTCGGAACCACCGGTGGGTCTCAGAGAAGTGCCACCATCCCCTAAAGGAAGCCGGGTAGTGGAAGCCACTGAAAAGCATCTGCTACCCCAGTTGGCTTCTGAGGGTCTGATAAAGGAATGTGGGTAGAGACAGCGAGGTGACACTGCCTCCCCCCATCTCTGCCTATTGCTGGCTGGACGTAGAGACAGCGGAAAGACAGCTCGGGATCCAGATTCCTATCTATGACCCTTGGCCATTTTTAGAACATAGGACTCTAAGCAGTCCCTGGGAATATTTGTGCTAGATGTTGGCAGAGAAGAGGAAAAAGTGTGCAGAAATATAACAATAGTAGCAGCTAACCCTTCTACGGCATCTGCTCTGTGTGCCGCATTCTACAGACACTGAATCACTTGATCTTCCCGGTAGCCTTGTGGACCGTGAATATCCTACTCTCGTCTGCATTTACAGTTGAGGAAACCGGGGCACAGAGAAATAAAGAAATTCTCCCAATGGTACCTGCTGTAAGGTGGCGGCACTGGGGTTTGCACTTGGGTTGGCTGGCTCTCGGACAACGCTTGCCTCCAGTGTGCCCCGTCCCGACACAAGAGATGGGGGCCCAGCCCCACCAGGAGGGGCTAACTTCTCAATGGTGACGTTTGGCCGTGTTTCCCAGTTACATTACAGCCATTAAAAGGTTCGTCATAGGGGCACCTAGGTGGCTCAGGGGGTTAAGTGTCTGCCTTCGGTCATGATCCCGGGGTCCTAGGCTTGAGCCCCACGTAGGCTCCACGTGCAGAGGGGAGCCTGCTTCTCCCTCTCCTGCTCCCCCTGCTTGTACACACTCTCTCTCTCAAATCAATAAATATATATATATATTTTTAAAGTTCCTTCATAATCAGGTAGTCAGGTCTGGAGTCTCCGTGCAATCCAGTCCCTAGAGTGCTGATCTAAGCGGCTTTCCCTAAGTTTGGTCCAGACGCGGGTGGGAGCAGCATCCCTGGCGTCAGACCAGTTCTGCCTAAATCCCATCTCAGCTACATCCTAGCCGTGGGAGCTTGGAAAGACCGCTTAACCTGAGCTCTTACTGGTAAAACCCCGGACCGTGATCCCTTCAAGGTAAAGAGGGATTCTCACATATTCTTGCAAAGATTTTATCTGAGCCATTAAGCACTGTCCGTGGCAATGAGGACTGCCACGATACAACCTGAGGACTGCCACGCGATCTTCCACCCCCTCCACATGCACACACAAAATATTAGCTTGTGTCTGATGTGTTCTCTGATTTTCAGATGGGAGTCAGCATTCTGAGTTAGGACATGGGCCGTGTGAAAATGCACAGACTTCGAGAATAGCTGCACACATCATGCACTTCTTAGTTATTCGACATCATGTAAATTCCTGATAAACATCCACTTTTGACATGGTGATAGTCCAAGTCAGAAAACGAGGATGGTGAGGATATTGGGGCCTAGCCATCTTAAAAGGGTTATTTTGGGGGCACTTCTGAAATAACGCATGTGAATACAATTAAAAGTGCTACCTAATTTTGATTCCGGCAACCCTTATCTTATGTGGCACTTCCTGTATACCAAGGACATGGACAGCACTGTTTCTGAGCCAAATAGGTATCACGTCCTCCTGGTAGGGAACTAATCTAAGCCAGATGGGGATTAAAAGAGTCAAAGGAAGAATGAAAAAATAAATAAAATTTTTTTTTAAAAAAAAGGAAGAATGAGAAACAACCCGTGTACCTATCTCCATCTTTGAATGTGTCCCAATGCTCTGTAACTATCAAGTTCAACTTCACGCCCATCTGAGCCTCTGGACTCTTGGCTTCGTGAGGGCCAGGCCTCGGTCATGTCTAACCTCCCAGGAAATAACAAATTGCTTGACACACCGTAGGTGCTCAGTGAAGTATTCACTGAGTGAATGAATGAATAAGTGAGTGAACAAAAAGCCGAATAGAATTTCTCACCAAATATGTGGACGCAATCTTTGTGCTCCTCCCAGGTCCCAGACACCAGGACTGCGTGAGCCTCTACCCTACACTCCGTGGTACTTTAATTTCCAGGGCAGTGGTGCACACCTTCCCCCTCGCCTGCCTTTCCAACCACACCTGTCTCCACCAGGAGCCGCCCTCATTTCTCCTCTTTGTCAAAGTGGCCCTTTGGGCAGCATTCCTGTGCTGCTTCCTGGCGTCAGAGCTCAGACACTGGTGAAATCACTTATCCGCTGCTTCATTAGCCACGGCTGCTACCTGGGATGCCGCACATAGCATCACCCAGCATTTATTGATTCACCCTTTCAGGACTGAGCAGAGTGATTTCACTTTCAACTGACTAATTGTGTGGGGAGAGGGCTTCAAGACAAGAAAGCAAGCATCCATTAAGTCCTCTAAGACAAAACCTAGGTCACCCCGGTAAGTACTACACCCATACAGAGGTGCTATTAAAGCAGATGCTCATGCAGACAAGCCTGGGCCCTTAGCAGGATTGCCATCTCCTTGAGGCTGTCTCCTTTTGCAAATGACTTCCTAGGATTTGGGGGGACGGGGCTTTGAGGAGGTGAGGGGAGGGAATCCTGAATCCTTAAGCAGCCAGCATTTTCATTCATCTCCTCTGCTCCATTTCAGCTGTTGTCACAGAGCTAGTGTATGTGGACACGACCAGTGTCCTCAGCGCGGAGATTTAAGGACCATCCAGTTATGCCATATGGACTCAAAGAACTTTCCGACTGAAGAGATTCTCTAGGCCACAGCTTTTCAGACTATAGCCCTTGGAGTCTTGGTGATCTGAGAAGCTGCTAATAGGGCTTTTGGCAGGTAGAGGGGAGTGGGAGCAGCAAAGCTAGAGGACTCTTGATCCATCTCCCACCTACTCCTACCACCATGTTTATCTGTGACATACGAATTATAAGGCGGTTGAGAAAAAAGTTTCCCTGCTTGAAAATACTTTCAAACTATGCCTCTAGGCAGTATGCAGAATGGTTAGCTCTACCTCCAAACTGGGTGGGTTTTTTCTTTTCTTTTTTCTTTCTTTTTTTTTTTTTTTTTTTTTTTTTTTAAGAGTTTTATTGGGGCAGCCCGGGTGGCTCAGCAGTTTAGCGCCGCCTTCAGCCCAGGGCCTGATCCTGTAGACCCAGGATCGAGTCCCATGTCAGGCTCCCTGCGTGGAGCCTGCTTCTCCCTCTGCCTGTGTCTCTGCCTCTCTCTTCCTGTGTGTCTCTCATGAATAAATAAATAAAGTCTTAAAAAAAAAAGAGAGAGAGTTTATTTGAGAGAGAGAAAGAGCCTGCAGGAGCATGGGGAGGGGAAAGAGTAGAAGGGTGGGGGAGGGGGAGGAGAGGAGGGGTGGGGGAGGGGTGGAGGGAGAAGCTGACTCCTGCTGAGTGGGGAGTCCACCACAAGGCTCAACCCCAGGATCTGGGAATAATGACCTGAGCCACCCAGGTGCCCCAAACTGGTTGGGTTTAAATCTGACCCATAACCACTGTGCCAAGACGTCCTCCTGTGCCCACTGAGATCCCTTCTCTCCTACACAAGGATTTTGCTCCTACCATCATTTCCTCTCTCTCTCCTATATCATCATTTTTTTCTTAACTGAATCATCTCATCAACATATAAACATACTAGGCGCACCTGTGTGGCTCAGTGGTTGAGCGTCTGCCTTCGGCCCAGGGTGTGATCCTAGAGACTAGGGATCAAGTCCCACATCGGGCTCCCTGCATGGAGCCTGCTTCGCCCTCTGCCTGTGTTTCTGCCTCTCTGTGTCTCTCATGAATAAATAAATCTTTAAAAAAAAAAAAAAAGCTTCTGACTCTTGCTCTTAGCTCTGGTCTCGATCTCAGGGTCCTGAGTTCAAGCCCAGCATGGAGCCTACTTAAAAAACAAAATGTAACTCGCTTCTCATCTTCATTGCTACCGTTAGTTCAAACTGCCACATGCCTCCCATGCCTTCCCGCAGTAGCTTCCAACGAGTTCCAGGTCACATAAAGGACAATACACAAAATCCGTCGTGTGGCCTACACTGTCCTCCCTGCCCCAAGCTCCAGGTTCACCTCCTGCTGGTCTCCTCCTGACTCTGTGCGGCTTCAGCAAATGTGCTCTGCCGACACACAGCCCATTAGCTCACCTCCAAAGAAGTCTGACCTCCCTCGGAGCAGGCCAGGTACCACCTTATCCTCCCACCTGACCTGGGGTGCCTGCGACTCCAAGGTAACTGACTTGGAGCTTAGACCCCCTCTCCCTTGACCTGCTCTCACAGCCTGCTGGGATTTTATGAGACTGACCCAGCCTGCTCGACCGAGGCTCAGCCCAGAGGTGTAGGGAGTCAGCCATTTATCACACCTAATCACTCTGAAAAATATAAACTGGTTATTTTGAATTCCTGAAGATACAGACACTTTGAGTGGTGATATCTGCCAATTATATGGCAAATACATCTACGTACTTCTTGCCCATTCATGGTACGTGGGGGAGGTGAAGATGCACAAGTTATGAGACCATCTGTGGCCATTAAAACCAAGCAAGCCAACCAGATACACTAACGCAAATAAAACTGTTGCAGTACTCCGTGACAGGTACTGGAGCTGGCAGGCCAAATTCAAGCTCAGACCCAAATGCGATGCAATTCCCTTGAAAACTCTTACTCAAACGTGCTGACCCACCTTTTGGAGAAATTCTTACCTCTGCATTGCCACTAAAAATCTTCCAGGGAAGAACTCAAGTTTGGCCAATAAATCCAAGTTAATGACTTTGGTCTTGAAACCCAGGCATCCAGCTAGCAGTCAGTAAATTAGAGAACAGTAATAAATAAATAAAGATATATATATATTTATTTATATATCTGGAGGAACCTGTAACTACTGCAATATAAATTAAAAACAAATTTCACTTCCACCAATCTCAAATTGGCATTTTGGGAATGAAATAATTGAACTTCACAAGCCTTACCTTGTCTCGAACATGAATCATCCAGCACACTCTGCAGCAGCTGTTAGTTACCACCATCCCCACCACACAGTGAAAGAGACTGAAGCAGCCTAGAGAGGTAGGGTGTCTAACTCACAGCCACGTGGAAAATGGGGTAAACTGCAAATGCCAGCCAACTAATCTGTGGTTATGGCATCAATCTGTCAAATGACGCAGGATGTAATTAATTAAATGCCATGCACACGGCACTGTGCATTTAGTAGGCACTCAATAAACTTCACGGAATGAGTGAAAACAAAACACAAAACAAATATGAGTTCAACTGTGACCCACCCCCCCCAATCAAATGTGCCAGGCTGACGCCCTAAAGAAAGAGGGTTTTAGAACTGGGATCACAGGAAAAACCTGGAGGGACACGATCCCTATCCAACGTCAGCTCCGTTTCCTTTCCTGAGGACAGGATCCCATTGCCCGTCAAAGCATGCTGATGCTTCTGGCCAGCTATTGAGTGAAATGTAGACAAGTGGGTTTTTCTCGTAGCTCTCGAACTATAGCCAAGTAGTAGAAAGTTCACAGACCACCAGGAAAAGAGCATTTTTCCACTAAGCTACTATAGAGACACTGGGTCTTTCTTTATAATGATTAGGGGGTGGGGATGCACCTGGGTAGCTCATTTGGTTGAGCCGCTGGCTTGTGATTTCTGCTCAGGTCCTGATCTCAGGGGTCGTGAGATTGAGCCCCACCTCCTGCTCTGCCCTCAGCCTAGAGTCTACTTCAGATTCTCTCCCTCTCCCTCGATTCCACTCCTCTGCTCATGTGTGCTCTTTCTCTCTCTCTCTCTTAAAAAAAAAAAAAAAAGGCAGCTTGGTGTTCTAAGTTTTAATAGCTGCCTTACACTACATAGCCATTATTATCAATTATGGGGAAAAAATCATGGTTATGGGCAGCCCCGGTAGCTTAGTGGTTTAGCGCCTGCCTTCAGCCCAGGGCCTGATCCGGGAGACCAGGGATCCAGTCCCATGTCGGGCTCCCTGCATGGAGCCTGTGTCTCTGCCTCTCTCTCTCTCTCTCTCTCTGTCTCATGAATAAATAAATAAAATCTTTAAAAATTAAAAAAAAATTAAAAATCATGGTAAGTTCCTTGAGGGAAGTCAGATAATAATACATCCTATGTGAATCTGTCCCAGGGGGTCTTTAGTGCTGACCCACCATTGAATTTGATGGTCACCCACTGACATTATTCAAACAAATGTTTTGGACATTCCCCTTTGGACATGTGTCTGGTAGAATATGGGGGACCTACTTTTTTTTGTCGTCCTTTTACATAAAACGCAGTTCCTTGCAATTTGTGCCTTATGATTTGGTCATTTCCTCCAGGTGGCTTGGGGTGGTGAGCCTGGACAGTCTTCCTTAAAGAGCAAATCATCTTAGGTCGTGATAGGGTATCCCTGCTAATCACCTGTGTTCTGGTGAACATTTTATAATGAAAACTTCTCATTAGGCTAACAGGCGAGCCACGTGATACAAAGGGGAAAAAAAAAAAAAAAACCACCACTTAATTTAGCCGTTAGCCAGAAGATTTTGTTTTGCTGGGTGCTTTATTGGGAGGTTTACGGGCACTTTTTATATCTGTTTTTATAGTTTCATAATCAAACAAATCGCTGCTAATTGATTTAGGAGGTTTGGGGGTGTGCATAAAGCCAGAATGAGGAGGGCAGCCCTGGTGGCTCAGCGATGTAGCGGCGCCTTCAGTCCAGGGCCTGATCCTGGAGACCCCGGATCGAGTCCCACGTCAGGCTCCCTGCATGGAGCCTTCTTCTCCCTCTGCCTGGGTCTCTGCCTCTCTCTCTCTCTGTATCTCTCATGAATAAATAAATAAAATCTTAAAAAAAAAAAAAAAGAGCCAGAATGAGGAAGAACTACCTACAGTGTGGGCAGTTTGAGAACACGAGTGAGGCAGGTCTGCAAATAACAGGGGCATTTTCAATGGTTAGTCAGCATTTTGTGCTCTTCTCCAATCGGGTTTTAGTGAAGATTAATCTAGAGGGGACTTACTGGCTCTTAAAGGAAAGCCGTCAGAATTGCAGAAGTGGGGGGCCTCGCAGGGCTCACGGGCTGAGCTAGTGCTTGCAGCCTGTCCTCCAGGGGACCGGGCGCCAGGGGGAGGCTGTGGGATCCCCGCTGAAGGACAAAGGGCACCCAGGCGCAGATGGCTCAGGTCCACTAGAGAGCCAGCCTATTTTTAACCGGGCAGCCAGGATGTGAGGAGTCTAGGATTCAGCTTCTATTTGTGGAAAGTCACAGCATCAGAGTGAAAGAGTAGATGAGACTCCCAGGCCCGGCTCCTGTCCAGCCCCGACACTCAAGGGACTCGCTGGCCCACTGGGTCCCCCGGGGCCATCATTCCCCGTTCAGGGGGTGGGGGGTCCTCTTCCCCAACCAAGGAGGCTCGCTCTCTCCAGGCAGCAGCCACAGGAGGAGGATCCAGTGCAGAGGGCCGCCGGGGTCACCAGGAGAGGAGCCGGTGTCCACGGGGCGCCTGCAGAACCGGACAGTAGATCACAGCACACCAGGTGACCAGGCCCGAGAGTTCTTACCATTACTATTGGGAAAGGTCACTCCTTGAGGGCACCTCTCAGCCCTGGGAGGGAGGGGGGTGACACACAGGGGGTGGCACAGAGCCCTGCCCAGAAAGTCATCCGATCTGCCTTACAGACCCAGCTGGTCACGCAGGTGGCTGTGGCTTTACCAGGCTGCGACCCGCTTCCCATTATGTCGCGGCCCCCAGGGGACTGATTCATTCCTTTGTGTGTCTCCTCCGGAGGATGAGTTTGCCTGCCTCAGGCGAGGGTCAGCCTTCCTTGGGGGCGGCTCCGTGGGCTGGGAACTGGAGGAGCCGGGTCCATCCGACCCCCACACCCCATCCCCCCACCTTCACCCCCTATCCCCCACACCCCCACCTCCCATCCCCCATACCCCACCCCATCTCCCCACCTCCCATCCTGCACACACCCACCGCCCCACACCCCATCTCCCTACTCCCTATCCTTCATCCCCCATCCCCACTCCCACCCCCACACCCCACCTCCCATCCCCCCACTCCCACCTCCCATCCCCCACACCTCCATCCCCCACCTCCCATCCCCCACCCCATCCCCCATACCCCCTCCCATCCCCCACCCCATCCCCCCACACCTCCATCCCCATCCCCCACACCCATCCCCCCACCCACACTCCCATCCCCAGGTGACCCACCTGCCGCTTCCAGCCCCCGTGTTTGCCTGCCCTTCCCACCACTGTCGCAGCCCCGTGGCAGCCCCAACTCCGCCTGGGAGCACCAGCTCCCCCCTCCCACGAGGGAGCCTCCTCGGGGTGCAGAGTTCCCTCCGGTCGGGCTGCGGGGGGAGGAGCCGGGCCCGCGGGTCGCACCCACCGTGGGGACCGAGAGCGAGTCACCGCGATCACCACGAGCTGGCCTCCCGGCCCAGGCCCTGCCCGCCTACCTGGGAACGAAGCAAACGGCCCCCCAAGTCCTTGACCAGAGGCCTGCTGTAAATAAAGAGCATTTTTATGATGGGCTGGCTGCCAACAGCGTTATCACCTCCATCCCTGCATCCGTGCCCCCCCCCGCCCCCCCTGCAACGCACACACGCGCGCACAGACTCGGGCTCTGCTACATTGGATGCCACCGAGGGCGACAGGTTAGGGCAAGGAGCCGGGCAGGTTAGGATGCACGTTCGCAAATTCGGTTCCTGATTTTACCTATTTATTTCCTTTAAGGAGAAGAGGGAGACAGGGAAGAGGGGGAGCCATGAAATCATTAAAAGCAATTCCCTCCCCGCCCCCCCCCTCGGTCCCCGGGCGCGCGTGGAGCAATGTCTGCGCTACAGAGCCATCCCCGGGTATCGATCCAGATGTGGAAATTGGTATTGACTGCCGCCCGGCTCTGTGCACTACCCCCCCGCTTTTAAAGATACAGCGGCCGAGGTGATGCCGCTTTGTCCACCGCACAGCTCCCCAGACATCTGCAGAGGCGAACCCAAGGAGGCAAATGAAAGTGCGCCCTTTGTGTCTTGCCCCCCTCCCCCGACTTGCACCAAATGGGAGCCCAAAGGGCTGCCAAACAGATGGTGATAAAAATGAAAGCTCGGCGCCCCTTTCTGAGGGGAGAAAAGGACCATTTGTGTGCACTTGGAAGTCATCCTGGCCCCTGGGGCCTGGCTCTGCACAGCCCCAACCTTGTTAAAATCCTTGGAGGGTCGGAAGGCTTAACTGGAGGTGCGGTCTGCTCCCCCAGAGATGCTGTTAACTGCCTATTGCTGCCCTAAAAATTACTGCAAATGCAGCCCCGGAAAACAAAACAAATGTATTATCCTACAGCTCGATAGGTCAGAAGTCCGATGGGGTTTCGCCGGGAATATGATCAAAGTGTCGGCAATCTTTGTTCCTTTCCAGAGACTCTAGGGGAGACTCCTGCTCACGGTGGATTGTTGACTGAATTTAGGTCCTTGAGGTTGTAGGACTGAGGTCCTAGTTTGGCGAGGCCTCTCACCCTCCTGCCTTGCAGCCTCCTTCTCCATGTCCAAAGCCGGCAATTGGAGGCCAGATCCTTCCCAACTGGCATCTTTCTCACCCTCTTCTTTGCCTTCCCCTCCCATTAGGCTGACCGAATTAATCCAGATCATCTCGTTTCGTTGCCGCCCTGCACCTTGACCAGGCCCTTAAAGTCCCCTTGCCATGTAAGGTACCCAATCCACAGCAGGTTCTGGGGATTAGGACACTGACATGCGTGAGGAGCCGTTACTCAGCTGGGCACTCTCAATATCTGTTTCAGGTAATTTGGTGGGGACAGGTGACTTGGGGACCCTACTCTTCCACCATCTTGCCCCCTCCTCAATATCTGTTTCAGGACAGTCTGGCAGAAATTAAAAAAAAAAACTTAGCCTTCTATTTTAATAATGGACAGCAATGCCACTCCTGCGTTGCATGTGAGCACTTCCACAATGGCTGTCGATTCACACAAGGGACAGAACTGTCCCGCTACATTTAATACCAAGTTCTAATATCAACCCTGTCTTCCCAAAGGCTAAGCTCTTGAGAAAAGAGGCGGTATACCTGGCTAGTGTGCAGCTAGACTCTTGAAATACCACAATCAACACCACACAGTCAAGATTTTCCAGAAGCTCACAGTTTAGAGGAGAGAGAAACAAGGGATGGACGGTGAAGGTGAGCCTGTGCCGTGTGTCAGAGACCCTGAGACCACAGCAATGAGCCATGCTGAGGTGTCTACCTGCCTTCCCAGGGCCTCCTTTGGGGCCGACCCTTCCAGTCCTATGTCACAGGTTGTAAAACAAGGATTAGAAACGAGGTCATCTCATAGTGGCTGAAGGAAGCATGATGCTAGGGGTCACATCCTGACTTCTGCTCCCCACGGGACACTGTGCACCCCAGGCAGAGACTTTTCACCTGCCCAGATTCCTTTAGGTACTCCTGCAGCCTTCCTCTCTGTGCTCTGGAGGGGACTGCCGTGCTGTAACCTCCGCTCTACTATAAACCCGGCCCAGGGAAAGTCTGTCTCACTCCTGCTTATGCCCACGGACAAACTCATCATCTGTTTTCAGCCCACTGCAGGCGAAGGGCCCCTTGGCTGAAAGTCTTCTGTCAGCCTGAATGGCTAATTGAGACCTTCCCGGGCCGAGCTGGTGCAGATGGCCATGAATGCAACACTGTTAGACAAGGAGGGAAGGCAAGGCATCATGAATATTTAAACAGGTAAAAGTAAATATTAGTGAAACAATTGCATCTTTAAATGGTTAAATTACTTTCCACACTCCACTCCGTTGTCATATGTCGTGATGGCGCTCAGGTGCACGCACACGCGTACACGCCTGTCCTCCCTGCCCCCCCCTGCAAATTATTCATTTTTCATCTCTGTTGTTTCCAGTCTGATTTTTTTAATGTGAGAATCCCCCCTATGCTTAATCTAAGCCTTCCTGCATTTATTCCTGAAGTTGAAAAAGCATGATTGGGCCCTGAATATATAGTTTGCAACTTGCTGGAATCCCAATGACACGCCTGAGTCTTGTCTACTCTGATTTCATGGCACAAAGCCATGCATGCCATCGGGAGGCAGGAAACCTTAACTCGAGCTCATGTGTGGTAATTGCTTTATTCTGCATGAACTCGTTCTAATTCTCCCCAAAACAAGAGAGAAGCTGCATTTTGCAATTTTAATGACCACACTATTTACCCCTCTGCCGTTACCTGGTAAACTGCCTGGAGTGTCTTTGGACAGATCTTCCTCTGCTTATATTCTTTTGTGTTAATTTTCAATAAGGCGTCTCTGGTTTTTCTACTCTTATTTTGCAATATCATCTCATCTGGCATCGTCTTTCCATCTTAACATTTTGGGAAGTTTGATTCAGTCCAAATTGTGTCTCCTTAGACTTGTTCTGTCTGTCGTTCACCTATTTTTCACTGTGGAATTCAGCCTTCGTTCTTCCTTCTAATGTTCTCGCAGTTGCCTGAATCCTACACTTTCATTTTCCATTTTGAATTTCAGATAGAGCACTTCTGTGCCTCTTTGTTTGGTTTCTTAATGTCCAATGGGATCATCTCCCCTTAACTCTGAGGGGATGTCCAAGAACCTCATACCCGGCCTCTAAACCGTATCTTCTCTCTTCCTCCCCAAACACCGATTCTTACAATGGTCCATCCCGCCTTTTAACACGCATCGCTCTACCACCACCTAAAACTAAATTCCTGATTTTCTTTCGTGATCAAGTGACTTAACTGGTCTTCCAGCCACTCCCCTGTGCGCTCCCTCCAGGGACTGTGCTAGAGGCCACATCCTGTCTTCCAGCAGCCATAGGGTAATGGAATCAAAAAGCGAAAGATCTCTTGCTTGGGCAAATCCAATTTATTTTAAGGCCAATGTTTAATGAGTTTTTGAATCTTCTCTGCAAAGAATCTTCTCTGAAATCTATAACCACATTTTACAGGTCATCTAAAATCTGCATCAATCTTATTTTCAACATGTTATATGTACATATATGCAAATGCACATATGTCCACATATAATACACATATTTTAATATATATGTATAAAATATATGTGTATAAGCAGTTCCATTTGAGCCCTGGTGAGCATTCTGGGAAGGAAAAGCTGTGGCAGCCATTCATAGGTTCAAGGGCAGGAGGCTAGGAGGAGGGAAGTGAGGAGAGAAAGCTTCTAACTTGTCTTCTCATTTTGCAGAAAAGCGCAAGTCCTTGTCACAAGGCCCCTAACTTTTGTCCTCAACCCATGGCCTGCGCCTTTACCTGTTCCCCTAATGGCTATCACTCCCCACATCTTTGACCACACGGAGTCACTAACAGCAGCAACAAAAAGTAAAAAGCAAACTAGTTTGCTAACGGGTTGCTAATAACACCAAGAGTTGTCTGGCTTCAAAGAAGTCACTTGAAATTTCTGGGTCTCCTTTTCTTCCTCCATAAAAATTAAAGGATTAGACATCAGCAGGTGAGAGAGGATTTTAAAGGCTTTTTAAAGCCAGGAAACTTTCTCCCAACAAACTCGTACACAGAAACGTCCTTGGTAAAACCGGTGAAGTGGAAGTTGTCTGGGGCAGGAGGAGAGCACAGCGCTGCTTCCCGGGCTGTCCCCCCAGCCACTGGCAGGGGACTCCTGGCTTCCTCTGAGCCTATTCCACAAACACCACCAGACCAGAGTCAACTGAGAGTCAGTTCGAACGTTCGGCATTTCTGTGAAAACCACGAAGCTTGGAAACGATGACCTACAAATGGTTACAGACATACTTCACTTTACAGAAAAGAAGTCCTGGCAGGTGATCTCTACACTAACCCCAATTTTTCCTATTGAATAACATTACATCTCAGAATTGTTGTCTCTTCGGCTCTGATCCATGGTCCTTTGGCAACAGCAACTAATATTCTGGCGTTTTTTGCTATTGTGTTTCTCCCCCCTCCTCTCCTTACACCTGTCATCATTCAACACCCACTTGGGGCCAGGTGCTTTATATCCTGTAAGTTCCCCTTACGTTGTTCTCTTGACCTTAAAGGGGAAATTACACTTGATCTCAGCTGCGGGAGGAAAACTATTTGAGTAAATGAACCCTGTGTCCCATCTTTTAATAAAGTAAAAAGAAATTTAATCCTTGCAAGGGAATAATAATTACCTCCTGAAGTGTCTATTTGTTCAGTGTGAATGAGAAGATCATGTCTGTGCTTTGCAATAGAGTTTCAACGTTTTCTGCATGAGGAGTGAGTGGAACACGTATCCACACCATCATCCTCACCACTTCCCTGTTTAATGTGATAGGATAAAACTACTCCTTTGAGTGACTTTAGCTGTTTATTTCTATGTGAAACAAGGAACTGAATCAGGTGACACAAAAGTCAATAAACCATAGAGCCTGGCTTCAAGGAGCTCCCAGTCTGTAGGTAAAACACATAAATATCGAATTATTTTGAAGCATCCTGAATATAATAGTAGTGCAAACAAGCCTACCAGGAAAACAAAGGAAGCAGAAATTCAGTTTGTCTTAGAGAAAGTAGGACCCAGGGAAGTTTCATGGAGGAGTGACATTTGAGCCTAGAAAAATGGGTAGTATTTCCCTTGCATGATCTTGGCAAGGGGAACAGTGTGTCCAAAGGCACAGAGGCTCCAGAGAACAAGGCAGGATTATTGATTAAGACCCATGGTCAGAGCACAGAGTTTGTAGCATATACCCATGGACCATGAGGAAAAAATGTTACAGGTGAATTGTGAAACTATATCGTACCTTATTCTAGTCTATACTCAATAATAATATATTCAGTAATAGAGATTTTTTAATCAAGGAAATGGCATAAATATATGTGTATTTTCAATAGTCCTGATATGAAACATTCCAGAGATAAAATGTATAGTAGTGACATATCAGAGCCATGAAGAAGAGATGGTAGTCAAAGAAAATGCTAGAATGGTAGCTTGGATGACCAGGTATATAGTGATGCCATCAGAGATTAAGGAATCCCAAGGGGAGAAATAATGAATTTGCCTTTAAATACATCTTTAGATGGGGCATCTGGGTGGCTCAATGGTTGAGCATCTGCCTTCGGCTCAGGGCGTGACCCCGGGGTCCCAGGATCGAGTCCCTCATCGGGCTCCCCGCAGGGAACCTGCTTCTCCCTCTGCCTGTGTCTTGCTTCTCTCATGAATAAATAAATAAAATCTTTTAAAAATACATCTTTAGATATGCCTGTAATATATATGCACAAAATTATAATATACATCAAGTATGTAATTTACATATAAATTCTGTTACAAAATTCACATATTTAGATAATGCAAATTTATCTATTATATACTAAATTATATTCATATGCTCACCTATAATAGATATTATACATATAACATATAAAATACATTCAGACTGAAGGGTGCAGAAGTCCCTGTTCATACCTTATGGGATGTATTTGAACAGAGTCAAGCAATGCCCAGAGGAAGTGAGATCTGGACTTAGCGGGTAGGAGCCATTCTCCACTATCAGGATCGGTTACAGAACTGGTCACCGTAGAGACCACACGGGAACTCAAAGCCTGGCAAGCTGGCCCAAGGCACCTGTAAGAAATCAAGCTACAGGGAATCTGGGCCTGAGGCTGGGAGGTCAGGTAGCGTTAATCCAGAGACAGGGGCCCCTGCAGGGCCATGGCATGGACAGGCAGAGAGAAGGTGGCATCATGTCATGCCTATTTGCAGGATGGTCTTGAGGATTAAATGAGATAAGAAAAGCAAGGAGCTTGGTTGGCATGTGCACATGCTCCATAAGCATGACTTAACCTCAGCCTTTTAAAGATGTGCCGTAGAGCTCCAACAAGAGGCACGACAGCCATCGTGTCATTCTTAGCAAGTGAGCATTTGTAGTTTCTGTTACCCAGAAACTCACTTGATATAATTCCACATTGAAATGATTCATTAAGTCACAAATTCTACATAGGACGCAACATCCTGAAATATAATATGTTGGAAGCTCCAGTGACCATCCTGTTCATGCCCATCATCTTACTCTGGGCGCTGCTAACTCCCCTCCCCTTGTGTACTCTATAATACTTGGCATCCTGCCACATGTTTGTGTTTGGGTTTTTTTTTCCCAATGGTTGTTCAAAAAAAATCATTTTTAATGAATAATTTTAATAATTAATTTAATGTAACAACTAAATAATTTAATAAATAATTTTAAATAGATAAATATGTAAATACTTATCTCTAAAACAGAATGCAGTAAAGAAAGCTTCTTTAATTCTTTTTTTTTTTTTAAGATTTATCTATTCATGAGAGACAAAGAGAGAGAGGCAGAGAGACACAGGCAGAGGGAGAAGCAGGCTCCCTGCAAAGATCCCAAAGTGGGACTCGATTCCAGGACCCCGGGATCATGACCTGGGTCGAAGGCAGACACTCAACTGCTGGACCACTCAGGTGCCCCGAAGTTTGTACAATTCTTTCTGCTGCCCTCAGCTCCCTGCTCTTCCATTGCCTTCACTCTAAACAAAGATCTTCTGAGATGGGAGCCCATACACAGAATGTGAAATTTCTCACATCCCAGTCACATACAGATATTATTATTTTTTAAATATTTATTTGAGAGAGAGAGAGAGCATGAGCAGGGACAGGGGCAAAGGGAGAGAGAGAACCTCCAGCAGACTCCTCACTGAGGGCAGAGCCCAAAGCAGGGCTTGATCCCACGACCCTGAGATCATGACCTGAGCTGAAATCAAGAGTCAGATGCATTACTGACTCAGCCACCTAGGTGCCCCCATATAGGGTATTAAATATGATTTTCCTGATATCACAAAGCCTCCACTGTGTTCTGTAAATTCTGCTTAACTAAAGTCAGGCTTCCTCAGAAACTTGTCAAAAGGATTTCTGACAAAATGGCTACTTTAAAAAGTTTCAGTACCGAAATGGATAACATTCAACTCTCAAAATGTATTAATTCAAAATAACTCACCATCCAGTTATGATACACAAATGTAACATTATGATACATTTAGAGACACTTTATTTGTCCATAGGATCTTTGGTTTTATGAGTGGTGAAGAAACAATGGTTCATGGGACATACATGTTTCACAGAAAAGTTTGCAAGAGTACATCTTTCATATTGAGAAATTTCTTTCTTGTTCCTAGATATTAGTTCCCTCTCACTGCATAATTTATTACAAGTTAAATACTTGCTCTCAATAGTTACTTAACAAAATATTACTTTTAAAAGTTAGAATCTTTTCTTCTGAAATACCTAAATGTCACTGTATTATGCCAAAATTGTGCCACATTCAATCTAGTAAAACATGAAAGAGGTTCATTAAATTTTATTTTCACAAGAAAAAAGAAACTAAAAATTTAAGTGCTAAACCAGTAATACAGCCCTCTAAATCCATCCTAGTTATGAAACAAAACAAAACAAATAATATAAGATCAAGGATCATACAATTAAAAAATGGTTTTATCCATGGACAGGCATTTTGGCAGATTGGGAAAAAAAAAAGTCCTGCCAATGAGCATTGCCTCTCTATATAGGTATATAAATATATATGTGGAAGACATCATACATATATATATGCACATGTGCATGCATGCACACAAACACACACAAATATGTAAATAAAGATCTGGATTCAAATGTTTCAAGATGCATTTCTAACTGGCTTACTGGTCCAAGACATGGTCGATGCCATTATGCAAGTAAATATGATAGAAAAATAGATTTTATCCTAAAATGTATCCTGACATTAGACACAACAACATAATAAAAAAATCAACATTTTTCTTACTTTGCAGAATGAGGTGTCTTTAAGGCTCATCAAAGTCACATGGGCATGTTATCTATTACTGTTCTCCCCTTTTAGAATCAGAAACAGATGCACAGAAATCATATGACATCTTAAAGACTGTATCAGTCTCCAGCTGTCTTATCCAATACTCTGTCTAATAACTGGAAGAATAGATGCTTAGAACCACTGTCCCCCTCCCTCCTCTTTGTCTCATCCCTCTCTCTCTCTACCATTGAAGAGAGCAAGCAATGACTTGGGTTTTCTAATACTCTAACTCGAATCATTTGCTAAAATGATGTTACGGTTCATGGAATTGCCAAGTTAATTGGATTTTGACTCCACTTAAATTACTTTTAGAAGACCAATCTCTTGGTCAAAGAGAAAACAAGTAAGTAGTCTCCAGAACTACGACTCAGATTTTTAAGTGACATCAAAACACAGAATCAGCAGATTATTCGAAGATGACACATGGATAATTGTTCCTTAATTTATTGATTATGGATTCATTGACCTTATGGGAAAATACAACAGACAGGCCTGTAAAATACATCCAAAACTCATAAGGCAAATAAAACAATAAGACAATGGCTGTATCTATGTGTTAAAAAAAAAAAAAATCCCCAAATGACAAATTTTAGCTAGTTGTCTTCACAAAAGGGCTGACTGCCAGGTCCATTCAACTCTTTTGTGTATGGAAAATGGTCTTTCTAAAAATAAAAGAATGACCGACAAGCAGTTTAATTTCTATATACATCAACCACCCTGATAAAAGGACCCAGATTTCAGGGACACATGGGTGGCTCAGGCGATTAAGTGTCAGACTCTTGATCTCAGCTCAGGTCTTGATCTCCGGAACATGAGTTTGGGCCCTGTGTTGGGTTCCACGCTGGGCGTGGAACTACTTTTTATAAAGGGGAAAAAAAGAACCAGGATTTTTAAATATATATATAAATGTTTAGCATTTAAGAAAAATGGTGTGATGATGGTGTTTATTAGAATGAATAATAAATTTCACAAGAGTAGATGATCAAAAGCTGATATTAAAGAACAGACTATTTAAATTAGCCTTAAAAGAAGGAGATAGCATGAGAATAAAAATTAAGTACAAATGTGGAGACTTTAATGGGCAATGTATAAAATGCACTAAAAGAAGAAATGACGAGGAAGCAGGAAGACCGGCTAGGGAGTCACTTTAATGGTCCCAGGCCTGATGGGAGCTGCTGTAATAGTCCAACAAGCAGTAACAAGAGCTTACAATAAAGTGTCAGAGTGCAGGAATGGAGGGCTGGAGGCAAGGGTGGAGAGAAATCAAGTAGAGAGAGGTGGAGGGAAGCAAAATTGACCAGAATTGGAATCTAATTGGGTTCAGGAGGTGAGAGAGAGGAAAGTATCAGAGATGACCAGGAACTTTACCATTTAAGAAAGATCAAATCCATGGTTGGGGCTTAAGAAAACCCTCACTCAGATTTCATCCGGTACAATCCAATATCTCAGAGGCAAAATTTAAGTCCCAGAGAGTTTAGGTAATCCACTCAAGGTCACACAGCCATTGGTGACAGTTAGACCAGCATCCCAAAATGTTCATATCCACTTATCAAAGGTTGGAGAAGTTATCAAGAGAAATAACCCACCTAAGGGAGAACACATTTAATAACAAAAATAAAGTGAAGAGCCACAGTGAGAAATGATTTCATTTAGTGCATGTGTGCAACAAACCAAGCGGTGCAGCCACTCTATCTCCATATGCTTCCTCGTGGAAGCACCCAGACACACGTCCTGTTATCATCCCCAATCACAGGTCTGAGAACAGAGACTTACAGAGATCAAATGACTTTCCCTAAAGCATAAAGCTAATAAGAGGCAGAGTCTCTGGGTACAAACCACAATGTATGCATTCTCACCCACCTTGTGTCTTACTGATTTTGAGGGGCCACTGGGACATCCCAATAGAGATAGCCAACCAGTCATTACAAAGTTGGTACCATGTTTGGGATGGAGGTTCAGACTGAAGACATAAAGGCAAAGTTGGAAGTCATAGAAACACGAGAGTAGGAAAGTGGAGAAGGCAAGAGAAGGAAAAAGAAGGGCGCTGAGAGCATGTTCTTGACATGGCTTGCATTTCAGGGCTGGAGAAGGAAGCAGACTCAGGAAGAACAGTTGCAAAGATAGGAAAGGAAGCGAAGGGTAGTATAATGGAGGCCTGCAGACTTGGCATTTGTTTGTTTTTTAATTTTCCTTATTGAAGGCCCCCAAGCAGGCCTGAGGATAAGGTAGACAAAGAAGCCTGTCCTGGCACAAAAACATTTTCAACTCAAGATGGCTTCTTTTTCCAGAAATTGCATCTCAGGTATTGACCATGTTTGCTGAATTCTTAGATCTGTTTTTGGCCTGATCCTTGGATTCCAGGTTTCCCCAACCTTTGGGTCAACTTTACCTCATCTTGTGTTGTCCTCCTAGATGTAACCCATGAGACCCATCGGCTCCAAAGGATCCATCCGGTTCTGATTCTTGATCCTTCACCTGTCAAGGATTGTCTAATTTCAGGAGACAGCAGTGACCTGAAACAAGCTTTTTTTTTTTTTAATATTTTATTTATTTATTCATGAAAGACACAGAGGAGAGAAAGGCAAAGACACGGGCAGAGTGAAAAGCAGACATCATGCTGGGAGCCCAATGCGGGACACAATCCCAGGACTCCAGGATCATGCCCTGAGCCGAAGGCAGGCGCTTAACCGCTGAGCCACCCAGGGATCCCTGAAACAAGCTTTAGTGAAAGGAATGTCCTTTCATGAAGGGGTGTCCCATTACTCAGGGCAAGGAAAAGTGGCCAGGCCACAAAAAGAGCTGGTACAGGAAAATACATAAAGGCACACACGTTCTCTTCTTCTCCTCCTTCCTCTCTGTGTCTCTCTCTCTCTTCACATGGCTCAATCTCTCATCTATGCTGTGAACGCGCTTAATACTGTCTCTACTATTGCGTGGTCATCATGCCCTCTGGCCATCAGAGCCATCCAAGGACCCCCAGTCTTTATGTTCTTCCAATTTTGGGGACTCCCTCAAACATATGTACTTTTCAATATGACAGTCTCAAATCTGCTTTTACACCATTCCTGTGTGATTTCTGTCCTGAGCACTCCAATGAAAGTGCTCTCATTAAGGTCACGAATGATTTTTGTCACTAAATCTAGTGGGATATTTTCAACCCTCACCTTATTTGGCCTATCAGTAGCGTGTAAGTGTTGGCCAACTCATCTTTCTCAAAAGTCTTACTTTTCACAGTTCAAGGAACAGTACACCCTCCGAGAATTACCCTTTGCCTCTGGCTCCCCTCTAATGAATGCCAAGATGTGGGGTTGAGTCTCTGCTCATTGATTTCCTCCTCTCACCCGGTATGCTCTCATGGCAGACTCATCCAAAGAGTCCTCATTTATACTCTGATGATCCCAGACTCTAGCCTGGACCACTCCTGTAACCCCAGTAATTACCATCCATCCACCCCTTGACATTTCCCTATAGATGTCTCTCAGTCAGTGGTGTGCTGGAACCAGGCTACACTGGCTCATGAGAGCCCACTGCAAGCATCTCTTCATAGCTCCACGTTCACATTGCTAGGTTGAAATCCACCATGATGAGAGTTTCTATAGTATGGAAATTGGCAAATGCGGCAAATTCAGTGTGGTGGTCCTCCTCCCTCTCTACCCTTCCTCCCCCTCCTTTGACAGCCAGTTGCTAATCATTTACAAAACATCACTGTTGGGGGCTTCATAAATTTAATAGTTCAGAACTGAGCCCACACTGTCCTTGCTTCAACCAACTGGGTTCTCTTGCGGTGAACCCTACTCTTGTGGCTATGGCCCCCAGAAGTCCAGTTCATAGTTAAGCATGCGATCTCCTCTTCTGTATTCTTACCACCAACACCTCTTCAGTTTCACCTTCTAAATGTTCCTCAGTTCCATCCATTTCCATGCACGTCCACCTTGCCATGGCCACTGTTTGAAATTACTTTAGACTAATGATCTACTCAACATTTTCCCTAAATCCAAACTCTCGCCCCTCCACAAGGTAGCTGATGTGTTTAAGAACACAATTCTGATCGTGTCACTCTCTTTCATAGTTTCCCATTATTTTTGGATAAAGATCAAACTCCTCATCATGACCTTGAGGTCTTTCCTGGCTTGTCTCTGCCTTCCTCTCCCATTTCACATCCCTTCCCTCCTCTCTACACACACCTTCTTTCATGTCAACACTTCCACTGTGTTCCTGCCATGCTCAGGGCCACACATGCTATTCCTTCTGCCTCTTTCCTCTCTTCCTTTCCATCTAATAAACTATTTTCCTTCAATCTCAGCTTGATGTTACTTCAAGAAAATGTCTTTGGCCACTCAGATTCAGTCTCATGTCTTCATTACATATTCACAGAGCAACTCATATCTCCCCTGTACTTTTCACATCAAAATGTACCCATGAGGGCAGGTAGCAGGTCCATCTTGTTCAACATTCTATTCTCAATGGTAAACACAGTAACTTATACAATACAATAGGGGCTTGGTATCTATTCAATGAAAAAATAACATTTTCAGTGAATGAAGACCATCTTTTTATTCTTCTGCTCACTTGTAGAAAATATTCCATCAAGTTACCTAGGCCAGATTGTGAAGTGAAGCTAGGCAGCAGAGGTAGTTTCAGTGTAGACGTTGCCTACATATAAAATAAAAATGGTATAAAAACAACAGAAATATAGCCACCATAACCACCTGTAGACCAGAAGAACAGGATTAAGTGGATCATTCAATTAATGGTAGATTGGACAACTGAAGTGCCAAACATAACAGTGAACTCCTGGCCAAAAACATGGTTAACAGAAGTGAATAAGGAACCACATTGGAACCACATTCAAATAACCAGAAATACTTCCATTTCTTACTCCTGTAAGACTCCTCGAAAGAACAAACTCAAAATAGAATGTCACAGGGCAATTCTAGTTGCAATTCTAGTCCACCTTTAAATCCAGATGAGTACTCTTTTAACACTCCACAAGATCATTCTGGAAATATAAAATCCCGAGAGGTTCTGGAAGGATTTGACAGGGTTACTCAGAGTGTGAGCTACCTCAATACCTATGGATAGGGGCAGGGCCCCTCCCTGACTGCTGATATTTCTCTACAGAATTTGCTAGAATCTAATCTACCATTTCACTGTCAGTAATGCTGGATGTATGAAAGAAATAACACTAATACTGGTAACACCAACCACCGTAACTTCTATTTTTCCTAATAGACAGGAACCATTCTGACTATTTTTACATCCAACCACACATTTCATCCTCACAATAGCCTAGTGGCACATACTACTATTATTCTGATTTTACAGATGAGTAAATATGCATAAAGAGATTGTCCTTGACTCAAGGTCACTCAGTTTCCCAAGGCTGCACCATTCCAGATGAAGCCAAAGTCTAAACCCAGCATGCCAGCCGCAGAGCCCATTATTTTTGGTCCCTGCACTGTGGGACCTCATCTCTGTTAGAAGCTATCTGGAATCAACTGGAGGCTTACTTGATCAGCCTGCACATTTATAAACATAAGGAGGAAAGCGAGGATCTTTCCATTCTACAATTTTTGTGTTATAACCTGGCATGGAGGGATCTGCAGAGCTTGGTTGGTCGAATGCTATCATTCCCCGATCTTTCCTTTCTCTCTCCATGCTCCCTTCTCCACCTGAGATTCCTGTCCAAATGGATGACAATCCAATGCTCAGATACACAGAAAAATATGGATGCACTACCCACTGGATGCATGGACTAAAATGGCAGGAGAATGGGAAAAAATTGATGCCACGGGCAGCCAAGGAGCTCCTCTCCTGACACCTCATGGCTGTACAAAGCAAGTGTAGCCAGTGGTTGGCAGCCTCTTCCTTCCCTTTCTCGAATCATTTCCGGAGTGAACTACTTGTATTGTTAAAATATCCATCGGGCGGGTGAAAAGAGTGGCATGATCTTATGGGAGTTTGAAAGGTCTCTGCTTCTCTCATGCATTTTCAAGTCGAGCTGGCTGTCTTTGGAGCAGTCCCTTTTGCAGGCCCAAATGTTTATGTGTTTTGAAGTAAATGATGTGTGTTCGTCTTTGTAGTTTTGCTAAACATTTAAAAGCACAAAATAGTCTTTTAAAGATATAACTACAATTGAAATGCCTGGAGAGAAGCAGCAGAAGGGGCTACTCGTGTAGGCATGCTCCAAAGCTTTGAGCGTGATGCTCAGTCTGAAGGAGGATCAGAAGAACTCACTGGAGTTAACAAAAGAATTATTTACAAAAGCAGCAAAATATAGGATGCCATTACCCACCCCAATAGTTAGGTATGTTATTTGCTGACTCTCTTTTCAAATGCATTTTTGATCATAGCTAAAGGGTTGGGCTAAGGTGGACGCCGCTTCCAATCCTGCATGAGAACTGCACACATCTGTGTGCCGCATCAGATGCACGTGGGGGAGAGAATGCACCAGAAGACCTATCTTTGGCGAGTCTTGGAGTCACACCCAGGACACAGTTCCACACTTTTAGAACTAAGGCCACAATGCTTTTCAAGGAAACTTCTGGCAAGAAACATAATGAAGGAGGTTTTCTCATCTTCTGATTCAGCGAGAAGAACATGCTCACCCACGTACAGCTTTAAGGTAAAACCCAATGGCTTTTAAGGCCTAGACCTCCAGGTCACAGCTATTCCCCGAATGTTCCATTTTCTCATTTCACCTGTTCCTCATTTTTTTAAGCAAAACTTCCAGCCTCTCATGTGTCAGCCACCTGCTCCCAGGAAGAGAACGCCCTTCCCCTTCATGCGATGCTCTTGCTATGGGGAAGACGGAGACACAGTGTCCCCCTCTCCTTCCTGCATTTCCTCTGCTACCTCCCTCCTCTCTGCTCTGCCTTGGGCTTTGTCAGTTCCTTTCTCTCTACACTGCATCTCTTTTAGTTCCAAAAATAGATCATTCAATTTAGGAAGAACAATTAACTGGGATGAAAAAAAAAATCCAAAGTATGGGGAGGCATTTCGGCTTCTCTATCAGGCATGAAGTAATTGGCAATGCCACAGCAGTGTCTTTACTGGGGATTCCAGCTCATTCTTCCTTCTGAGCTTCAGGAAAATCATGGACTCAGGAAGGTCAGATTCAGCTTCTCCAGTTCCACAGCACCTCCCCGGTGAGCTTCAAACACATCACAGAACAGTGACACAAAGAACAGTCCCCGCTGCTGTGATTTCACTAGTGTTTGTACTCAATCTGCCCCAGCAACAGATCTGGGATGGTTTGTGTGATCTCTTATCAGCAGATACTTGTTATCTTCCAATGCATTGACCTGTCCCTTGAAAATTAGTATCTCCAGAGCATTCTAATTGCTCCCAGGGAATGTGCATTCAAGACCACAGTCATCTTAGGGCGACGTTTCTCAAAGTATGATCTTTAGAAACACCTGAATCAGAATCATCTGGGATGTTTGTTAGAAAGGCAGATTCCCAGCTCACTTCCCAGACAGAGTTTCTGGATGATGCTCATCTGCACTAATGTTTGAGAAATGCTAACAGGGATTCTTCATAAAGACATAGCCAAGTTTTAAAAAGTTGAAGAGCCTCTAGAGTAGCGGTTCTCAACCGAGGTAATTTCACCTGCTAGGGTGTCACAACTGGAGGTACGTGGGTGCTACTGGCATCTAGCAGGTAGAGACCGGGGACGGTGCTAAGTGTCCTCCAATGTACAAGACAGCCATCCACAACAAAGAATTATCCAGCCCAAAATGCCAGTGGTGCTGACTGTGCGTCAGATGGGTCATTTCTGATCCCAAAGTGGAATTCCCAAAAATCCCAAGAGTTTTTTTAATGCCTAAATGAATGTTTTTCAAGCCGTACATCATTAAATCAGTTTAGTGTGGTTTATGGCCAGCATTTTTTTTTAATGGAATGAGATGGAAGAGAAAAAGATATATCATAGTCTATCACCCTCAATAAAGGTATTATTTCATAAAATTTTTATTTCAGTTGCATATACGCCCTTAGTTACTGTGTAACAGATAGGGAGGATGCACAACACGTTCTTCTTTTACATATCTTTGCTGTTAAATATATTACATTTCCATGAAAGTATACAAACCACAAATGTGTGACCTAATGAATCGTGATGTTATTTAAAGATGTATTTACCTATTTATTTGAGAGTGGGGAGAGAGAATCTTAAGCAGACTCTGTGCTGAGTGTAGACAGCCTGACATGGGGCTCGATCTCACAACCCTGAGATCATGACCTGAGCAGAAACCAACATCAGTCGCTTCACCGACTGTGCCACCCCAGGTATCCCCTGAATTATTATGTTTTTATGAAGTCAACACTGTATAACCATCACCCAGGACAAGAAATAGGATTCAGTGGCCCAGAGCCCTTAATGTACCCCTTCATATCATAACTCCCTTTCTCTCCACTAAAGAGAACAATTATCCTTTTATGGTAACCACATCTTCTCATTTTTCTTGTAATTTTTAAGCGCGTATCCCTAGTTCAGTTGAGATTTTCAGTTGGAACTTCATCTAAATGGTAGTCTATATATCTGACTCCTTTTATCAACTTTATCTTTGGGAGATCCTGCTAGGTGTTTGTACACAGTGGTTGAGCATGAATTTTTATGACCATATAATACTCCAGTGCATGCAGATACCAGTATACGTGCCCATTCTATTGTTTGGACATTTGGATTGTTTTCCATGTGGGCCTCTGATGTATAATGCAGATATGAGCATTTTTGTACACCTGCTGATACACATATGCATACACTATGTTAAATACATACTTAGGTAAAATTGCAAATCTTAAGGTGTGTGCATATTTAGCATTAGTAAATGATGCTTTCCAAAGTAGGTGTATTAATTGACACTCCCACCAAGAGAGTATGAGATTTCCAATTTCCCCACATCCTCAATGCATTTGGTGCTGTCTGTACTTTAAATTATAGACATTCTAGAAGTTATGTGGTGGTATCGTATCGCAGTTTTACTTTTCTATTCCCCGATTAGTAATAAGATTGAACATATTGGGATCCCTGGGTGGTGCAGCGGTTTGGTGCCTGCCTTTGGCCCAGGGCGTGATCCTGGAGACCTGGAATCGAGTCCCACGTCGGGCTCCCGGTGCATGGAACCTGCTTCTCCCTCTGCCTGTGTCTCTGCCTCTCTCTCTCTCTATCATAAATAAATAAAAATTAAAAAAAAAAAGATTGAACATATTGACTCATGTTTACTCTCCACCTAGATATCCTACTTGGTGGCACATCTGTTTAAGTCTCTTGACCATTTTTATATTGGATAGTCTGCTCTTTTTATTAATTTGTAGAGATTTTAAAAATATTTTCTTTTTGTTTTAAGATTTTATTTATTGATTTGAGAGGGAGCAAGAGAAGGAGACAGAGAGAGAGAAGGAGAAGCAGGCTCCCTGCTCAGCAGGAAACCTGACACAGGGCTCGATCCCAGGACCCTGAGATCATGACCAGAGCCAAAAGCAGATGCCAACCGACTGAGCCACGCAGATGTCCCTTAAAATATTTTCTTAAAATAGGTTTTATGTGTTGAAATATCTCCTCCCATTGAATAGCTTGCCTTTCTAGGCTCTTAATTGTTCTTTGATAAAAAGAACTTAATTTTAATATAGTCAAATTGATCCATTCTTCCTTTGTGATTAGCACTTGTTATAACAGGTTTTGTTTGTTTGTTTTTAATTTTTGTTAGTTAACATACAGTGCAGTATTGGTTTCTGGAATAGGTGTTGTAACCTGTTTAAAGTATCCCTACACTAAGTCTAGGAAGGTATATTCCCATATTATCTTTTAGTAACTTTATTGTTTTCTTTTTCATAATTAAGTGCAGTCTACTTGGAATAATTGTAGTGGGAAGAGATTTTTAGGACTTTCCCATATAACAGGTAAGCATCTCAGCTTACATATGCAAAGAACGATCCTTTCACCAGAGTTCTGGAGGTCCAACTCTCATAAATTGAGATTTCACATCTACTTGGCTAGGAGTACTGTTTCATCTATTTTTCTATTTGGTTGCCCTTGCCACAATACTATAGTATATAAATTAGTTTAACTGATTTGATATAAGGTAAAGCAAATCCTCTTGGCTTTTTCTTCAGGACTATTTTGTTTCATTTGTCCTTTGTTCGTATGTCCATGTAGATTTTAGAATCAGCTTATAAAGTTCTTCAAAATAGCCTATCAGGACTGTATTGATTGTATAGATCAATATAGAAGGAACTGACATCTCCAGATATTAGATCTTCTAATCTGAAAACATGCTGTACATCTCTTATTACAATCTTTCTAAATTTCCATTAACTAGGATTTAAAATTTTCTGTATAGGGATCTCAGACACAGTTTTGCTAACCAGTTTTTGCTATTTTTTGATGATAATATAAAACTTTACAATATTTTAGCTTCTGTTTATAATTGATTAGGGAAATATATTTGATTTTTTTGAGCTTCTACCCACCTATCAATTCTAATAATTTATCTGTGAATTCTTTGGCAACTATTAGACATACATACCATTGTAAACAATAACAGTTTTATTTCTTACATCCAATATTCACTCTTTTTTTTTTTCTTTTCTCATGCCACTGGATAGAGCTTACAGTAACAAGCAGAATATAGGTCTGGATGTTAGGATCTTTGTTTTGTTCCTGATCTCAAATGAAAATTTTCAACACTTAACCATTAAGAATTATATTTGGGGGGCAAAAAAATCATGTTATTTGTAAGTTTTTATTGACAGTTTTGACCAGGGATGCCTAGATGGCTCAGTGGTTGAGTGTCTGCCTTTGACTCAACATGATCCTGGAGTCTCTGGATGGAGTCCCGCATCGGACTCCCTCTACCCCCCTCCCCCGGGGAGCCTGCTTCTCCCTCTGCCTATGTCTCTGCCTCTCTCTCTATGTCTCTCATGAATGGATGAATAAAAATATTTTTTAAAAAAACTGAAAAACTGAAATTAAAATAAAAAAAGACAATTTTGACCAGATTAAGAATACTCTTTATAAAAAAGTTTTTTTTTAACATGAATGCATGTTGGATTCTATTGAATGCTTTTACTACATCTATTCAGCTAACACTATTATTTTTCTCTTTTATTCCACTGACATGTCAAACTATATTAATATTTGAATATTATATGAACCCTGTATTAATGAAATAAACTCAGCTCATTCATAATGTGTACTCTTTTTACATATTGAGGGATTCAGTTTGTTGAAAGCATTTATGTAGGATTTTTACATCTACATTGATAAAAGAGTCAGGCCTGTCTCTTTTATTTCTCACAGTAGCTTTGTAGATTATTGATATCAAGGTTATAGTGGCTATAAAGTGTTACTTTTTCCCCCCAGTTCTGTGGAAGAGTATATATAAAACTGGTGTTCTTCATTCTTTTTAAATGTCATGCAGAAATACAACAGTAAAGAATTCTGAACTTGAAACCTGTTTTGTGGAAAAGTGTTTAATATTTTTGAACAGTTACAAGACTTTGCACATTCTCAGTTTCACTCTGTGGCCACTTTAGTAAATTTGATTTACTAGAAATGTGTTACTTCATTATTGGCAAATTTATTCACGAGATCCCCTTATCATTTTAGTCGCAACATAATCTATATTGATAGCACTTTTTAAAATTCCTAACACTGATTATTTGTGACTTCTTCCTTCTCTTTTGATCAGTCTTACTAGAAATTCATCCATTTTAGTAGACTTTTTAAATATCTGATATATCAATTGCTAAAAGTGCTAAACTTCTCTGTCCAAGATTGTGCATTTGTTTAGTTATCCTTGTAGTTTTAAAAATATTATATTTGAGACTGTTTCATTATATGCATACAAATCTAGATCAACTTCTATTTGGAAAAAATTAGGTTGGATCTATATCTCAAATACTTATCAGGATAACAAACCAAAAAAATAATGTTTTAAGAGATAATGGGAGCAATGCATTATACTCTCCTTATGAAAGACTTTTAGACTATTCCAAAATTCCTAGAACTTCTAAAATAAAATATTGATAAATTTAACTATATAAAACTTTTCTGTGTGGCAATAAAAACAAAAACAAAAACCCACCATAAGTAAAACCAAACAACAAATGAAACAGTGGAAAAAGTATTTGCAAATTATATCACAAAGGATTAATTTCTCCAAAATATAAAAACCTCCTGCAAATCAATAGCAATCTGAAAGAAAATAAGTAAAGGATATTAATAAGGAATTCAACTAAAAATAAATACTAATGGCTTACATCCGAGCTATAATACTCAGTCTATTCATTATAGGAAACCTACAAATTAGGTTTACACTAAGATATTATTTTTTGACCCATCCATTTGGCAAAGATTGTAAAGATTAGTGTCACTGAGGTAGTAAGAGGGGGAGTAAAGTAGAAATTCTCAAATATTGATGGTGAAATTAGAAATCTATACAACTTTCATAGAGGGTTATAAATTATAGCAGTATCTACTCAAATTAAAAATATCTTTTGACCCAGCAATTCCAAATTTAGAAACTTATCCCACCAAAAGAAAAAATGCACATGTGCAAAACAATGTGTATAAAAACCAATTCATTTCAATTTCTGTCTGTCATGAGAAAATTATACAACCCAAGTATCTACCAATAGGTGACCAGGTAAACTAGTTATGGTTTACCCTAATAATGGAACATTATGTAGTCATTAATAAATGAGGCAAAACTGGGGCACCCAGCTGGCTCAGTTGGGAAAACAGGTGGCTCTTGACCTCAGTGTTGTGAGTTCAGGCCCCATGTTGGGTGTAGTGCTTACATTAAAAAAAAAATATATATATATATATATATACACACACACACACACACACACATATACATATATGAAGCAATACTATATACTGATATAAAATAATTTTAAACATATTTAGGTAAGTAAAATGAACAGAGTACAGAACTATATGTATGTTATGGTATTGTTGCGTTAAAAAGTATATACACACAAAAAAATTTTTTAAATAAAAAGTATATACACTTTGCTAGTATATTAAAAATAATATATATGTGGGATGCCTGAGTGGTTCAGCGGTTGAGCGTCTGCCTTTGGCTCAGGTCGTGATCCCAGGAGTCCCGGGATCAAGTCCCACATTGGGTTTCCCGCAGGGATCCTTTTTCTCCCTCTGCCTGTGTCTCTGCCTCTCTCTCTGTGTCTCTCATGAATAAATAAAATCTTTTTTAAAAAATAATTATATATATGTTATAATGCATACTCAAGACTCTTAAAAGAATAGTTTCTAAGCAGGCCAGGCTCTCAAAATTTCCAGTCAAGCTCACCTACTTCACCTATTCTCATGTTCTGCTGGGAAATAGAACACAGAAGGGTCAATAGAGAAGAAAATTTGAGGAATATTATGTATACATCTTTCTTAGCAATGAAGGGTTAGACAATTCATATTTGCAATGTTCCATGCCCTAAAGTCAAATTAGTAGAAAAATACAGGCTGAAAATACAGTTGATATGAATATGAATATTTACACATTGTAAAGTTCACTACACCCAGTGGCTTTAGAGCTCTTTTGAAATATGATCAATAGTAAGAAATACACTGGTATCCTGACCCAGTATGTACACACACACATGCACACACATACACACACATGCTCTACACAAGAGTTTCACCTAAAATAGTTAAGCTTTGCTCCAACATTTCTATTTAATTTTATGCTTTTTTATTTCCAAAATCTGGTGGCTTATACTCCAGGAAGGGACAACATCGGGAAATTTGAAAAATACTAAAATATCAATAGAATAGTGGGAGTATGAAGGGTGCAGTTTGGAAATTGCCTTAACCCGACTGTAACCTCCATGGGCACACCCTTTGCAGTCATCCCAAAGAAACACACGTCTTATTTAGAAACCTATGTTTGCTATGCAAACTCAGCTTCAGGACGAGCTCCCAGATTTCCCTTCCACCTCTCAGAAGAGTGCCCCCTAGCACCCCACAAATTCTAAACCCGCCCCTGAATTGAGCTGAAAATGAAGCTCATGAAGGGTGCCTGGACCCCACTGTAGCATAGGGAAGGAGGTCCCCACACAACACCAAGCAAATCTCCGAAGCCAGCAGGGTGTCCGAGGATCCAAATTCTGACACTTGACCCAGAGAGAGCATCAGCTCCCCCAGGCTGGGGCTCAGGCCTGCAGGACCCCCACTGCCCACCCCAGGTGCCACTCACAAGCCTCAGCACAGCCCACAACCTGGGCTTCCGACCCACTGCCCACAGATTGGAGATTCCAGCCACCTCCTCCTTAGCTCCTTTCCGTTTGCTAGAGCGGCTCTCAGAAGCCAGGGAAACACTTATTCATCTTTTCCAGGAAAGGACATGCTGAGGGATGACAATCACCAGTCAGAGCAGTGTGGGGCTCTCCCGCCTCCACACCTGGGTTTCGTCCATGACTAAGTCGCTGGCCATTGGCCAATTCAACCTCCAGCCCTTTCCCCCTCCTGCAAGGTCAAGGTTGGGTCATGAGGTCAGGAGGTTACAAGGTCAGGCAGGGGTCAAACTGAAAGCTCCAATCCCCTAATTACTTGGTGGGTCCTTCTGGCAACCAGCCCCCACCCTTGGGTGGGGTCCAAAAGCCACTTTCATTAATCTAAGGAAAGACACCTTATCACCCTCAACTCAGGAAATTCCAAGGGTTTGTGGAGCTGTGAGCCAGGAACTGTGGATGAAGACCAAATATAAATATGATAAATATATTTTGGTCATCTGAATGGCCAAAAAGATATTTCTTTTTTTTTTCTTAGATTTTATTCATTTATTTGGGAGAGGAATGCGACATAAGCAGTATGGAGGGGTGGAAGGGCAGAGAGAGGGAGAAGCAGACTCCCCGCTCAGCAGGGAACCTGACATGGGTTCAATCCCAGGACCTGAGATCATGACCTGAGCCGAAGGCAGGCTCCCAACTGACTGAGCCACCCAGGCACCCCTAGATCATTCTTAATAATCACAACATTGCTGAAGCCAAAACAAGGAATAAGTCATTGAAATAATTGATTAAAAGCAACTGAGAACGTACAATCCGATTTTCCCAGTTTTCTTCAAAAACCACGCAAATACTACTCTAAGGGAGTAGAGGAGGAAAGGATGTGAACACGGAATGACGAAAAGAATCGGAAAGCAAACAATAGCATAGAAGACAAGTCAACACACGGAGGATGGAAAACACCAGAATCCGTGCTGTCTTACCCAGGCGTCTGGTCTCTCCCATCCTTTGGACGTGCTTAGATGTTAAGGAAAATGATCAATACAGGCCAACAAAAGGCAAGTTGGTTTTTAGTACAGAAGGGAGAAAATGCTCAGGAATGAGAGATACTACTTACTTCTGAGGTAGGTACTTATTCAGAGAGTAGGGTTCAGTGTGTATTTAAAACTCTAAAAGGAGAAGCTACAGACTGTAGAGCTGGATTATTCAGTAAAGCTGCCACGAGCCACCTGTGGCTACTTAACTTTAATTAAAATGTAAAGCCCAGTTACTTGGCTTTGCTAGAAACATTCCCCTTACTAATAGCTGCTTTACTGGGCAGCATAAAAAGACACTTGCATCGTTTTATAGGGCAGTGAGGGTCCAGATCCATCTTCCAGACAACAGACGCAGGTGACAACTTCTGGCCTGCCTCGGCAGAAGAGAAGAGCCAGTGGACCAGGGCACTAGCTACAGGGGAAATGAAGGTGTGCTCCTTTTCTGAGAGAAGGAAATTTTTTTTTTATTTATTTATTCATGATAGAGAGAGAGAGAGAGAGGCACAGACACAGGCAGAGGGAGAAGCAGGCTCCATGCCAGGAGCCGGACGCGGGACTCGATCCCGGGACTCCAGGACCGCACCCTGGGCCAAAGGCAGGCGCTAAACCACTGAGCCACCCAGGGATCCCCAAGAGAAGGAAAATTAAGAGAACCTCTACATACCGAACGAGAAGGCTTCAGCTTTCTTTTTTCTACTTTACTTTCAGAAATGCTGACATAAAAGCTTGTATCCCCCAGATAAAACTTGAAAAATTATTCTCTGGGAAAAAAAAATGGATTAGCTTTTAGCTAGGAAAAAAAATCAGGTTTTGAGAGTTCCCAACAAAAGAGCTATATGACAGGCCTGATCATCATCTGAAACCCAGCAGTCAATGAACCAACCCCACATGGTTTTCGATCAACTGCTCAGTGCTTTGCTCATCAATGTAAACAGGGAGACAAAGGCCCCCAGACCCAACTAGCACACACAGCAGAGACCAAAACAAACAAATGTAAAAGGGAAATTTGGAGAAAAAGATAATGCGTAGAACATAAAAAAAAAAAAAAAAAAAAAACCTTAAAAATAAGTATTATATTCAATGTCTTCACAGAGTAAGAGCAGGTATTTTACAAGGTGGAGGAAAATCCTACCATAAAAAGGTAATAGATAATAAAGAATTCCTCAGAATTAAAAATACAAGAGTCAAATAGAAGGCTTAGAAAGTTAAGAAAATGGAAGTTAAAGAAATCTCCCTAAATGGTAAAGCAAAAAAATAAATAAGGGAAGAAAATTAATATGAAAGAAAATGGCAGCAAGCAGTGGAGGAGAGGATGGATTTAAAGCCTCAACCAAGAGGTAAAACTCCAAACAGAGAAAAGTTTCATAAAGAGAAAATGGGAGGAGAGAAATCAGCCAAGAAGTTGATAGTCCGTTTCTTCTTTTTACACTAAATACAACTGGCCACCCAACTGGGAGAAGGGGAAGAAGCTTTCCCAAGCCACCCAATTCTCTCTCTGCTCCAACCTAGTGTCCTACAATTCGATTCTAAAGCTATTTATCCTGAGTTAGCATCAGATCCCAAAGTCAAGGGCTCAGTCTTACACACCATTTCCCAAGTCAGACACCAATCACGAGCCAGAGAAGCCACCTGTGATTCTCACCAACTGGCTATAAATCAGGGTGCCATGATGCCCTCATGGGTTTGATTAACTTGCTAGAATGGCTCACAGAACTCGGACAGCAGTTGACTTACTAGGTTACCGGCCTATAAAAGGATCCAACCCGGCTAAGCCAGATGGAGATAACAAGGTATGTGGGAAGGGTAGAGAGATTCCATGTTCTCTTCAGGGGCACCACTCTCCAGCACCTCCGTGTTCACCACCCTGGAAGCTCCTCAAATCCTTCTGGTTAGGGTTTCTATGGAAGTTTCATTATGCAGCTGGGACTGATCACATCCTTGGCCATTGGTGGTGACCTCAATCCCTGGCCCCTCTTCCCTCCACAAAAGTAGGAAAGTTTCAGCCCTCTAGTCCAGAGATGGTTTCCCTGGCAACCAGTTCCCTTCCATCCTTAGGGAAGGATGGAACAGTCCAAAAGTTGCCTCATTAACATAAATTCAGGTGTGGTTGAAATAGGCTTATTATGAATAAAAAGTCTCTCCTTTTACCCACCCCTTCCCATTTATCACCCTTATCATTTGGGAAAACCCAAGGGTTTTTAAGAGCTCTATACCTGGAAGGGGACAAAAACCCAGGTACACTTTTCTTACTACAAATCACACTTTCACAGAAATAATACAGGAAAATTTCCCAGAAAAGGATGTAAGATTCCAGATTCCAAGGACCTTGTGAATGCCCAGGACAATGAATGAATAACAATATGATAGGAAATTAATACATAAAGTCATGGGGCACCTGGGTGGGTTAAGCATTTGCCTCGGGCTCAGATCATGATCCCAGGATTCTGCGGTCAAGCCCCAAGTCAGGCTCCCTACTCCCGCTGAGCAGGGAGCCTACTTCTCCCTCTGTTCTTCACCCTATTCATGCTTTCTCTCTCTCAAATTAATAAATAAAAAAAATACATAAAGTCTTAGTTGAAAATAATCAGTTTATTTTTTTATTTTGATTTTTTTTTTGGAAAAATCAGTAGTTTAAGTGCAGGTATGCTACTTAGAAATATGGAAATATAAAAAAAAAAAAAAACACCTGAAGGAAGAGCTAACATTACTGATTATTGCTGCTTCTAGGAAGTGGGATTCTGGTGAAAAAAGGAAAAGGGACTAACGCTGGAGGTTAAAAGCCTTGAAATGCAATCTGACATTTAAAACTGTGTATATAGTACTTTGTTTTTGTTTTTGTATTAATTAAAAACGTAAAAGAATAGAACTCATTTAAGACATGATGCACTTATGTCAGGGAGTCCTACCAGAAATTTGTTACCACTCCAAATACATGCTTGAGGTCAAATGGGAGAAATACCTTGCCAGTCTGGTAGCAGACTCTTAAATAGCATATATCTCAGCAAACTCTAGATAGAAGCCAATTTCAATAACCTTAATAAGTTGAATAGCACATTCCTAGTAAGTTGCCCTTAATTGTTTATAGAGATGCTCATGTATGAAATTACATATTATTCTCCTGTAAGAGCTCAGGAAGTGTCCTGCTTTCTTGGATCACTCCTTGGCTAATCAGAAAACCTCTTGGGAGCACAATCTTGAGCCATGATTCATAATTTGAATATGAGATACCTCCTAATTTTCTCAGATTTTTCAGGGTGTCTGAGAGTTTATCCGTTCATTAAACATATATGGAAAAATATTGTAAGGCAGACACCTTGCTTGCTAGATGCTAAGGATA
Organism: Canis aureus; assembly: GCF_053574225.1. Taxonomy (NCBI): domain Eukaryota; kingdom Metazoa; phylum Chordata; class Mammalia; order Carnivora; family Canidae; genus Canis; species Canis aureus. The sequence goes on from NC_135648.1 coordinate 5,245,992, forward strand.
ATTAGAATCTAGTATGACCAGTGTTCAGAGATTCTAGTGAATCTAGGCTTGAATTAATTTCTCCAGGTTGCTACAGATAGCTGAGGCATTTCCAAGTTTTGGCTTAAAACTCTAAATTTGTCATAGAAACTTAGAAGGATCAAGGTGTCCCACTATTCAGAACTTTAAAAATATAAAAATATACTATATATAATATACTATATATTATATAGTGTATATAAAATATGCCATATATATATATTATATATATATACAGAGAGAGAGAGAGAGAATGTGTGTTCCTGGGGCATCTGAGTGGCTCAGTCAGTTGAGTGTCTGACTGGTTCAGGTCACAACCTCAGGGTCTGGGAATCGAGGTCCCTGTTGGGTTCCACACTCAGTGGGGAGTCTGCTTCTTCCTCTCCCTGTGCCCCTCCTCCCCTCCTGCTCTCTTTCTTCTCTCAAATAAATAAATAAAAACCTTTAAAAAAGAATAAATATATATATAGTTCCTCTGCTAAAACGGACCTGTGGGAGATCCTGCTAGTTATCTGGTCATGGGTGTTCCCAACAACCTCCCCCAATTTTTTCTTGCTAAGAGAACCCTAATTTTGTGGTCTAATGTACCAGTGCCAGGAGATGGGTCATACTTTGCTCAGCCAATGTGACCATTGTGTTTCAGACCTTTAGAGCTTCCCCTGCTATCACATGACCAGTTCTGACCAATACTATTAAGTGAAGCCTATTGGAGGAGTTTCTGGGAAAGTTGTTGTCTTACTGATAAAGGAAGACAGGCAGGACTGGGAACTGCTGACTCCCCCTTTCTGCCTTAACACGGATGTTAGAACTTGAGTTCTAGCAGCTGTCTTGTTACCAAGATAATAACAGCCAAAATACAAGGACGAGCTGAGCAGAAAGACAAAAGGGTCTTAGTGTCTGAGGACATCAGTGAGCATCTGACTCAAAGGTAGCAACTGTTCTACTTTGGTTTTGTCGTTACCAAGTCCTAAGATCTGTTTCTACCCACAGAACATTTCTGACACCCAGTGAGTGAGGATTTTTTTTCCCCTTCACCAACCAATTCCTCCCTCATCAACCAATTTTTATTCCTCCTCACCAGATCTGTTTCTACCCACAGAACATTTCTGACACCCAGTGTGTGAGGATTTTCTCCCCCCCCCCACCTCACCAATTAAGTCTATTACCTGAACTTAGTATCAGATCCCACAAAAGGTTCATCCCTGCAAGACTGAACCTCAGACACCAACTGCAGTCCCCGGCCTCCTGTACTAATGGCTTACCAGCTGTAAATCAGGGATTCCCACAAATCTCTTCAGATCTGGTAACTTGCCAGAATGGCTCACAGAACTCATGAAGACATTTTGCTTCATAAAGGATACAAATCAAGAACAATCAAATGGAAGAGATGTATAAGGCAAGCTGTTGGGGGAAGGAATACGCAGAATTTCCATGCCCTCTTCAGGCCCACCACTCTCCCAGGCCCAGCAGCAACATGTGTTCACCTACCTGGAAGTTCTCTGAACCCCAACTTTCAGGGTTTTAATGGAAGTTCCATTAGTAGGCATGATTGATCATTGGTGACAAATCATTGGCCTTTGGTCATTAGCTCAATTTCTAATCCCCCCCCCCACCCCGCCCCAAGAGGTCAGGAGTGGGGCTGAAAGTTCCAACCCTCTAATAATGCTTAGTCTTTCTGGCAACCAGCTCCCATCCTGAATCTATCTGGGGACCCCAAGGGAAACCAGTCATCTCATTAGCATACAAGTAGACACTCAACAATCTGGAGATTCTGAAGGTCTTAGAAGATCTTTTGTCGTGAACTGTGGGGAGGGAGGGTCACAAAGACCAAATATTATAATGAAAGATATCACTATCACTCAGGAAATACAAGCGTTCTAAGACCTCTGTGCCAGGAAATTGGGCCAAAGACCAAATATATATAGCTTTTATTCTATCACAATATCACTAAAAGATTAAACTTCTAGTTATATAAACCACTCTTACTTTTACTGGATTTTATCTCACTTGCCTTCTAATTGAAAGAGGATCTGAATCTCTTGTTTTATAAATGGGGAAATCCAAGCAAAGATAAATCAAGCAATGTAACAATGTCGTCAATGTCAGCACACCTTGCTTGATGGCAGAAATGAGAATAAAATCAAATAGGAATGTGCCAAACCTTAACATGAAGGAAAAATGGGCTGAAAAACTCATTCAATTGTGGCTCTTTGGTCCTTATATTTTCTGAGTGGTTCATTTGATATTTGACTATTATAGTTTCTTGAAGAAAAATGAAATTTTCTCATTGACAAGATCTCATCAAAATGTGTAGTTAGTAGGATTTTTCAATCATTCACATATCCCTTCTTGACTCTATCAATATGTATTTATATCTCTTTTTTTACATATTAGTTTTTAAAACTTGCCTTGAGAATTTGTTACCCATTTATTAAGGGTCCTAGGCATTATAGATTACTGCTCATAATAACTCTTAAATGTTGGTATCATAATATTCATCTTATAGAAGAAAAAACAGAGGTTCAGGATTACAGTGCATTAGATAGTGTTCCCCAAAAAGATGTGTTGAAGTCCTTACCCCCAGCACCTTGACTTTTTGGGAATAGAGTCTTTGCATATAGAATCATGTTAGGATGAAATCATAGTTGGACCATATGGATCCAATGCCTATTGTCCTAAATTCAATGACTGGAGAGGGCAACTTAGAAGCACCAAGACCCACACCAAGTGAAGGTGGCCATGTGAAAATGGAAGTAGAAATTGGGGTGATGTAGTTACAAGTCAAGGAAGGCCAAGCATTGCCAGAAACTACAGAGTCCTGACCCTTCCAAGGGAGCACAGATATGCTGACACCCTCATTTTGAGTGTCTACCTACCCGAACTGAGAGAATAAATTTCTGCTGTTTTAAGCCACTTGGTTTGTGGTAATTTGTTAGGGCAGCCCAAGGAAATTAGCCCAAGGAGTTAAATAATTTACTCTGCATCACACAACTGGAAAGTAGTGGGGCCTATCTGAAAACATGTCACTTAACTTGTGCATTGGAGTGGATCCGTTTAATCCACATGTAGTGAGTTGAGTAGCTATAGAAAGGCCAAACTGCTCCAAATTCTTCATTTGTTCTACAAGTCTTTAAGTTCTAATATACTCTTAAGAATACAAAGACGAGCTTTTGTGGTGCTCACAATCTATCATGCAGTTCTTTAAAAGTAATGTAAGATATCATTATTCCTTACTCTATTGTGCCAATATCCCTAGAAAGCTACTGTTTTTGGTTATAGCCCTTATTTCTTTAGTCTTGATTTTCTTTCAGTGATTTACAATGATCATTCCCATTTCTCAGCTTAAACTGCTTCTATTAAGGGGCACCTGGGTGGTACAGTCGGTTGGGCGTCCAACTCTTGGTTTGTTCTCAGGTCATGATCTTGGGATCCTGGGATTGGATCTCAGGTCAGCTCCAGGCTCAGCAGGAAGTCTACTAGAGATTTTTTTCTCTCTCTCCCTTTGCTCCTCCCCCTGCCACCTTTCTCTCAAAAAAAAAAAAAAAAAAAAAGTTCTATTGGTTCAACTGTCATGTGTCTACATGTGGTTTTCTTTTAATTTCCCCCATTTGGAGTCCACAGCTATTCTTGGATGTTTGGCTTGATATTTTTCATCAACTTTGGAAAATTTTAGCCAAGTTATTTTCGAATATTACGTTTAAATGAATTTATCTCTTACCTCTTTCTGGAGTTCCAATTACATGTATGTTGGGTCTTTTAACTGTGCTCCATTTATCCCATAGGAGCTTTCCCATGATTTTCACTTTCTTTAGTCTCTGTGCTTCAGTCTGTATCTGTTCTCCTGGCCTCTCTCTTCATAGTCCTCCCTTCAGCTGCGTCTACTTTGCTGTTAAGTGTCTGTTGTGTGTTCTTCATTTTTGTTATTAGATTATTTAATCCTAGGGTTTTTCTGTTGATAAATTAAATTCTCCTCTAAAATTCTCCATATTTTTCCTATTTTTCTTACATATAAATCACGGATATTTTAAAATCCATGTGCATAAATGTTAATATCTGACCCTCCTCTGGTTTGTGTCAGCTGTTTTTCTTTTCTTTTCTTTTCTTTTCTTTTCTTTTTCTTTTTCTTTTTCTTTTTTTTTTTTTTTTTTTTTTTGAGCTTTTGGTCTTGTCTACTAGAATGCCTATTCATTTTTTTATTGGTGTTCAATTTGCCAACATACAGAATAACACCCAGTGCTCATCCTGTCAAGTGCCCACCTCAGTGCCTGCCACCCAGTCACCCCCACCCCCTACCCTCCTCCCCTTCCACCACCCCTAGTTCATTTCCCAGAGTTAGGAGTCTTCCATGTTCTGTCTCCCTTTCTGATATTTCCCACTTATGCCTATTAATTTTTAATGATGAATGTTGTATGCAGAAAATTGTAGAGATAATTTGAGATTCAGATTAATGTTAAATACTTCTAGAGAGGATGTACTTTGAGAGGCAGATATATAGGATAGACCAATTAATCTAGCCTATAAGTGTGCTAAATAGAATCTGGACTTTAGGCTTTACAAGAACTTTTCTATAAAATAGCTCTTCTTTGGGGCAAATGGATGGCTCAGTCATTTAACTGGCTACTTTCAGCTCAGGTCATGATCCCAGGGTCCTAGGATCAAGCTCTGAGTCAGGCTCCCTGCTCCATGTGGAGTCTGCTTCTCCCTCTCCCTCTGACCCTCCCCTCCTCTGCCCATCCCCACTTCTCTCTCTCTCTGTCATATCTGTAAATAAAATCTTTTTAAAAATTAGCTGATGACTCAAAAGGAAAACCAGAACTGAAAGTGAGGCTTACTTTCCTGAATTTCCCTTGTCTCCTGGGTCAGGATCTTTGGTCTTCATTTATTATTTCAAAAATGCCTTCAAATAGCTTTCTCAGATTTAAACCTTTTTAGTTGTTTTTGTCAGGATTACTTGTCTGATACAAGCTAGTCTGCCATAGATAGAAGTGGAAATCCAGAACTGCTTGCTTATCGTAGCCTTGGAGAATTGAGCTTGACGGATCTTGTTTCATAGTGAAAATGAGAGACAAATTTCCGTTCTTCCATTCATAAATAAGGCTCCATTATAGAGCATGAGCTTCAACCTGCTAGCACAAGGTGATGGAGGTCCACCAAAGCCTGGGAGGCAGCTAGGTGGTGTGTGTGTGTGTGTGTGTGTGTGCGCATGCATATGTGCATGTGCACACTTCAGCTCTCATCCCTACTTCGCTACCAATTTGTCTAGACAGGAGGAATAGATCTAGGCAGAATGAGTGTTCCCCTCACCCCATTCTCTGTCCTATTTCATAAGTAACATCTTGCTCTCAGTTACCTCATAATTTGGGGAACGGTCATATAAACAATCCTTTACTCCCAACTAATGTTAGATAGTTAATACTGACTTAAGAAAGATAGTTGCTATTAACTTATATGTTTGATATTGACTTTACGAAATGTGATGTGATGAAGAGAAACATTAAAATTTTCTATCATTTTATCATCATTACTTAGTCCATTAAACTATTTTTTATGTTGTCTTGAAATTTGTTGAAATCCAAAGTGCTCAATTCAGGAACGTAAAGTTCATCGATTTCAATTGGCTTTTATCTACACATAAATACAAAGTAAAGGGAAGATTTCAGACATTTAGTTATATAATTGAATTCTACAAACTTTCGATTTTAAAGCATTTTGATAGAGCAATGAAAGAAGATACCTTTGCATAGAATTTTGGAGCTAGAAGGAATCTTGGGTGTCTTTACAGTCTGACTCCTTTTTGAAACATGAATTATCCCTTTCCCAAAAATAATTCTCTGAAAACACTTCACTTTGTATATGATGATGTAGATTTAATTTCATGTTAATTAAAAGAAATAAGCAAAAGGAAAAAAAAAGTCTGTAATGGGAATATTCTTCCGCCTTTCTTTTTTCTTAGAACCATTGAGATGTTTCCTTGTGCCAGCCGTTTGGGCACTGACTCCCCTCAAGGCACTCAAAGTCCACTGGTGGATACTCACCCGTAAACAAAGAGTTATGTGAATAGTACACAGGAGGCCCAAAAGAATAAATAATTAATTTTGCCTGAGGAAGTCAGAAAGGAATTTCAGCTGGGTTTAGCTGATGAAAGGAGAGAGAAAGATACTTCTGGTAGAGCATCCTACTGCTTTACAGAATTGTGAAAGTTCAAGGCATACTTGCACTTACTTGGGAAGCAGAATTCAGTGCAGAGACATAATAGGAAATAGGACTAGAGACATAACATGGGGATAGATTTTGAAAGTCCTAATTTGCCATGTGAAGCAATTTGAACACTATCTAAACACAAAGCTCCTAAATATTTTTTCCAAAGCTCCTCAGTATTTTATTTTGTTTTATCTTATTTAAAGATTTTATTTATTTATTTGAGAGCGAGAAAGAGAGAGCATGAGCAGAGGGGAGAAGGGCGGACAGGGAGAGACAAGCAGGCTCCCCACTGAGCAGGAAGCCCAATGTGGAGCTCTATCCCAAGACCCCGACATTGCTACCTGACCCAAAGGCAGACACTAAATTGAGTGAGCCACCCAGGTGTCCCTCAGAGCTTCTAAATATTTTAAAACAAGAGAGAAATAGATACTTTTTGGCTTCTAGGAATACAACTCTGTCAGAATTTTAGACTCAAGACAAGCATGGGAACAAACTGGTGAATGGGAAATTAATGCAACTGTCCAGATATGAGACAAATAGGTCTAGAGCAGTGATTTTATTCTTCATTTAAAAAAAATATTTATTTAGGGATGACTGGCTGGCTCAGTGGTTGATCGTCTGCCTTTGGCTCAGGGCCTGATCCCGGGGTCCTGGGATCAAGTCCCACATTGGGCTCCCTGCATGAAGCCTGCTTCTCCCTCTGCCTATGTCTCTGCCTTTCTCTGTGTGTCTCTCATGAATAAATAAATAAATAATCATTTTTTTTAAATCTTAAAAAAAATAAATATTGATTGATTGATTTGAGAGACAGAGAGAGAGAGAGAGTGAGCAGCAGGGAGGGGTAGAAGGAGAGAGAGAGGAAGTCCTAAGCAGACTCCCTGCTGACAGCAGAGCCAGATGAGGCTCAATCCCAGACCCATGAGATCATAACCTGAACTGAAACAAAGAGTCAGATACCCAACCAATGGAGCCACTCAGGTGTCCTTGAGCAACAACTTTAAATATCTTTATACATTGTCTTCCTTATCCAGGTACACAGAAGGGTCTGAGGTAAAGAGGTACACTCTAGAGGATTTGGTAGTCAGGTTGCCCTGGGGCTGAAGAAAGCACTGTTTGACTAAGGAGAATGGGTGGCTGGTGATACCGTTAGCTTAGATGAGAAACAGATAAGGAGGAAATGCAAGAGGAGAATGGTGAGTTCAGTCTAGCTGCCTCGTGGCTTGTTGGTGTGGTATTGGGAGGGAAGTCTTGGTATGGCGGATACCTACAGAATGGCTTGCTTCCTTTCTCTTGAGATCTCCTTCCCTATCCACACAGCTAAGCTCTTCCTTGCTTTTATGTGATTCCTGTGCCTTGCTCATACTCAACGCCCAACCAGAGTTGACGATCCAAGGAGAAGCCACAGACTCTTGGTGATATCCTTGTTTTGGGGGAGAAAATGGCTTCTTTATTTCTTCTCTAAGTCCTCTATATTGCTAACATCAGTTTATACTTCAGGGACCATTTTCGTTGCTCTATTGGTTACGATAGCGTCTGGTATGTGTATCTGTGAACCAATAACAATGATTTCAGCAAATTATTTTGCCTCATTTAAAAAAGAAATCCAGAGGTAGGCAGTCAAGGACAAGTATGGTTTTCAAGGCAAACATTAAGGATCCAGGCCATTTCTAGTGTCCTCTTCCACCATCCGTACCTTTCGTTCTCATGGTCTAAAGACAGCTCTTTACCTCTAGATATTACGTCTATGTCCCAGGCAATAAATAAGAAAGGGAAGGGCAAAAGGCATGAGTATGCTAAGTCTGTCCATTTTTAGCACTAATAAAATAGCTTTCCCAGAAGTTCAACCCGAGACATGTTTTCTTATATTGCATTGCCCAGAATTAATGACACATAACCACGCCTAAATGCAAGGAAGCCTGGGAGATTAAGTTATCTAACTGGGTACATTGCTGTCAAAATAAATTGTGATTTGTGAATAAGGAAGAATGTATGTTGGGTGTATACAACTAGCTGGGCCTGCCAGCCACGTTTTCCTTTTAAATATAAAAAGTAGAATTTTTTTACAGGTACAGTTTCCATAGGTCAAGCACATCAACATGGACGGAAAAGGCAGCTGGGAGATCCTAAGGGAGGAAGATCCTTGGAGGGCCTGGCTGGCTCAGTTGGTAGAGCATGTGACTCTTGATCTTAAGGCTGTGAGTCTGAGCCCAACGTTGGGTGTAGAGATGACTTAAAAATAAAGTCTTAAATTTAATTAATTATTTATTTAGTTAGTTAGTTATGTCTTAAATTAAAAAAAAAAAAAAAGGTCTCACCTGTTTCTCCAGCAGCAAGTGCCATTCTATTACCTTCCTTTGTTCCCCTCTCCAACTCCCTTTCATAGGGGAAAGAAAGTGCTTAGGATTCTTACTTAGGCTTAGACAATGCTAATCCACAAAGTCTAAATTTGAGAAGAGTAGCCTCCTTCAGTATTACCAGGGCAACCAGAGGTAGGCTAAATTTTACCTCCTGGCTGACAAGAGAAAGAGGGAAGGATACTTAAGGCCAGCTAGGACAATCAGGATGCCTCAGGGCAAGGATCCATTCAAATTCTTCATTCCAAAACATATCCCCCATCCTTCCCCTCTATCTTTGCAACATGACTTTGCAGCTACTACCATCAAGAGATGGGGCAGGCAGTGCCCATCTCCACACCCTTGAATCTGGGCTGGCCTTGGGATTTGCTCCAGTTAACAGAATACCCTGGATGTGTGCCGGTTCCCAGCTCAGGCCTCACAAGACGTCGTGCACTTTCACTTTCTCTCTGGGAACCAGTCTCTACCACCTGAGCAAGTCTGAGCGAGGCTGATGGATGACCAGAAACACAAGACCTGACCACTGTTCTCATCTCAGACCATAGCTAGGCGTCAGATATTATAGCGAGGCCATCATAGACCAGGCTGGTCCCAGCCAATCTCCTAGCTGTCTTAATAAGTCCAGCTAAAACTCAGCCAAGCACGACCTTGCTCATCTGTGAATTTGTGAACAGTGAGAAATGATTATGGAAAAAAAAAAAGGAAAAGAAAAGTTGTAATTTGAAGCCACTAATTTTGGGATGGTTTGGTATACAACAATACATAATTTGACAAGTAAGTTTCCGTAAAATTAAGCTCCCTTTTGGGGACTCTACAATTATGTCGGGGGTTTACACCTATGTTTTATTTATGTTATAAATTGCTTTAGTCAAATGTGAATGGGAATAAGCTCAAACTAAAGGAAGTTTGGTTTAGAGGATGGAAAAAAAAAATAGTTAAGCAGGTCACTCCGGTCACTAGCTGGAAGGACTGTAAGATTCAGGAACTCTGGAGGAAAGTACAACGTCATTAGTGGCCTCCAAGGCAGGGAAGGACAGAAGGAAAAATGAGACGATTCTGGGAGAAACTATCCAAGAGGCAAAGAATTAACATTGATTATGATCTAATTCCACCCTAACCCGAATCTTGAAAGTCGTGAAAATGAGGCTTTAGATCAGTTAACCTACTTGGCTGAGGTCATGAAGCTGGTGAGTTTCAGAGCAGAGTCTGTGTGATCTCTAAGCACTGGGCTCTGCTGAGCATCTTGTATTTGTGCCTAGGACTCTGGGGTGGAGCCCTGCGTCCACAATCTGTCCAGCTGAAAATCCTTTTTGTGCTCTGACCACACGCGGCAATTATTTAAGTAGCTACGTCATGTCATGACTTCTCGTTACACCATCAACCTCAGTTTCTCCAAGTTCATCCTGGTATCCCCGGCACAGACTGGTCTTCAGGCTGGAGTCTTCTCATTTCTCCACTATCCTCCACTTTTAAAGATGGAGGAGATAAAGGCAGGGATAAAAAAATAAGAACGTTGTTTGTACAATTTTTTTTTTAAGATTTTATTTATCTATTCATGAGAGGTGCAGAGAGAGAGAGAGGCAGAGACACAGGCAGAGGGAGAACCAGGCTCCCCGAGGGGAGCCCCATGCGGGACTCGATCCCAGGACCCCAGGATGATGACCTGAGCCAAAGGCAGATGATCAACCCCTGAGCCACCCAAGGACCCCAATGTTCTTTTTTCTAAATGAGCAATTGAACCTGGGGTAATCCACACTCCGAGCAAAGATCCTGTGGTAGATAAAACATAAGTTTTGGTATTTTATTTGTTGGTACTTGGCTTCCTCATCTGTAAAATGGGCATGCTGATATCTACCTCACAGGGGATGCCTTCTCCACCACAGCAAGTGACATACCATGTATTGAACTAGTCAAACCAAAATCCAGAAGTAAGTTTAATTCCTTGTCCTCCTCTCCCTCCCACATCCCAGTCTCTAGTGAGTCCTGTTGATCTTACCTACACAAAAGATCCCAAATCGAGTCATTTTGACGGTGCCTGGTATCAAGGTACTTGTTCAAGGTACCATCCTTTCTGGCCTGAGCTACCACAATACTTCCTCACGCAGCTTCCGCTCGTCCCCCTCCCCACCCTGGCCATCCATTCTCTTGCAATGAGGCCAGATACACTTTTAGAGTAAAAGCCAGATGTTGCTGTTCTTCAGGGTTAAGACTGAATGTTTGTGTTCCTCCAAAATCAGATGTTGAAACCTAAGACTCAGTGTCATAGGATTTGAACACGGGGCCTTGGAAGGTGCTTGGGTCACGAACGTGAAACTCTCACGGATGAGATGTGTGCTTTTACAAAAGACCCTGCAGAGGCCCCCTCCCCCTTCTACCATGTGAAGATACAACGAGAGGACAGCTGTCTATGAACCAGGGAGCAAGCACTCAACCAGACCTGGACTCTGCTGGTGTCCTGATCTTGAACTTCCAGCTCCAGGACCGAGAGAAGTGAATTTCTGTGTTTTAGAAGCCACCCCCTTTACGGTATTTGCTGTCAGAGCTCGAACAGGTGAAGACATCGTGTGTAACACCTTCCAATGCCTTCTCATTTTGTTGATTCAAGCCACCTTTTTCTTTTTTTTGAACCTCAGGGTTGTACCCTCTTTCCTCATCTGGCCACACTGTCTTTGGTTCTTATCTCTCAAACACTGTAGGCACATTTGCTCCTCGGGGAGGGCCCCTGTATTGGCCCCATTTCTCCTCCACGCAATAGAAAAGTAGCCCACAGGGCACTCTCTGCCACATGTTCTGACTTTATCTTCTTTACAGAACTTACCATTCTGTCACCGCGTTTGTCTACTTGTTTGACTAGAATGTCGTTCCATGACAGCGGAGGCCGGGCCTGGCATATATACCAGGGACTGGGAAATGCCTAGCATCCTGTAGGTTGTCAAAAAAATCTTTGTTGAATAAATGTTCGTCGGCGCTCCCGTTTAGCATGCTGTGGGTTGCAAATGCAGTTGGTATAAAACCCCAAGTCCTTACCATGGCCTGAAATTCCCTGCATTATCTGGTCTCTGCTCCCCACTCTGATTTCATCTTTATATACTTCTCCCCTGGCTTATTATGCTCCCGTCTCGTTGGTGTTTTTTCCTTGGAGTCCCAAGATCCAAGCTCAGCCCTTTGCATTTGTCATTTCCTCCTTCCTACCCTACTTCCATCTCCTCCCCCTTCCACATGCTCTTTCCCAGGACCTACCCATATCTCACTTGTCATCACTCAAGATGAACCCCCATGCTGGCTTCTGAGAAAGCTCTTCTTTGGCCACCCTATTTGATGTTGCCTCCCCAGCACTGTGTAACATGACCCTCCTTTATTTCATTCATAGCATTTATGAGTCTCTGCATTTATTTGCTTATTGTTTATCTCTTACACTAGAATTCAATGCATTCAGGGAATCCATTTGGTCTTATTACTACTATATTCCCAGTGCCTTGCACAAGGCACCAGTGTGAATGTTCCAGGACAGGATCTCACCCCTTCCCTTTGATTGGCTTTCAAGGGTTGGTACCTGCACCTCTTTAGCCCTGACATTGCAATTTGATTGACTATCATTCGATAGTCCTAATGGGCTGTTGACAATCTGGTAGCTTGCTCCATTCAGAAAATGGAGGTGGATATTTCCTTGCAAAATCTCACCTGCTATGAGCCACCTGGTTTCTCCAGACCAATACAGGGTAAGGTTTACTTTACAGCAGAGTTAAAAAAAAAAAATGTTTACTTTAAAGTAAAGTAAAGTACCATTTACTTTACTTGATAATACAGGGCTAGTAGATGTTACCTTTTTTGGGTTTTGAAATCCCTTGAGACTCTGATGAACATAAAGGACCCTGCTCCAAAAATAATGTCAGGTAGTGCATAGCATCAACTTTTGTGTATAATTTCCAAGAGTTCACAGAACTCCTGAAGCTCATTTATGGATGACTGGTTAAGAATCCCTGTTGTAGGTTCGCCATGCTCCAATATACAACCTCAGGACTCATGCAGGGAGGTGGTCCCAGTACTGCTTCAGGGCCAGCCTGGTGAGGCAAGGAAACAGGACTGACCTAGGAGTGAAAGGTCTCTGTGACCAGGATGGAGGAGGGTAGAAGGAAGAAGAGGAAGAGCAAGAGGAATGGAGGTGGAGAAAGGAGTGGAAAAGTTGAAGAAAAGCAAGGAACGAGGGGCGAGAGAAGACCTGAAAAAGAAAGTCAAGAATCCTTGGATGGAGGAATCGGGGCCATGGACTGCCTGAGATGCTCTCTGGGGTTGTAAACTCTGGTCTTGACCTTCTTGGGCAGAGGACAGTTTCTGTTCCCACATAAGCAGAAGAGTTACAGAAGCCTAAAGGCCAGTTCAAATATAATCACAGAGATACAAAGATGAGTGTCTGCTTAGATGATGTAAGGCTGCGTGGTAGTGAATTGATTCCTGGGACCATGTAGGCGGCCCATCTCTCTCCATTTGGTCTGCTGGGGAATGGACCGGGTTCCTTGCACTCTTTGTCCCTTAATGAAGCTGAGAATATGTACCAGTGGGTTTCCAATGCAGTTTGAAAGAGAATCCTCAGAGTAAACTAAATCTTGACGCAAAAGTAAACATGGTGAGATGACTCTGTAAACATTAGAATTAGATCACACTGAGAACGACCAAGTGGCCAAAGTTGATAATGGCTCATGTCTTTGAAACATGATTCAGTGGACTTCAGTTATCATTCGGAAGAAATGCAGCATGATTACTAGCATCAGTCACTCTTACAACACGTATTTGTTAAAAATATCTAATGCAACTAAAGCATCGTTGAGATATGGAAGGGACACAAAAGCATTATCCACCCCTCCTCCCCGTGCAGAAGGCGTGTAAATTTCTCCTCAGAATCTACTTCTAGGAGTTCCTTAATGAAAACAGAAGATTCTGATTTTTATTCTATTTTTTCTATGATAGTGTTTCCTCCTAACTTCCTTCACCCTCTGTGACGCATTTTAAAATAAGAGAGTTTTCAAATCCATACTTTGTGAAGTAATTCCACTTCCGGGAACCTTGGTGTCTTCTCCTGCAAAATGGAGGAGAAAAGTTGTGTCTCACAAAGTTGTGACAATGAAGGGTCACATCGCTAAAACTAAGTACACAGGGTGCCTGAAGCATAATCAGCACTCGACAAATTGTATCTCCAGTTGGAATTATTATTCTGTTAACATCACCTCATTCTTTTTTTTTTTTTATGATAGTCACAGAGAGAGAGAGAGAGAGAGAGGCAGAGACACAGGCAGAGGGAGAAGCAGGCTCCATGCACCGGGAGCCCGACGTGGGATTCGATCCCGGGTCTCCAGGATCGCGCCCTGGGCCAAAGGCAGGCGCCAAACCACTGCACCACCCAAGGATCCCACATCACCTCATTCTTCCCACATAAGCTGGAAAACATTTCTTTATCCTTCCCCCCAATTCACATAAAATCAGTTACCATGTTCTACTACTGGCTCTTCTTTGAAAACGTTCTTCATAATCGCTCTCCTTTCCCATGCTTCTGCCACTTTCCTCGTTCCTCTTCCTTATTGCACCTTCTCTTCTTCCAAAATGTGGTGTTGGGCAATAAGAAGCTGTTAACAGCTAAGTTTGGGGGGAGTCAAAAGTTTCAGGCAGATTTTTGACTCCATGGGGAACAGGTGCCCCTAACTCGGCTGGTTGTTCGAGGGTCAACCATATATTCGATGTATTTCATTAATTTAATCACCACAACTGTCCGACTCAATACCTATGCTTTTACTTATCAGCCAAAGCTTTCTTCTAATCACTGCAATTGGGCTGCCCTGTTTCTCATCCCTGATCGGCGTTTAGGACATGCTATCTCATCTATAGCATTAAATACATATTGAAATATATTTTGGCAACACTATAGAGTCATAATTAAAAGCACAGATATTGAGATGAGACAGTTGTGGTGATTATTAAATTAATAAAGTACGTTGAATATACAGTTGACCCTTGAACATATAGGGATTAGGGGTGCCAATGCCCCGTGCAGTTGAAAATCCATATATAACTTTTGACTCACCCAAAACTTTACTACTAGCTTACTGTTGACCAGAAGCCTCACCGATAACAGAAGTTGATTAACACATATTTTATGTATGTATTATTGTATGTGTCATAAATATTCTTACAGTAAAGTAAGCTAGAGAAATGAAAATGTTATTAAGAAAATCTTAAGTAAAGGGCAGTCTGGGTGGCCCATCGGTTAAGCATCCGACTCTTGATTCAGCTCAGGTCATGATCTCAGGGTCCTGGGTCTGAGCCCTGCATAAGGCTCCCTGCTCAGTAAGGAGTCTGCTTCTCCCTCTCTGCTGAACCTTACTTGCTTTCTCTCTCTCTCTCTCCCTCTCTGTGTGTTCAAACAAATAAATAAATAAAATCTTAAAAAAGGAGAATCCTAAGAGAAAATACATTTACAATACTGTACTGTATTTATTAAGAAAATCCACATATAAGTGGACCTGCCTCAGTTCAAACCCATGTTGTTCAAGGGTCAACTGTAACACTTGATCATACTAAACCACTCAATTCCCTTTTTTTTGTTAAATATTTTATTTATTTTTTTATTTTTAAAGATTTTATTTATTTATTCATGAGAGAAACAGACATAGGCAGAGGGAGAAGCAGGCTCCATGCAGGGAGCCCGATGCGGGACTGGATCCCACGACCTCGGGATCGCGCCCTGAGCCGGAGGCAGACTCTCAAACCCTGAGCCACCCAGGGGCCCCTAAAGATTTTATTTCTAAATAATCTCTATACCCAACATGTGGCTCAAACTTATGACCCCGAGATCAAGAGCTGCCAGCCAGCCACCTCAAGCACTCAGTAAATACTATCATTAATATTATTACTGTGGGCAGTTCTTATTTCTTCGATTTTTAGATTTTTTTTCAATTTTTAAATTTTTTAACAAAACAGCTTTATTGAGATGTAATTCACAGTGCCATAAAATTCACATTTATAAAGTGTACAATTCTGTGTACGTACCAAAAAAAAATCTGGTTTTTAGTATAGTCACAAAATGGAGCTACCATCACACCTATGGAATTTTAGAACATTGTCATCACCCCAAAAAGAATGTTCATAGGTGACAATGACCTTCTGGTATCGATGGTACGTACCTTTTCCAATAGCTTGCCTGGTGAACTTTTATCAGATTTTCTGTTAAAATTACTTGCTCACATCCTGATTTCCTATAGGATCTGGGCTGACTTCATGCTTGAAGATGTGATAATTTCATCATTGTAAGCGATACTGTGATTGACATACAATTTGAGGATATCATTTCGTGCTCAACTTTTTATTAGTGTTGATTTAAAAAACCAGTTTACAAGTCAGGGTATGTCTATGAATAAAACAGTTGTTACTAAGTAATGGCATCATCATTACAATTAATACGCCCTACTGCATGCCCTCATGCCAATAAGTGCCAAGTAGCTTGTTAAGAACTGCTTTGAAATCCTTTCATAAGAGCTCCTTATGTTGCCAAACTTGTTTTTGATAATGACTGGGAAAGAGGTTGGAGTGATGAAAAAGAATAACATTTTATTTTATTGTATTTATTAATTTTTAAAAAAGATTTTATTTGTTCATGAGAGACAGAGGGAGAGAGACAGAGACAGAGACAGAGAGGGAGGCAGAGACACAGGCAGAGGGAGGAGCAGGCTCCATGCAGGAAGCCTGATGTGAGACTTGATCCCAGACCTGGGATCAAGCCCTGAGCCAAAGGCAGACACTCAATCGCTGAGCTACCCAGGTATCCCAAGAATAACATTTTATTTGAGGATCTTAGAGCACCTGGCAAGGATGCCTTCCATTTTGCAGATTGGGTACACTGAGGTTTGGCTATGTTGCCATCCCAGGAGAGGGCTGGATACACATTAGAATAGTTTATGTTAACATTTTCTGGGCTTTTCCTAAGTACTTCCCCTGCCCTTTTATCTTTTGGCCATTGTGACTGTGTAGCCAGCCAGATTTCTCCTCTCACCTTGCCTGATGAAAAGACTGGCGGCAAATTTGTGATCTACCTGGAGCTACGGTATTGGACTTCAGCTGGGAGTTTATTGGTTTTTTTTTTCCCCTCAGTTCTACTTAAATCTTTTCTCATTCTTTCCTACCCATTTTCAATTTGAGTCATCTTGTTCGAATGTGTGTGTGTGTGTGTGTGTGTGTGTCTTTTAAAGCACTTTAAGCCTCTTTGCAAACAACACGGGCAATGCGCACATAGCTAATTTTTTACACGATTCACACATTTCCGTTAGACCCAGGCAGGTTGTACAGTTGAAACACCAGGTTTCTGGAGACAGCCACACTTAGGTTTAAATTCCAGCTTTGACACTTAAAAACCGTGGGACCTTGGACCAGTTTTTTAACCTTTCTGTGTTCCCTCTCTGTAAAGTGGAAATCATAATCCATAACTCAGAGGTGTCTCGAGGATTAAATAAAATAAGTCATGCAAATTACTCGGTGCATAGTAGGCATTCAATAAATGTCAGTTCGCTTCTTATTCCAGTTAATAATGCTTATTAGACTATATTAAAAACTAGAACCAGACTGTGATAATGCATTTCTTTATTAAGTATTTAAGCCAAATAACTAATTTCCCCCAGGGGGAAGGGAGAGATCTGTTGAATTAGATTCAATCGGTGGACTTCTTTATCAATCTTTCCCCCTCCCCTCCAACATTATTTTGTTTCATAGTTCACAATTGAGTGTTCATGCACCACAAATGTCACAGTTCGGTCTGACTTTTAACTCTACTGTGATTCCAAAAAAAAAAAAAAAAAAAAATCTATTATTGCATCTGCCCTTTCTTAAGAGCTCAGGGTTGGTTGTGTTAGCAGCTCGACTGTGCTTCCTAACTACTTCGTGCTGACAAACTTTTGCTCTCTACGGTTTCCCTGAGGTCTAAGGATTTCCAGGGTTCCAGTTTTCCAAATGCAACGTCGCAAGCAAGAGAACACAGAGGTGGGTGGGTGCTGCTGGTGCTGCTGCTGGTGCTGCTGCTGGTGCTGCTGCTGGTGCTGCTGGGGGTGGCGGGGTGGGGGGTTGACTCACAGCGGCTGTGTTCTCTCCTGGAAAATATCCTACGTTTGCACTGAAGTGCAGCCACATTCGTCTTCTGCAGGGCGGCAGCCAGGCGAGGCAGGCGACAAGACCTGGGCGCAGAAGGCAGCCGGCGCTCGGGTTGCGCGGCACCTTTAAGAACCGGGCGCTCGGCGCTGGCCCGGCCTCCTTCCCCGCCCACCTCCGAGCTCTGATTGACAGGGCGCCGGGAGGGGCGGGGCCGAAGGAGGCCGCGGAGGAGGCGCCGGGAGGCGCGCGGCGGGGGGCGGGGCCGTCTTGGCGGCGGCGACCAATCAGAGCAGGGGGGCGGGGCCCGCGCGCCCTCCTCCCTCCTTGGGCCCCCCGCCCCCCGGCTTCCCCGCCCCCTCCCCTCTCCTCCTTCTCGTCCTCCTCCTCCTCCTTCTCGTCCTCCTCCTCCCCCTCCTCCTCCTCCCCCTCCTCCTCCTCCTCCTCCCTCCTCCTCCTCCTCCTCCTCCTCCTCGCAGGCTGTGGTTTTTCTGTATGTGTTTCTGGAGTCCTGAGCCTGAGCTAAACAAAAGCAGGAGGCTGGCGGGGCTGCCGGAGTTTGCAGAGCCACGGAGGAGGAGAGAGCCTGAGCTCTGCCTGCCGCCGCGGCCGGGGGAGATCTGGCTTTTGCAACAGCCCACCCCCTTTGAGATCACTCTGGCCCGGAGTGGGGGTGGGGGGCAGCGGGGGGTGGGGGGGAAAGTTTGCATTGCAATCCCCCTGCCTTCCTCTCCTTTCTCCCGATCAATGCATATTTGCAAAAGGATTAAGCCACAGATTTAAGCGCCGGGAGCCCATTTCTGCCTCGCAAAGGAGACCGGACTGAGAGGAAAAAAAAAAAAAAAAAAAAAAAAAAAAAAAAAAGCAACCAAAAGCCAGCTCTGATTTCTTTTCGTCAAGTGGGAAGGTGGTTTATTTTTCTTGCTTTTCGGAGTCAACACCCTTCCCCACCAGCCCTTATTCCCACCCTCACCCCGCAACCCCTTCACGCCCCCCTCCCCCTCCCCACTCCCCATCCTCCCACCAGCCTCTAAAAGAGGCAAAGGGATTTTTTTTTTTTCTTCTTCTTTTGGTCTTCTTTTTTTTTTTTTTTTTTTTTTTTCCCCCTTCCCTGTTTATCCTGAAAAGGATCTGAAGCCAGCTTGAAGGATAAAAAGCCTTGGTGCTGCCCAGGAGCCGAGCCGAGGAGCAGAAGAGGAAGAGCCGGGGGCTGCCGTTGCCTTTGGAGATGGACGAGCAGCCCAGGCTGATGCATTCCCATGCTGGGGTCGGGATGGCCGGACACCCCGGCCTGTCCCAGCACTTGCAGGATGGGGCCGGAGGGACCGAGGGGGAGGGCGGGAGGAAGCAGGACATTGGAGACATTTTACAGCAAATTATGACCATCACAGACCAGAGTTTGGATGAGGCGCAGGCCAGGTGAGATGGAGGCTTTTCTTTTCCTTTCTTGGGGTTTTTTGTTTTTCTCCCTCTCGCGGGGGGAAACAATGGGAACCGAATCAGCGCAGCGCTTTCTTTTTAAATGTTATTTCTTTTCCCATTCTGATGAGCTCAACTCCATGGCGGAGGAGTAAAATTGCAAGGAGCGTTGTTATCGAAAGTGTAATCGCCCATGCCGAGATGTGGCTGCGTGTGTGTGTGTGTGTGAGAATACAGAGATATTCCTGTATGTGCACACAAACACTCAGGCACGCCGAAAATACTGCCAGCCGATCCAAAAGCGGCCCTCGGCACTTTTTACTGCTTTAAAAAAAGTATCAGAGAGAGCACAATTGTCAAGTTTTGAACCCCATTCCCTGCCTTCTTGCTGGGGGACTCCGCAGCATTACAAAATGCAATGTCCCAATAACACTTTTATTTGCAAATTTAGTGACTCCTTACCTCATTCAGAGACTTTTTGCTTTTCGCTCTTGATGCACCCCTCCAAAATGGATTTTTATCTTTTATCCCCCTTCTGCCCCCTTTGGAAAAACAACAACAACAACAACAACAACAAAAAGCAGATTAATTCTTTGTCAGTACTTGTCAGCTCTCCAAAAGATATTTTGCATTCATTTGATTCTGTTTCAAAAGAAGCTAATGGGAAGAAGGAAAACATAATTTTGCTTTCAGGCATATTTGTTAGTTCTGGGCGACTCAGATATTCAGTTTAACTTTATTGTCTGTTCATTTGAGTCAGTTTACCAGCCTTCCAGTGGCACCCAATGTATGGTCCTTTAAAAAGGGGTGGGGGGGGTGGCACAAAAATCAAGCATGCTTTTTTTTTTTTTCCTCCATGCTTCTTTCAGGACCACTTAGAATGCAAATAAATAGAAATGAAGGCATGTGTGAATTGCATGTATTTCAGTGCCATAGGACAGGAAGATCTTTATTAAGGAAACATAATAAAGAAGCTGTATAGCTTCTCAACTTAACCCTCTGCCAGGTAGAGGTTCTCCACTCCAGGATTTTACAGGAAATTCTCTTTCAAAATAAAACGTAGAGTCAATGGCAACCCACTAACAGCTTGCCCAAGGCCGATCTCGAAAGGAAGAATTTAAAAAACCTAATGATCACATATGTCTTTACAGTTAATTACCCTGCTTTGTTAAATCTCAGAAGTAGTTGTTTTTCTAAAAAAGAAAATATGTACACTATTCCTATACCCCAGATGACTTAGTTATGTGAAAAAGACCTCATTTATAGGTGATTTTGTCCTACGGAAATAAGGAATTTGAGTTGAGAAAATGAGAAGCAGTTAAAAGCATGGATGTTATGAATTACACCCTTATTTTAGCTGCAAGCACATGCAACATGTAAACTCAAAAGTACTGAGGTTTATGTGTGCTCGAAAACTTAGAAATCTCTGAAGACTGGAACTATTCTTAATTTTTTTTTTTAATGGGGGAAAGTTTTCGGAAATGAATCGGTGCTCTTTTTGAATTGTATTATCTGAAGAGAAGCTAATAATTGTAGTAAAGTGGAAGATTTCCCACTGGCAGTCTCTTTTTGAATTGGAACAGATTTCTCCATTACATTGTTCCAGGAAAATAAACTCAGACATACCAATAAACAGGTTTAATAACAAGTTTGTGAAGTGGAAGGGGCCGGGAAGGCTGGAGACTCACCACTTTTCTCATGTTTGGTCCTACCTCTTTTTGTACAACTGAGGACAGCCGTGGCTTGGCGGGTCCCCCCTTACAGTGGCCTAGATGCTGCGAGGGATCTAGGCTCCCAATTTTGGGAGAGGGAAAGCTCTTCTCTCTCCATAACCCCATTGATGTGCTGTGGAAATGCAGTATTTCTGTAAAGCCGTGTGGGGCTTTTTGTTGTTGTTGCTTTTGTTTATTTGTTTTTCCATTTGGGCCTGTGCGTAAGAATACACTTAAATGAAAACTATTTAAAAGGCCCCAGAAGGGGTCTTTGATACAGTGAAGTATTTTCCACCTTTTTTTTTTTTTTTCTTCTCACCCCACATGAGAACTCAGTCACCACTAAGCTTGCTTTTTGGTTAAACAATGTAACTCTACTTAGCAAATACTAGATCTGTTTTTCCTTTCCTTAGCCATACCTTTCTCATGTACATTTATTATTTACAAAGTAAACCATTAGTGTTTTAGACACCATGCATGTGTTTATTTTGATACTCTTGAATTTTGAGCTTATTACCCCTCTGCTGTACAGTGTATGGAGCATGCTTCTGGTTACTATCCTTAAGGAGAATGTGTCTCTCTCTATTTTTTAACTTTCACAAGAATTAAAAAAGAATTGCATGTGTCTGGAGTGCCAGGGGTTTCCATTTGTCTTTACACTTTAATTTCAGTTTGTAAACAGAATTCCCTTAACTGATAGCTGATATGATCAGGATTTTGTTTCCAAAACAATATCCTTCTGTTAAGTGCTTCCATAGTAAAATCAAGGGAAAGGTATTGTTGTGTTCCTCAAGTGCACTCTGAATACAAACACACGCAGGAACCAGGTAAATCACTAATCTAAAAGGCAGAATTGTATTTATTTTTTTCCCCAATGGGTGCAAGGTCCTAATTGTAAATAATTGAATTTCAACACCTGCAAATAAGCGGTGTGTGCACAAGAGGCATAATGTGAACACGGAGAAATGAATTTATTCCCCATATGGGTATGTTTGCCCCCTGGCAATGCATTTCCATACTCTTTAACTTGGGGACTGAAATTTTATAAATTGACAGTTCTACTCAGAAGACCTTTCAAGCATCTTGTGTTTATGAGAATACAGGGGCATCTGCGGAATGAATTCGAACACATGGATGAATTAAATTTGAAAACACACACATAGACGGAGAGGCAGACAGCTCCTAGGCTGTGGTGGATGCATAGATTATAGAAAACTGTTACCCCATGCATTTGGCTTTGCCGTATTCATTGCCCTGGATAGAATTATTGGTTTAAGAATTCCATTTTGATTGAACTACTTGGGGAAAAAAAAAAAAAACGCCCAAGCAAAAACCTAACTCTGCCTAAATGGGCATAATTTAGGTTAGTTCTGTTCTGTAGTTAAATCCCTACTCTCTCCCTGCTAATTAACATTATTTCTTTTTCTATGGCGGGACTCTGTATATTAAGTCATAAAACAATTGAAGCATGCCACAGAGTTATGCTTGGGATATAATTTTGGCTAAATGTTCAGATTTTTCCCCCTGTGCATTATCAGCAGTTTGATCTTGAAAGTCCACCTAAGCTATTATGTTGTTGTTTCTTTCTTGCAGAAAACATGCTTTAAACTGCCACAGAATGAAGCCTGCCTTGTTTAATGTGTTGTGTGAAATCAAAGAAAAAACAGGTAGGAATGAGATTCCAACGTTTAAGCATTTTCTTTGGCCAATTGACTCACTTAACCAGCAATGACAAACCCATTATTTAAATATTAAAATTTCAGAATAAAAGTGCTCTCAAGATTGATCGCAGATTCCAATAGGAAGTCCTAGTAGCCCTGCTTCCTGGAAGAAGCACCAAGTTTCTTTGACAGTTATTATCCAGCATTACTGGTTTATTTTTCTTAACTCTGTTACCAGCCTCTTTGAAATTGGGGCTAAGATAGAGGTTCTGAAGGGAAATTTATAGAATGATGTGCCTTTGGGGGAAGAATATGAAAGTAAAAGTCTGTGTCCTGGAGGAACATATTTTTGGCCCATATTTAAAACGCTCGTTTTTTTTGGAGTTGGGCATGGGGGCTAAACTGTTTAAAGTTTCCTTTCCTTTTTTTTTTTTTTTTCTTGTAATTGTACCAAGCAGCAGGCTAGAGGTTCTTAGCAGTGTTGTCAAATACCTTTGTGGAAAGCGCCATACAAGCTCAGGTTGCCGGTATTTGAAGTGCCCTGTGATTTTATAGCAGGGGGAAGCGTTGGGTTTAGGGGACTATAATGCCATGAGATCACTCATTCTGTTGTTTTTCTACTTTCTAGAGCTCATATCATGGACTAACACACTTATAACACATCCCAGGAGGGCATTTAAATTTTAAAGCAACAATTAAAAAATAGCAATCATCAATCAGAGGTGTTCTTAAACAACAGATGCTCTGGGAAGGACATTTAGCAACATCCTCTTGTTTGTTTATTTTAAGCCTTAATTTTCCAAAGTGGGTGCATCTCGCCCTTGTGAAAAGAAAGAGTTGAGAAGGCAATCTGAAACTAGGGCATAAAGATGAGGAACGAGGGGTGGTTATATAAAGCGGGAGCTTCTGCTGGCCTCTGGCTTGCTCGCTCGCTTCAGAGCAGTGCAAAGTACCTGCCATCCTATTTATTTATTTATTTTTTACAACAAGGAGTGTAACAGTCAATAATTCATATCTAAACCATATAAGCAAGGGCATGACATGAATGAAAGTGACAATAAATATGATTGCATGCCCGGTTGATATACATTGATAGTTACACATAAAAAAAAGGGGGGGGGGGAGGGCACCCAGGGTGGCTTTCTTTCTGAAAGCTCTCGGTGTTTCTCTTTTAAAAAATAAATAGTTTCAAGATGTGACCACTGATGGAACATGTAATTACTGGGGTCTTGAAATCTATGGGAAATTAGTAAGCAGCTCCTTTGTTGGATGTTATTTGTGTTGTGCATAACATTCTAGACAAAGCACCTGAGCAGTGATGTTCAGACCTTCCAGACTTCCAGGTTGCCTTGCCAGAGCCTAACCTGACTGCAAAGCTGTTAATTACATTATTTTAGCTGTGAAACACCTTTTAAGAGATTTATGAATTGTACATAGAAATATCAAAGAGCTTTTCCGGTTTGTCACACTTTTTAGTTTGCTTGTTTTTTTTTTTTTTTTTCCCTATTAACCGGAGCAGGAAACCTCAGTGCATGGCTATTTGTTTCTTCTCTCCTTTTTTTTTCTTCCTTCTCATTTTCTTTTTTGATCTCTGATGCTTATGTACTTTTGAGTAGAGTATTTGGTTCGTTGAAATTTGTCTCTAATCTGGTATGCTTTCTTGCCTCTCTTGATTAATAAAATGTAGAAATCAAGACATAAAGGCATATTTGATAATCCAGGCTAAGGCGACTCTATTTTTGAAGACACTTTATCAGATATTTATTGAAAGGAAGCCCATCAGGGCACTTGAATGTATATATTGTGGCCAAAGTGTTTAATTCTAGGCTTCTAATTAAAACCTACTAAGGCAGTAGATCAAAGTGGGTGGGTGTGAATAGAGATCCGGTTCTGGTGTTAAAGAGTTTGTTTCTTATTCATATTGGCTAAACTACGGTGATAGGAAGCAGTGGTATTGGTCAAAATAACACTGGAAAGGCGTCATTTATCATTGGATTGGTATTTTGCTTTTTTAAGAATTTTCTGTCACTTAATGAATTAATGTCTGGAGAGGTAAAAAAAAAAATCTAAGTTAAGGTTCTGTGTGCTATCTTTAGAATCACAGATTTAAAACATAGTTGATCAAGTCCTGGAAATGGAAGACGGCAAGGATCACTGCCCCTGTGTAAGGGGAAATAACATGTCCACACGCGCACACATACACACCTAGGCCTTGGGATCGAGAGGGCACCCACGGGTGAAAGTTGAAAAAAAAAAAAAAGACAAGAAAAAAAGGTTGCCTTCCTCCTTGTTATTCTTCCGCTTGGATGTTAGAAGGAGTGAGGGGAAGGAAGAAATGTGTCCTGGAGTGTTGAGTGTTCTGTGTTGAAGGTAGGAGACAGACAACCGGTGTGTGGAAAAGAGGCCTTTGATTCTAAAGCCTGATGACTCCCTTCCTTAGGATCTGCCCAACTCCCGTCTCCCTGCCAGCTTATCTTCCTTGCGGTCGATGTGTCTGAGACACAGAAAGTGTAAAGTTGCAGGAGCTTTTTTTTTTTTTTTTTTTTACCCCCTTCCCTTGATGCAGAGCTGGTAACCAGATCTGTAGGATGGTCAGGTCCTACGCATTCCTTCATTGTTATGGGACTTCTCCTATTGTTACTTCCAAGGGCCCTTGCCTTGAATGAGTATTTTCGCCTTCAATGAGTATTTTTGCTTTGGATGAGTATTTTTGGGCTCCCATCTCAAGCCCTGTAGACGTTACTTGATGTTGGGTGGGCTTGTTTGCTGGTTGGTATTCTCACACCAAGTTCACAAGGTTTGGCTCACCTGGGTCTTTCTATAGGGAGGACGGGACTCTGAGAGGTGCATGGCGGTGGCCTCTATTTTCTGCTTTTACTTTTTTGGTTTCTGTTCATGATTTCACTTGGAGAGCTCAGAAACAAGTAGGAATGCTAGCAGAGATGGTCTCACCAACCTTTTGGAACTTGAAAGAAACACATGCGCACAACACCCAAAGTAGGCAGCAGCGTCTAAATTACAGTTGATTGATGGGTATTTAAGTCAGAAATTACTGTGAGGATATTAAAAAAAAAAAAAAAAAAACACCTCACCATGTGTCTTCTTGCTTCAGAGTGTGGGTGAGTTTTTATTTTGATACCCTTTTGCTTTTTAAAAATAAATGCTCGGAAAAAAGAATGCCTGCAAAATGCTCGGTGGCAAATCTCAAACAACAGCAAGGAAAACCTTGTCCAGACCCATAGCAATGTGTGTTTCACAAGTGGCTTTTATCTGCTCTCTCCTTCTGGGAACAGAGGGATTTAATACAGAGTTTTGGACCTCAGTATCTCATTTTCTCTTGTTTTTTTTTTTTTTTAGGAACCATTCCTTGTCTTCTGACATATTAGCAATAGGCTGAGTTTTCCATACGCGTATATGTGGTGGTCGTGGGGTTGATGGGATATGGAAGAGGAGGAGGGAAAAAAAGGTAGACACACTGCATTTCTTAAAAAAGACCTTACTTATATTTTCCAGTGTTTCTTTTACTCTTTTTTTTTTTTTTTTTTTTTTTTTTTTTTTTTTTTTACTTTTGTGTCAAAAATCATGCAGGTTTAAAAATGAGGAAAACACGCAAAAAATATTGGGTGCCATTTACTAAGGAGAATATTTATAGATAGCATTGAATAGCTGTAATTGTTGTGAATAGTTTTTAATTTTAGAACATAATAGCTATCTATGGCATTTTCAGCCGGTTTTCCTCTGTGAATTATCTGCGCTGAAGTTAAATCAAATCACTGAAGGAGGTTAAAAAAAAATTATTATTATTATTTTTTGCTTCCTTAACACTCTTTTGTTCTCTCTCTTTTCTTTTTTTCTCTGTTTTCAATTAACACCCCCATCACAGAACTGTAGGTTTTTTTTTTTTTTTAAGTCTACTACTGTATTTCACTTTTGACACCTTATCTTATTATTCTTGCCTGCCACTTCTTTGTAATACAGCAATTATATCATGGGACTGGTACTCCTCTCTTCTTTACAACATTAGAGAATCATTTGTATGTGTGTGTGCGTGTGTGTTTGTATAAATAGGAGATGGGCATTATGCAGCGAAGCTGTATACAGCAGGGGAATAATTCTGATGGCATGAGGGCTTGAGCCTAGCAGGAGTGAAATAACTTCAGTCAATGTAGGGCTGCCTCTGCTCAGATTCCTAGTGGGGTCGAAGCAGCTGGAGTGACTTCACAGAAGTTCATCCATAGCAGGCAAATGCAAAAACTTTTTCTTGCTGACCAGAGAGTTCAAGTATTGGATCTCTCTCTCTCTCTCTCTCTCTTTTTTTTTTTTTTTTTGATGGAAGAGGCTGAGAGAGCAAAGGGGAGAATGAGGGAAGGGAAGTCACAACCCGGCTTTCCTTGAACACTACCATTCAGGCACAGCAGTGAGCTCGGCAGAAGGGATGTGATTCGACGATATACGATTTGTCATAATCTGGATGTGAGCTATTGACCTGCAACTCGAGGACTGATGAGAAATACCCCTTCTCTCCAGTTACTTTTATGTGATCTGTTTTAAGGGGTGGGTTAGACAAACTCTAGTATTTGGGAGGTGGGGAGGATGGTGCAAAGCACATTTGGGTCATAACCCATCAGAGGGCTGAGAGTTTTGGAAGTTTGGTGTCACTGCTTCTAGCAGGGTGCCTGTGAGGATTGGGGAGGAGGGAGATCTAAGTTAAAGTGAGGGGATTGGGAGACACACACACACAGAGACTTGGGACCCAGGGTCAGTGGGTGCTGGGAGCTGGGGGTGTGGGGCTGTGGGTTCCCGGTTGGGCAGTGCCGGGAGGGGGCATTGCTGGCCTGTGCATTTAGCTCTCTGCTGGTGCCAGGCTTGTCACATGCTTTTGCCCCTGCTGTCTGCTGACATCCATGAACTTTGGGTCGTATTATTGGCAAAGTGACAGAAATAGCCGTAAACAGGCAAACAAACCAAAACTTAAATATTGAACATGTTTAAACAGGAGAGCATTTTAATTTTAATTTAAAGCATAACCCCAGCTTCTTCGGAGACACAATTTGCATTCATGCCTTGGGAAAACTTCGCCTTAATTTTGGTTTTAAACCTCTTTTAGATGGATGCTGTTCTGTTTTGAACTTGGTGAGGTGAATCTAAATATACTTCATTCCTTTTCCTTTTAATGTAAAAAAAATTCACCCCAAAAGCCACATGACGGAGGCAGTGTCCGAGGTCCAGCTCCCCAAGACAGACCGTATTCATTTTCCTGTGACCCTAGGGGCCCCCAGTCTCTCTGTACTGTCATTTGTGTCTGGGTACGAAGAATATAAGAGTTCTGGCCCCAGCCCTGCCCCTTACCTGAGCTGGTGGGGTGAGGTGTAAGGAATCCAGTAATTGATAAATAAAGTACAGAGAGGATTCGGGAGTTGTTTGCAAAGTGCTTTGAGCTCCTCGGCCTATCCAAATAAAAGATGCTGTGTTTTCTATGATAAATTATGTCAGGACTCCTAGCCTATTCCATTTCATAGGATGTCACTGTATTAACTCTTTCAGGACACGGGGACACATCCACTGGTCTGTCATCACGTCATGGGTGGTTGGTTGTCTCTCATGGGGAGAATTCCCTGGTTCAATCTTTTGTTCCATCTGCATCTTAGAGATGTCACTTCTCAGAACTTGGCAGAGTGATTTCCAGAAAAAAAAAAAAAAAGAAGTGCAGGTATAGACTGTCATAAGATTATAAAACCTATCTTCCTTTACGGCAGAATAAGGTCAGTAGTGACTTCCCGGATGGTCTTCTTACCAGTGACAGCTGTGTTTCAATCTCTTATTTATTGGTAGAAATCAAGACTGCAAAGGGTAAAAAAAAAAAAAAAAAAAAAATCATACTTTTGGGTTTAGCTCATACATTCAACTATTCGTTGTGCTGATACGCTGATACTTTAGTCATTAAGCGGGTCCTGGGGTACCCATACTTGCTTGGGACCTACCCCTAAGTAGTTGTAAGATGATAGGCAAATTGCTTAAATAATTTTAGGAGAAACTATAATAGTACTGGGTAAGGACTTGGTCTCTGAAGCCACACTGCCTGGGTTTGTATCCCACATCTCCTGTTCTTTAGCTCTGTGATCTTCAAGTTACTCTACCTCTCTGTGCCTCAGTTTCCTCTTCTGTACAAAGGAGAGAACAGTGATACCTATCGGAGAGGGACGTCGGGAGGATTAAATGAGGTAATACATGTAAATTACAGTGCCTGGCATAAGCAGTCAATAACTGTTAGCTTTTATTATTTCTGGCCCTGTTTTCTTACATGAAAACGAGAGGCTTGCACCAGATGGTCCCTACAGACCAAGCCAATTCCAAGACTCTGTGATTCTATGCTGAAAAGAGACAAAAATTGCTGAATTTAAGATTCGCTTCCTTTTGTTTCTCTTGCTGTTCTCTTAAAGTGAGAATTAGCTACATCTCTCCAAAAAGGCTGAGGCTGGGTTGGAAGAAAGGAGGGAAAAAAAAAAAAGAAATGAGTAAGAACAAAGACAGAGGGTTTTAATTATCCACGGACTGGACAACAACTACCTGAAAAGCTAGAGTTGCATATGTTAGGGAGAGTGTTGTCTTAGCATCAGCAACTGGGGATATTATATAATTATAGTTAAAAATATTTTCTCTCTGAAAACACAGAGACCCATCCATTCCACTTACAAAGTTTCCAAGTAGGAAGAGTAACACCAAGTGGGTTCAGGGCAACCCCACCTCTTCCTGACTTCCTACTACTTTTCATATTTAGGAACAATTTTATATCTGTCATAATGACAGCCTTGATACATAGGAGGTTTATTCTTTTTTTATTCTTTCTGGATAGTTTTCTTTCTTTTTTTTTTTTTTTAAGTAAACTCTGTGCCCCATATGGCACTCGAACTCACGACCGTAAGATAAAGAGTTGCAGGAGCCAACGAGGCGCCGCTGACAGTTTTTGTACAACCCTCAGAACCTAAATTCAGATATATTTTTATCACCTCCCAAAAAACCCAGTACCTATTTTACCAGTCAGTTCATATTTTGCCCTTTGCCCAGCCCCTAGTAATTGCTAATGTCTGTCTGTATGGATTTGTCTGTTCTGGACATTTCACATAAATGGAATCATATAATATGTGGTTTGTTACTGGCTTTTTTCATTTAGCGTAATATTTTCAGGTTCATTTATGCTGTAGCATAGCATCAATACTTCATTCCTTTTTTTTTTTTTTAAGATTTTACTTATTTGAGAGTGAGAGTTTTGGGAGGGAGGGCAAAGGGAGAGGGAAAAGCAGACTCTTCTCTGAGCAGGGATCCCGACTTGGGCTCGATCCCAGGACTCTGGGATCATGACCTGAAATGAAGGCAACTGCTTAACTGACTGAGCTGCACAGGTGCCTCACTACTTCATTCCTTTTTATGACCAAATAATATTCCATTGTATGGATATACCACAGTTTGTTTATCCATTCATCAGTTGATGGTTAATTAGCTTGTTTTGTATGTTTTTGCTGCTATGAACGTGTGCATCGGAGTTTTGTGTGGATGTTTGTCTTTCTCTGGATATACACCTAGTAGCAGCATGCTGATCACATGGTACTCTATGCTTGGTGTTTGATTGTAGGAGGTGTGCTCTCAAGTCATATTGTAAGTCACCTCAAAGTTTGTCTTCAGCACTCCCAGCCTTGCATTTTTTTTCAACCCTTTTCTCTAAGGTTCTACTATATTTTTGGTCGTCTTTGATCAATACCTATTCTAAATTTTTTTGATAGATTTAAAGCAAAAGAATTAATTTCTACTGCTGGAATATCAGATATCTGGTACCTGGAAGGGAAGGAATTAGTAAAAAAGATAGGGCAATTTTCTGAACAGCAATTTAGTATGAACCTGGATTCTGTTCCTAGCATGGCTGTGTAATATTAATAAGTTATTTGATCTTTTTTAGTAAGTTGTTTGATTTTACATAGCTTCCATTTCCTCACCTGTAATGTAAAGATAATACTACTACGTAAGGTCGTTTGGGAGACTAAAGAGCACAATAAATAATATAATGCATATAGTTGAGGGAGTGTGCCAATAATTGCCAACTACAGTTTTTTATTTTTGTTTTAATTTTTTCCAAAACCACATGGCAGAGTGCTGACCATCCTTCTCACTAGTTTGGCCCTGTCTCTTCAGGTTGGGTTTTTCCTGGTTCTTCCCAGGGGTTTAGAGGCTCACCAAAATGCTTCCTGAGTCTGCTGCATTTAAATGCTTTAAGTGGTTGTCTGTGTGACAGGAAAAAAGACTCTTGGGCAAAGCTCAGCACCAGGCATCCCAACACATACCTGCCTCTCCCTCCTTCAGTCCTAAGAGTTCTAGGAAGGGAATCCCATAGAACAGTGCTGTTCAGTAAACACATATATAATTTTAAATTCAGGGATCCCTGGGTGGTGCAGCGGTTTAGCGCCTGCCTTTGGCCCAGGGCGTGATCCTGGAGACCCGGGATCGAATCCCACGTCGGGCTCCCAGTGCATGGAGCCTGCTTCTCCCTCTGCCTGTGTCTCTGCCTCTCTCTCTCTCTCTCTATGTGACTATCATAAATAAATAAAAAAAATTTAAAAAAAAAGAAAAAAAAATAATTTTAAATTCAGTGCTTTAAATTTTCTAGTGGCTCACTTAAAAGAAGTAAAAATAAACAGGTGAAATATATTTTATTTAAGAAATATATTTTGCAACCCAAATAGCTAAAATATTTCCACGTGTGATCAACATAAAAATTAGGAGATATTTTACTTTTTTCTTTTGCACTAAGACTTTGAAACCCATTGTGTATTTTACCTTTACAGCACATCTTCAATGTGGACTGGCCATACTTAGAGTGCTCAAGAGTTACACGGGGTTAGCGTCTTCCATATTGGTCAACTTGGCCATGGAATGATTGTTTTGGCATAAACTTTGGTTTTGTTTATTTTTTTGGCATAGTTTCTGCACTCAGGAAGACACATGATTGTTCCCTACTCAAACTTGGTCTGGTACTTCTGTAGCAATTGATACTACTGTACCTGTTCCTGACGGAAAGCCATGTCCCAGAACAAGGCATATGTCTACGGCATTTCTTTTCTGGCACAGAATGTCTCACTAGTGGGAGTTAGGATGAGGTGATTCCCCTCTACCTTCTTCTGATTTTTACTTTTTTCTTTCTATGACTTATTGTTTAATGATTCTTTTCTATATTCTTAAAAATCTGAAATGTTCCCTAAAATAGAATGAGTGGGTGGAAGCAGCCATCTTGTTTTCTGCCCTGAGAATACAATGAATAAGTACAGAGGAGTCCTAGTGTGACAAAAACTTGCAGGACGCTGTGTCCGGAGTTCCCAGGCCTACTGCTGACTGCCTCCAAAGTATGTTATTTTAAGAATGTCATTTAACCTCTTGATCTTAGGTTTCCACATCCATGGAATGGGCAACTCTAGAAAGCCAGTAGCCTGACCCTGCATCCCATAGATCACCAGCCCCAACGTGATCCCTTGCCAAGGCTTGGGATCACAGGATGGAAAGCAGGTGGAGCATTTAGAAAACAAAATTCCTTTTTATTGTTCCTGCAGTTCTCATTTATCCTTTGACTCCTTGTATCTTTTCTAGACAGTCATGTAAAAGTGGTTATGGTGGTGTTAAAGCCACCTCCATCAATCAAGTGGAATTGGAGAAGGCAAACTGGGAGAGAAAAAAAAAATCACTATTTTTTTTTTCTTAATTGAAGCATTTAGCATCACATTTACAAGGCCAGTTGGAGGCCAGTCCCAGTTTAATCCACCTTGTTGACTCCATGACTGAATACAAATAATGGTTCTTTTGCATCCTATTTATAGCTATCAGATTCTAGCCTGGAAATTGCTTTTGGGAAATACAGAGTCTGGTTGCAGGATGGGAAGTGCAGTCTACAGCTCTGCAAGTTCCTACGGGGCCGCCTGGAAAGTTGGGAAACTTGGTTTTGGTTTTCACCTTGGAACTGGGGAGAGGGTCACTTGTTCACCTCTGGCCTCCCCTGAAATGCTAAAAGGAGGTCTGAGTCCCACCCACCTGTCAGGAGGGCTTTTGGAAGCTTCAAGTGAGGATATTCAGCAAGATGTCTGGCTCTCTTTGAGTGTGGTCCAGGGAGTGTGAGGGCAAGTGTGGCTGTCGCGCGTGGAGACAGGACGGAATCTGCCAGCGGGGCAGAGGAATAAGTTTACCTAGTGGCCTGTGCTGGTAGGCCGGGCAGGCAGGGCCGGCGGGCGGCTTTTCTGGGGGCTCTAGGTGATCTGGGGCCGACTGCGTCCCTGTAGGAGAATCCTCCTTATAATTACCATTGTTAATCGAATTGAAAGTTTGCATTTCTCTTTTGTCCCCGAACAAAGAAAACCTCTCGGGGACCCTGATGGGGAGCCCGAGATGCGTGTGTCCCGAAAGGCCCTCCACGGAGGGGAGGGTGTGCTCGTCGGAGCCCTCCTGCAGAATGTGCCTGCGGAGGCCCCGGGACCTGCCTGCAGAATGTGCATGTGGAGGTCCGGGACCTGCCTGCAGAATGTGCATGTGGAGGTCCGGGACCTGCCTGCAGAATGTGCATGCGGAGGCCCCGGGACCTTCCTGCAGAATGTGCATGTGGAGGCCCCGGACCTTCCTGCAGAATGTGCATGCGGAGGCCCCGGGACCTGCCTGCAGAATGTGCATGCAGAGGCCCGGGACCTTTCTGCAGAATGTGCATGCGGAGGCCCGGGACCTTCCTGCAGAATGTGCATGCGGAGGCCCGGGACCTTCCTGCAGAATGTGCACGCGGAGGCCCGGACCTTCCTGCAGAATGTGCACGCGGAGGCCCCGGGACCTTCCTGCAAAATGTGCACGCGGAGGCCCGGGACCTTGCACCCCGCTCCCATCAGCAAACACTTGCAAACAAAGCGCGGCGGCCGGGCCGGCTTCCCTTTGTGCGGCCTGCCGACGGGGGTACCCGTGACCCCGCGGCCCCGGCGACGGCGAGGCGCGGCAGCCGGGCCACGCGCGGGTGGGTGCGGGGCCGCCGGGCGGCCGGGAGGTGCGCCGAGCCGCGGGGTCAAGGGCGCGGGGTCAAGGGCGGCCAGGTGGGCGGGCGGGGGCTCACCCCGGTGGAGGACGGAGGGCGGAGCCCGCAGGCAGGAGTTTGAGGGGATGCGCCGCGCCCGCAAACTTCGGGAACTTAGGGGAGAGGCCGGGCGGGGGCGCGGGGGAAGGGGGCGGGGTCCCTGCGGGCGCGCGCCCCAGGGTCCCCCGGAGTCCCCCGGAGTGGGGCGGGGGCGGGGGTGCCTCCGCGGCCGCGTTTTCCCCCCCCGGACCCCCCCCCCCAGCCCGCTGACCGCGCTGCCCTTGCCCCCGGGAGGACCCCGTGTCGGCCTCCCTCCCCCGGGGGCCGCGCGGCCTTTCCGGGCACCCAGTGGGTGGGCCCTGCGGTCACGGGGCGGGGCGGAGCCTCGGGGTCGGCGGGCGGGGGGGGGGGTGCCCAGGGGGGTGCCCGGGGTGGCCGCGCAAGCACAGGTGCCACGCACGAGGCGGCCTGCAGGCACGTGGCTGGGGATGCGCGTGCGCTCACACGCGCGCACATGGATTGGCAGCGCCTTCCTCAGCCCCGTGTTGCAGGCTCTCCAGCCCCCGAGACTCCGCTGGGTGCCGGGTGCCGGGTGCCGGGTGCCGTGGACAGATCCAATGCCATCATCTCATCTCAAGTTGCTGCAGCAGCCCACCCTGTCCTCTCCAGCTCTTCCAGGGAGCTCTCAGCAATTCCAGGGAGCTCGTCATCCCCCACCCCCCCACCCCGGGAGATTTTTAACCCAAAGAACCTTGGTGCACTTCAAACAGCACTGACACTTGTTTTCGTTAAGCGTGGCCTGATTCCTTGAACACTGGAAGGAGGGTTGGGGCCTTCCGACGTCCCTGGCTCCTTAGATGGCCGCTTGTCTTGTCTCACAGGAAGGCTTGCAGGGGCCTCCAGCTGCCTGCTTTTTGCCAGAGTCTTCAGCAAAGAGAAAATTGATTTGGGGAGTTTGCGGCCTCCTCCCCCCCCCCCCCCCCCCCCGTGCGCCGCGCGCCCCTCCCCCTCCCAGCCTACTGGAGCCGAGGCAGGAAGGGGCTGTCATCATGCTCAGGCCTAAGCCATATTACTTTATTTTTCTTCTTAGAAAGTTACACTAGGAAAGATGTTCTTGATGTGTGATTATTATTCTTAAATGGATTCTTGTGCTTTCCCGTTATTGCTGTTACAGCCCCGCAGAGCAACCACCAGGTCCTGCGATAGACCCTCCAGAAACTTTCCATTGAGTGCACGTGGGAGAGCTCAAGTCGGAGAGGTGGAATGCTCTCATTTTCCCATTACTTGGGAAATCTGTGAAGTTCAGTCTAGGAATTTCACCAGCCGGGTCTCTGATCCACCAACTACCAGGCCCCTGATTATAGTTTCACAGCGTGGATGTTTCATCCCGGGAACTCTAGGGCCGGTAGGTAGGTTGAGAGTTCCCATGTTCTTTCTGTGAAACACGTTGTAGCTAAAATTCAAGAGTGGGGACGCTCATACCGGCTATGGTAATAATGAACACTTGCTAACCTCGGCTCCTGATTCGGACCCCCCCATCCTCCTACCCTTTACCGAGTCCCCCTTCTGTAGGGGGTTCAGGCTGAGATAGCTTGGTACCCGGATTCACCTCCAGGCTTACACTAAAGGGCCAAGCATCTCCGTCGTGGCCTCGTGTGGGCACATGTAGGCCCAGATTGGTGGTCTGGTCAAGATCCCATTGGAATAGATCTTCTCACCTGTAGTGTCACCTTCTGACTGTCGCCCTCCATCAGCGGAGGTTATGGAAGCTTAATTGTTTTTTCAGTTAAGTTTGGCCCCATCTGTTTGACCACTGTCAGTTCTGGAGATGTTGGCAAAGACTCTCATGCCCCACGGGTGGAATAGTGAAAAAGTTAAAAATGAATCCCTGTCCTGACTGAGGTTACTTTCTCTGTGCAGCTGGACATTGTCAGCTTAGACCTTCAGGAGGGCATGATGAAATGTGCAGAGTTTGTCCCCTGTTTTGGACCATCGATTGCTTTGGCAAATATTTATGGAACTCCTCCTAAGAACCTTAGTGCGAGACCTGGGAGTACAAATGCGTACACTCTGGCCCTTAACCCTCCAGGAGCCCCTGGCCCAATGGGGGACCTGAATCAAGGTCATGATCTTTGTCACGCGTGCCGCTAATAACTTGCTCCCAGAGCCCTGTGCCCAGGAGAGGATGTGCTCCTTAGGACCAGGAGTGTGGCCTTCCGGGTCGTTCTGAACGAAAGTTCATGAACACTTGGGGGTGATGAGCTGCTTTTGTTGATTCCAAGGGTGCTGCGTTTCACTGTGGCAGCCTGAGAACCACCCATTTCCATTTGCTTGGCCTTCTCCCCTTCATTGTCTCTTTTGTCCCCTTCCTTGCCTCCCTCACACCCCCAAATTTGCTATTTGCCAAACTTGTGACCTGAGACCACTTGGCATTTCCCTGGGATGGCTGGAATTTACCACCCGCCGACTAGGCATTCGGTGACATTTGCTCACCTGGGTAGCTTAAGCTACGGGGTCTGTGTTCAGGGAAGGCCGAGAGGAAGTGTGAAATTTACCTCTGTGCTCCAGGGTTCTTGCCAGCGGGGAGACAAACAGTGATGCTTCTGGAAGCTGGAATTAATTTTTATCGCGGTGCGCGTATATAGTTATATATATTCATACACACATTTATTATGTATTCAATAAATGCATGTAGACAATTTGTGCATTATCTGTCATTCCCTAGTCATTATTTTAACAAATTAAATTTTCATGGTTAGATTCATCTTTCACGTGCGTACCCTCCCCTCCTCGGCTACCTTCTCTCTTGCTCTCCCTCCTTGCTGGTCGAAGATGCTGGGTTAACTTAATGCTCTTTGAGGCCCTATGCCATTAGACCTCCTGTCTGCTTAAGGTTTCTGAGACTCCCGTGATGGCTTTCTCGTTGTGGCCTGCCCAGCCGCTCCGCCGGTGACGGAAGAGCTGCTTGTCCCTTTGGATCAAACTGGTCTGGGAGCTGGTGGGAGCCAGTCCCTGGGACAGGCCAGCCCCGGAGGCTTCTCCGGCTCTTGCAGCCCACAGACACCCGGTCTGTCTGTCCTGGCTGGTGGCTGAGCAAGGGAGGCAGGCAGTGTAGATGGTGAAAGCTGTTGCTTTTTATTCCCTTGTACCCTGTCCGAGCGATTTGCAGGGAAGGGTGCTGCGGGCCCCAGGCTGGGAGAAGAGTGGTGGTGGTGGATCATCTCGGGATGAAGCAGGATAGGAGACGTCAGCAGGAGTGATGCTCCTTCCGTCCCCGTAGAGCAGGAAATTCTGTCCACAGGTAATAACAAATAACGTGCATGGAACGTTGACCTGCATGCGGAGCTAATATTATTTGCCCAATTTTTAAGATGAGGGTACAGAGAGTTTAATGAACTTCCTTAAAGTCACACGGCTAACGAGAGGCCACGTTGGGACAGGTGGCCACGTTGGGACAGGTGTTCCTCGGGCAGTTCTTTGAAATCCTCCTTCCCCTTGAGTGACAACCCTTCAGATTGTGATTCTTCCAAGAAAATCCTGTGGAATCCTACATAGTTGTCCGAAAAAAACCAAATGGTTTGGCTCTGCCCACCTCTGGTCCTGTTTCTCAGGTACATAAATTTAATTATGTCTTGGCTGCAGTTGACTGTAAAACATAAGTAAAAGGAGATAAGTTCAAAATTCTCCTTGGGCCTATTTCCTGATTTTTTATTAGGTCTCTGCCTGTTAGCTTTTTCGAATCTCCCTGATTTCTTTCAGGCTGTGAGCATGACTTACTTTCACAGGTGGCCTAAAGCTTGCCTCCCCCCCCCCCCCCTTATGTGTATATCACCTTTTCTGGTTCCTTCTCAGAAGCCTGGGGTTTTGACAGGAACGTAAAGCAAGGCACAGCGTCTTGTTGTTGCACACTCTTGGTCCTGCCATCCTCGTCTCGTACCTCCGTTTGTGGCCACACTCCAGGCCCCAGGGCACCCAGGTGCTTCCAGGTGGTGTCCCGGAAGCTGCGTTGGGGAGACCTGGAAGCCTGCTCTCTCCAGCTGCAGAGCCGCTCTGTCACAATGGCACATTGGGCAGCTCCTTTGTTTTGAGAAGTGGATGTTCTCAGTTTTCTGGAGGGCGCAGCTGCATCCCACGGGGTGGGGTGGCCCGGAGAGCTGGGTGGAGGTGACACTCTCAGGCTTGTTATCTTCATGTCATCCCTGGTGGATAAAGAAAGAATTAAAGGAATAAAGAAAGAATTCAGCATATCCCATGTTTCAATGTATTGTTCAGAAAACAGTTTAACACCAGGAACTTTTCTTAATAAAGAAAATTTGACAAAAGAAAAGAAACCCACCTTAACTCGTACTACCCTAGCTCACTATCGCTTTATAAGCAACAACCCCCCGCCCCTCATCACCCTGTGCTTAATATTTCCTTCCTGTCATTTGCCTTATGGCTGTATGAGTTTTCTATTTCTTGGGGATGATTACGCGTGCAGGGATGAAAGTCTCTCCTATTTTTGCAACAGAACCCGTTATGGATCTTAATCTATTTATGGATTGCTCATATCCTCTCAAAGAGGAATTCAAGCAGTTTACCAAAAGGGATAAGCAAAATGAAGAGATTTACTAAATAAGTGAGGACACTAGAAGAGAAAATTGTGGTAGAAAATTAAAGTGCGAGGGAATGTTAGTATGTAAAATTGCCTGCGTAAGGATC